>NC_047105.1:92382692-92691729 GCF_902500255.1 Thalassophryne amazonica | reverse complement strand
AACGTCTGCTTGTGTCCAAGTTCGGTACACAAGAATAGTACTTGGTCCTGACGTATGTGGATTTGCCACATGAATCATTGGATAGACTCCTGATCCACCTGGTTCCTGATCAGCCGGTGGGGCTGATGGTCCAGGTTGTTTTTCTTCATCTTTTGGTGTTTTGGATCGTGTTCTCATGACGTGTTGTGTAGGGTCTACATATGATGGGGGTTGTCCCCTGTGGTAAATCTGGATAGAGTTTATTCTCCTTTATTTCAGCTTCTGGCTGACTGTGTTTTGTAGTATCCAATTTTACTACCATTTCTACTTTTGGAGCCGCAGGCCCTGTCTCATTATCTTCTTGTCTGTGAAACATCACGTTCCCCTGCTCCTTCTTATCATTTACTGTTTCTTTCTGTCTTTCCTTTGCTTCTCTAAGGCCCTTCTTTCGTTTCTCAACTTCTCTTTCCCATGCTACAATTCACCTTGACCTTCTTTTTCTTTTTTTTTTTCACTTGTTCCACACTTTTTCTCAATACTGTTCTTTAGTTTAGTTAATGACTCTTTCTGCAGGCGTCCATCAAATCCATGATCTTTTATCCACTTATCTAAGTGTTTTGTTGAATTTGGATCAATTTTATTCATGTATATCCAATCTTTTGTTTTTAGATCGTCCCGGGACTTAGGGTCTCGTCATTTTTACTGTTAGATGTTCCCATTTTGTGTTTTCAGAATGTTTTAGACCAGTGATGGTTTGCCCCTACAGGGTCCTAAATCCACTGGTGTTGTTACAATCACAGGGTAGTAATCAACTATTCTGAGAAGTGCGTTCCTTTCGCCACCCCGGAGGGCACGGGAAGGCCCTTGCCTTTGCTTCTTCTCAAAACTTACTACTTACTTTCCTGTGAGATTTTCATAGAGGGGGAGTCGAAGTGGACTCCACAACTCTCACTCAGTCACCTTTATTACACTCACACACAGTTATTTTAATTTACACAAATACATAGAAACACTTTTAATAACCGTACGCGTATTCTTAGGCCAGGGGAGCTCGCCCTCCCGTGGAATTTAACTAATGTCCTGCATTAGGTGGACTCCACCGTCCCTGCGAGGTTTAACTGCCTTTTCACTGTGCACTTATTTCGCGTATTCTTAGGCCAGGGAGCTCGCCCTCCCGTGGAATTTAACTAATGTCCTGCATTAGGGGACTCCACCATCCCTGCGAGGTTTAAACTGCCTTTTCACTGTGCACTTATTTCCCGGTTTTAACCCGTGACTTTCTGTCACTATTTCACTATTCAACATTTCTATTTTACGCAGCCTACTGCCACCATTCACAACAACAATTTTATCAGAATCAAATTCTATACTCACACTCCGTCGGTCTCTTTCCCTCTCGGTGATCCCGTCAACCTTTCAGATCCCAGCCAACGGATTGAGCCAGTCCCGTCAAAGGGTCTGAGTTACCTTGGCCAAGGATTTCTCTGGTGTCGATCACGCTCGCTGGAACCGTCAGGTCTGTTGGGATCCCGGACGATGCCCCCAGTCTTTGTTGGGTTTAGAATACTGTATCCTTTGATAAGAGGAAGAGACAACCAGGCAATAAAACAAGTGAGAGATAGAATTCAATTTAAGCTCGCGAGGAGTGCAGTCAGGCTGTACACCAAAGCTACACTAAAGTCTGGCCTGCGCTCCTGCTCTTTTTATTTAGGACTTCCCTACATACATGGGCGGTACAGCTCCTGAGGGGAAGAGTGATAGCGCGTGAGCTGTTGCCGCAGAACTGCTGATTGCACAATACATTCAGGACGTTCAGAACCTTTTTAATCTTGGGCTCGATTAAGATGTGTTTAAGACATCTAACGATTAATCACACTTCTTCTGACACAAGGACTAATGTATCATAATCACACTGTGGTTGGAACATTCAATTCTCTATTCTTTATCTCACTGCTCCGCTTACGGCTGCATCCTGCCTGAGTCATCTTCACATGTCCTGAAAAAGAGCTTAAGCGTAGCACACAGAGAATACCACAACTTGCAGAAACCGTCATGTCACATATCTTAAGTAACCTTCACCCATCACATCAGTACAATACACTTTATCAGAGCAGAGAGAACACAAACATGCATGATAAAATAAAACAGTGTATCCACAGAGTCACTCCAACAGGTTCCATTTGCGGAAAGAGTTCAAGAACACTTGGAGAATATGGGAGCAATTACAGCATCTCGCAAACCAAATTAAACAAACAGATGCCCGCGTTACGGCACTTGAAGCACAAGCCGTTCCGCTTCCTGCTGCTCCAGCTGCGGCACCATCAATACCGGTGCAGATAACTCCGTCACCCAGAGATTCGGCTTCCGAACCAATTATTTGTCATCCGGAGCCTTATGCGGGAAATGTTGAAGCCTGTGCTCCGTTTTTGATGCAATGTTCTCTGGTTTTTGCTCAGCGACCGGCTTCCTTCTCTTCTGATGGTAGCCGTGTCTCATATGTGACAAATTTGCTCCGAGGTGACGCCTTAGCTTGGGTCACTGCGTTGTGGAGCAATAACTCTCCATTGTTAGGATCCTTTAAGGATTTCTCCCGGGAGTTCCGATTGGTTTTTGACCATCCGGTGAAAACATATACCGTTGCCCAACGGTTGCTGAATCTCAGGCAGGGGAGGCGGAAGTGCGGCGGATTATTCCATGGATTTCCGAATTTTTTCTGCTCAGTCCGGTTGGAATGCCGCAGCTTTGAGAGGAGTGTTTGTGGATGGTTTGAACAATTTATTAAAAGACGAGCTAGCAGTCCGTGATGAACCAAAAGATTTAGATGAGCTAATATCTTTGGCTATTCGTCTAGATGATCGGATAAAGGAGCGTGGACGCGAGAGAGGGCAGACATCAGAGCGGGTCTTTTCGTCTCGGGGCTTTCCCCGACACAGATCAGGGCTGCCTCTTCTTCGCCCCACTGAGACTCCTCCGACGGGACCTGTGGCTCCTCTTGCGGATGAGCCCATGCAGCTCGGACGAGCTCAAGCCGCCATATTGCCCCGGTCACATAAGCGTCAAGAAAGATGACGTATCTCCATGTTTTAGACAGGCATAATAATGCATATAAAAAAAAAAAAAAAAAAGGGGGGTAGACCTTTGGTTATTTAGTTGTTTGGTCTGTTTTTGTTTTCATTTAGGGGTTATAAATTGTTTAGGGACTTAGAGGCGGTTCTGGTGGAGTGAACGACTGGCAGTTCGGAGCTCGGCTGGACTCAGGTAATCGTATGTTTTCATTATTTGGACTTAGGTAATTTCTGTTTGAGGATTGGGTCGTTTTGTTTTGTTGTTTTTATTTCCCTGTTTCCCTAACCCCAACCTCACGTGCTCTAAGACCGTTTGTCTTGTGGGTTGTGGGGTGGTGCAGGTTGGTTACGCTGTGCATTTCTCAGAAAACCTCTGCACCTAGAGGGGGGTTATCAGGGGCGTTTTCTTGGGTTTGGTTGATGCCCGGTTCCACTCCAGCCCCAGTGGGCCTTTGACCGTTCGTCATTGGTGTTACCGGGGTGTGGTGCAGTGGGAACGTACCTCAGTCGGAGTGGTGGGCCGATCTGTGCCATTCGCCATTTCAGTAGTTCCACCCCTCCCAATGGGCTGGTGGTATGGTCGGGTTGGGGCACCGGACGTATTTCCGGTTTTCCGCTGCACTTAGGGGATGGGACTGGGTTAGTTTTTCCTGTTTCCTTCCCCAGCTTGGTAGTTTTGTGCCGTTCACCAAAATTGAGCTGACGATAGGCTCTGGGAGTGATCTGGGGTCTTTCGGGGTGCTGGGGGGGGGGTAACAGGGTTTGCCGGTTGTTTTATTTGCCCCCGGGTGGTTTAATGAAGTCCGCCGGGGGTTGGATTTTTGTGTTTTTTATGTTTCCTTCCAGGTTCCACCTCCAGGGTTGATGGGACGGTCCTCTGGGGGGAATTGATTGTGGGGCGACTGGCCAAGTGTGGCCGGGTCTGGGGTTCCTGGGTGTGGGGAGGGTGCCTCCTGGGGTTGATGGTACGGTCCTCTGGGGGGCTGTTGCTCCATGTATACCTGGGGACCTCTGTGGGATTCCGGCTTTGGTTGTTACTCCTGGAACTGGCGGTAAAGGTCTTCTGGGGGTGTTGGGCTCTGCACGTCCTTCTGGGGGGGTTGTTTGTTATTTTTCTTGTGAATTTATGTTTGTATTGTGTTGTTGGGGCTATGTTGGGTTATTGGATTTGGGAGTTTTTCTTTTCTTCCCGGGGTTGGATGGGATGGTCCCCTGGAGAGGGAGGGTTTGGGTGGGTTTTGTGTTTTTCTTGTATGTTGGGTTGTATATGGGACTCTCTTGGGGTTTTTGTTGATACCAGCCGGCCTTCCAGCCGCGGTGCCCTGTCCTGCTGTCTGCTGTGGACTTTGGGAGCGTTACGCCGTCTGCTTCCTGTCGTGGACCCCGGAGGGAGGTGCTGTTCTCGGGCCTGGTCTGTTCGGTCACCGGGAGGCTTCCCGTTGATGGGGGGGTACTGTTGTGTGTTGGGGGTTTGGCTGGACATTTTGGTGTTGTTTTCTTTTCTTTGCTCTCCACGTGGTGTGCAAACTGTTTTTTTCTGTGGAGAAGGTGCTGGCAGAAGAGTCCTTCACCTTCATCAGAACTATTGGCTGCACCTGCGGAGGATGTTCACGTGCAAATTTAAAGACTTTCAGCTGAAGCAGATAATGAGATGGCGTTCTGCATTTAAGCCATGAATGATTCGAGCAGAATTGCCGGGAACTCGACCTTGTGATGTTCGTTTGTGAGACGCTGAGGACCGCGCCAGGGTTTGACACATTGTGCCTGTGAAGGACGGGTGAGGGACACATGCTGTCAGCACACATCAGAGGTGATGATTGTCTGAATAAGTGTTAACAGTAATTTGGTATTTTGTTACGCAGTATATTTGAACATTGATGAGAATTGTGCAGTTTGCTCCTCACTGTCGTGGCGTACGGATTGATGATCCTCCACCTGTTGTGAGAAGCTGCTCATTTACATAAAGTTTCAATTCAGACCTGAATGTATTGCTGATAGTGTGTGCCTTTGAAGGATATTTATTGTAGCTCTGTTGACTTACCTCACCTTTTCCGTCCTTCACAGAGTCAGTTTGTCATTTGTCAGAGTCAGTTTGTCATTTGAGCGCTGGAGAGCGCGCCGTCCTTCACCTCGCCGGACAACCGAACATTTATGTTGTACACAAATTATTGCACAGGAGGGAAGTAAATTTGTTTTGTTTTTGGAACTGCTTTCTGGTTATTTAGCACTGGGCCCTTGTCAGATGCTGGTTCGGTTCTCTGACCCGCGTCAGCACATAACACTCCCAAAGCACTACAGAGAATTTGACAAAAAGAAGTGATCATCGGTTATCAAAAAAAAAAAAAAAATTACAGAGAACTCCTGTTTGTTGCAAACTAAAGTAAAAAAAAGGGGGGGATTTTTATGGTTCATGCCCAAATACATCAGCAAATTTTATGAAAACTGGAACCTAGGTTTTTGAGTAGTCCAGGCAACAATCAAACAAATCAGCAGGCCAATGGACAAAAAAGAATAATTTATTTTATTTAATCTTTATTTAACCAGGTTAGTCCCACTGAGATTGAGACCTCTTTTGCAAGGGAGACATGGACAGTTATGAAGCTTCCAATTCACCTAACCTGCATGTCTTTAAATGTGGGAGGAAATCGGAGCACCCGGAGGGAACCCACACAAACATGGAGAGAACATGCAAACTCCACACAGAAAGGCCACAGGTGAGAATCAAACCCATGACCTTCTTGCTGTGAGGCAACAGTGCTAACCATTAAAAAAACTGATGAAAGCAGTAATGGGAATTAACATTTAAACACTTTCTAAAACCTTTGCAAGCCTAAATAAGTCTAACTTCTCAAACTAAAGTGTACTGTATTAAAGACAAAATATGATTTCTATGGGCACTTTATTGGTTGTTCAAACTAAAATAGGATTATTTCAGCGCAGTCTCATGCTTTTATTTGTACCCCCATCACAAAATGAGTCACATTTTCGTAACGCAATTCTTTCTTTTATCATTTGTAATCCTACCACTTCTCCTAACTCTAACTATAACCATAACATACGAGGGCTGTCAATAAAGTAACGGTCCTTTTTATTTTTTTCAAAAACTATATGGATTTCATTCATATGTTTTTACGTCAGACATGCTTGAACCCTCGTGCGCATGCGTGAGTTTTTCCACGCCTGTCGGTGACGTCATTCGCCTGTGAGCACTCCTTGTGGGAGGAGTCGTCCAGCCCCTCGTCGGAATTCCTTTGTCTGAGAAGTTGCTGAGAGACTGGCGCGTTGTTTGATCAAAATTTTTCTAAACCTGTGAGACACATCGAAGTGGACACGGTTCGAAAAATTAAGCTGGTTTTCAGTGAAAATTTTAACGGCTGATGAGAGATTTTGAGGTGATTCTGTCGCTTTAAGGACTTCCCACGGTGCGAGACGTCGCTCAGACGCTCTCAGCCGCCGTCGTCAGCCTGTTCAAGCTGAAAACCTCCACATTTCAGCTCTACTTGATCCAGGACGTCGTGAGAGAACAGAGACGTTTCAGAAGAAGTCGGTTTCAGCATTTTATCCGGATATTCCACTGTTAAATGAGATTTTTTTAATGAAAGACGTGCGACGGATCCGCGCGTCGGGACGCAGGCCGACGCGGTGCGGCGGCACAGGAAAAACACCTCCATGTTGATAACCATTTGTAAAAATCCAGGCGGCTTTTGATGGCTTTCAGTGGAGTGAGTATATGGAGAGAAATTGTTAACAGGCAGGACATGTTCCAACTTGTCCTTAAGGCTTTCAACAGAGGTGTTTTTCCTGTGGCGGAGCGTCGAGGCGGCTGCGTCCCGATGCGCGGACCCGTCCGCACGTCTTTCATTAAAAAAAATCTCCTTTAAACAGTGGAATATCCGGATAAAATGCTGAAACTGACTTCTTCTGAAACTTCTCTGGTCTCCTCACGACGTCCTGGATCAATAGAGCCTGAAATGTGGAGGTTTCAGCTTGAACAGGCTGACGACGGCGGCTGAGAGCGCTGAGCGACGTCTCGCACCGTGGGAAGTCCTTAAGCGACAGAATCACCTCCAAAATCTCTCATCAGCCGTTAAAATTTTCACTGAAAACCATCTTAATTTTTCGAACCGTGTCCACTTCGATGTGTCTCACAGGTTTAGAAAAAATTCTGATCAAACAAAGCGCCAGTCTCTCAGCAACTTCTCAGACAAAGGAATTCCGACGAGGGGCTGGACGACTCCTCCCACAAGGAGTGCTCACAGGCGAATGACGTCACCGACAGGCGTGGAAAAACTCACGCATGCGCACGAGGGTTCAAGCATGTCTGACGTAAAACATATGAATGAAATCCATATAGTTTTTGAAAAAATAAAAACCGTTACTTTATTGACAGCCCTCGTAAGTCTCTCTGGTACCCTAACCACAACCCTCCCCCCCAGAACCCCCCCAATCTCACTCTGCATTTCGTGCCCCATCACAAAATGAATTTGTGCCCCCATCACGAAATGGGCTCCATTTTTGTGATGATATCACAAACCATAGATTCATTTATTTTTCGTAATGCCATCACAAACTGTGTGAGATTGGCTTGGATTATGTACATACTCTGTGAATCACTGGATGATTTGCAGACCACAAGCCAGTTTAAAGTGCCCTCCAGCGAGAGCTGTTATCCTCGCCTTCAGAACATACATTTTCGTTATGTGTCTTAATGTGTGCTGGGGATTGTACTGGTCAAGAAATCTCCTGCATTTAGAGGATTAGAAGCTACAAAGTGCCGCAGGTGGAAAGAAAAAACTAGCCATTTGAGTGATAGAACTGAATTAAAAGATTAAAGTAGTTAAGAAAGACTGATTACAAAACCATAGGGGTTTAAGACTGGAAAGACAAACCTTGAGATGGGATAAATACCTCATGTTTTCTTTTAAGCTCTGGCTATTATTGTGTCTCCCACCCAAATCTCAATCCACCAAGACATTTTGAATCAATTTGAGTCCCCTGAGAAAACACTAGACAATAAAGAGAAGCATAACAGCTTAGTTACGATTTTTATCAAGGCTCACTTATAAGCCTTTCTACTAAAGAACATTTGTCAATTTGTCTTATTCATTTAAATGTATCAATGGATCTACAGTCAAACTCATTATTGTCATCAGTAATAGCCCAAAATCTGCACAAAATGCAGATATGATTTATACTATTCTGTCATATTCATTAAAGTGTCAAAGGTACCTCAGCTGAGGTTTGAAAATAGATTTCAGAAGTAATTGATTACATATAGGAAAACCTCTTTAGAAATATTGTATTTTATATAACGGCTGAGTGGATCCTTGTCATTTGATTGGTGCTTTGTATGTCACATGTCATGGATTAATTCATCCCATTTGTGTTGCATTGCATTTAGAGTGCGGCTTGGTTCCATTTAGAGTGCAAATTTGGTTCCATACATTTGGTACCATTGCACTCTGCACACACACGCACACACGCACGTCCTCGTGCACATGCGCATGCGTGATCGTGCGCACACATGCACGTGCACCCACATATGCGAGTGCACGCACACACAAAACAATTCCACTGTGCTGTCTGGAGGCTGTCAGCAGGAAGAAAAAGAAAAGCTGGACTCATTTCTGATGTGATTTTTTTTCCACTGCACTGAGGACGTACACAGTCTTTTTTTAGTAGTACACGCACGGACAAGTGTCGACGAGGTTGCGTGTGTGTGCGTGGGCGTGTTCAAGGGACAACGACTCTCCTGAGACATAATTTGATTGAGCTAACTGACGCTGCTTGTAAGACACACACACACACACACACACACAACAAATCCACTGTGCTGTCTGGAGGCTGTTAGCAGGAAGAGAGAAAGAAATGCTGGACTCATTTCTGATGTGATTTTTTTTTGCTGCACTGAGGACGTACACAGTCGACTGAGCCGGTTGCGTATGTGCGCGCACGTGTGGAGGACAACGACACGATGATTTGATTGAGCTAACTGACCCTGCTACACACACACACACACACACAAAATCCACTCCGTTGTCAGCTGTCTGGATGCATGAAGAACTGTTCACATGAAACGCTGATGTGATTTTTGGCTGGACTGAGGAACTAAATGGTAAATGGTAAATGGACTGCATTTATATAGCGCTTTTCCATCTGTATCAGACGTTCAAAGCGCTTTACAATTATGCCTCACATTCACCCCGGTGTCAGGGTGCTGCCATACAAGGCGTTCACTACACACTGGGAGCAATAGGGGATTAAAGGCCTTACCCAAGGGCCCTTAGTGATTTTCCAGTCAGGTGGGGATTTGAACCCATGATCTTCTGGACTCAAGCCCAACACCTTAACCATTAGACCATCACCTCCCCCAGGAACTAGGGGGAGGTGGGAACTACACAAAGTCTTTTTTTATGGAAGTCCAAAGTCACCTCAGTTGGCTTCACCTCATTGAATGGTATGTTCCAGCTTTCACCTCATGAAATATTCATACCATTGAACTCATAAACATTCATTATTTGTATACCAGTAAAGTTAAAGAGAAAAAAAAATAATATCATGAAACATATACATTTTCAAAATAGGGGTGGTGGCCAAGTGGTTAATGCACTTGGTTTCAGTGCGGAAGGTTCCCGGTTCAAATCCCACCCCTACCACATTTCTCCATGTAATGTGGAGTTTCATCAGGAAGGGCATCCGGTGTAAAACTTGTGCCAATTCAACATGCAGATCCACCTTGGATTTGCTGTGGCGACCCCGAGTACAAAACAAGGGGAGCAGCCGAAGGGACTTACTTTAGTATATACATTTTCAAAATATATATATTCCGCATTACAGTTTTCTGTACATTAACATAACAGATTCCTGACTATTTTGCTGTCAAATGTAATGAAAGACACTGCTTCCAAAGATGGACTCTGCACTGACAAAAATGAATTAATTAATTTAAAAAAAATGCTTGCAATGTCATTAGGCATTAACTATATCAAGACATTTTTTGTCCATGATACATTGCCTGATGGACAAACAAATACAGGTGAATCAAAACAAAATGTCTGTGCAATTTGCTCAACTCAGAAATACAGCTGCACTAAAATCACAAGAGGCAGTGTCAAGCAGTTCATACACTGCGTCATATGATTGTACTCATGTTACTTACATCATTAACCTCACAGCTGATGGAGAGGAAGGCAGACCTAAGAGACAAGTTAGACGTGTTGACATATTTTAAAATAAATAAGGGCAACAATAGTAAAGCAGACTGAAAAACTGTCAAGAGGGACAACAATAAGCAAATCAAACAGCACAAGCTGTCTTGATGGTAAATGACTTTGTCAGACGTAGTGCAGCAGATAAGAGAATATTTAGAGCAAAATCCTGCAAATGGTGATACAAGCATCAATTTTGGCACAAATACTCCTCAGACATTACTGTTTGAAAAAAAGGAATAGTTGGACCATGTGTCATGCTTAGTTATCATGTTACAGGGGTAACATATGTCACATGTCATAGAATCCAATGGACATCGAACTTGTTTGACCTTTACTTTGGAGACCAAGCATTCAACACAGTCAGAACTATTCCATTTATTCATCTTATTAGTTCAACCAATAATTTGCATCACTTTTTACCAAAATTGAAGGAACTTTAACTTTTGACCCCTGTACAAACTGAAACTGACCTTTGTCACCATTTTTGCTGTTTTTACCCCATAACTCCATAAGATTCAGTCATAGATAGTCCAAACTATACCTTTTGGAATCGTTATGATCAGACAAATAATGTAGTGTCGTTTTCAATTTGATTGGAGCATTTTTAATTTAGACCCCTGTGTAATTCTTCAGTTGACCCCTACTTGCCGCCTATTGAAAATTCAAGTGACTAGTCATTTTTTTTAAAGAGTAATGTCTAAGGAATATTTGTGCGGACTTTGGTGCTTGTATCACCATTTGTAGGATTGTTTCAGTTATCTGCTGCACTAAAGATGATTGTTGTTGTGGCTTGTGTGAAGAGTTAACCTTAAAAAATAGTGGCTGACAAACACATCATGACAATGAAGTCCTTACCTACAGCCTTTAAGTAGTATTTTTCTGGTGTTGTGTGTGTCTCAGGCAGGAAGGCAGGGGGCTGTCTACTGCATCACTACTCAAGGTCACCCCAGGTAACACACTGTTACTATAAGCATGATTGTGACAGAGGGTTACCAAAATGGCAGAGAAGATCATTGGGTGCCCTCTACCCACACTGGGGACCTCATGGCTCTCACTTGCTCAGGTGAGCCAACATCATCCTGAAGGACTCATCCCACCCTGGCCACTCTCTGTCTGAACTGCTCTCAGGCAGATGGTACAGGACCATTAAAGCAAGTACAAAAACAGTTTCTACCCAACTGCTGTTAGAGCTTTGAATGGCACTGGAACCAAATAGCCATGTCACATGCCACACTTGAGTGCAATATTTGTTCATGTGTAATAGCCACAGTTTTGTATATCTCTTTTAGAACAAAAAAGGATCCAAGTGAAATGGAGGCCACAGACTCATGATTTATGGGTTTGTAATGGGAACAAGACGAATGAGCCGAGTGAATCGGGACTCGTCCAAGTCTACATTTTTATTCATGTTAATGGTAAGGTAACTGAAAGTTGTAGAAATACATTAGATTACTTAGTATTCGTACTTGGTGATGGCAAATACTCCAGTACTCGTTCTTACATTTCTCCATAGAACAAGTCAAGTCTGGGAGTATGCACTGGTGCTGCGTTTCGCTGCATCCACGACACCACACAACTACCTTGGCTCGTGGGTGGCAACCACCCAGGCAGACAGCAGGTCCATCCCCACATCTCTAAAATAGCCATCTATCTGGCTCAGCCAGGTGGCTCGTTGGCATCCCCTTGGCCTTCCTTCCATTGGTTGTTCTCTGTGCATGATCCTTCTAGATCATGCACAGAGAAATGTGCCACATGACCACAATGTTGAAGCTGATGGTCCATTACCAAAAAAAAAGTGAGGAGTATGAGGATCTGTAGAACAAAGTGGTATTTGTCCATCTGCATTCAGAAGTAAAATTATTGTAATGTAATGTTTTCAGTGCATTACTTTTTGTGACACCACTGGAAGTTAAGATGTTGTCCCTACCTTAGTTTCTATGTATATACATGTTAGCACAATAATTGAAAGAATAGGTCACTGGTTAGCATCCAAGTCTCACAACCATACAGCAAGACAGGCAACAGCAGGAACCTGAAGAGTTGGACCTTTATTTATCTGCAAAGATACTGGCATCACCAAACACCTCTGTCTGTTAACCTTAGGGTTCTATACATTCTTCCCAGGAGCTTCCAGATCTCAAAGGCTGAGTACTCAGAGATATGTATGCCTCTACAAGTTCAACTCTTCATCATACAGGTACTTATGATGACTAAGTTCACGAAGTTGTTAAAAGCCTGAATCTTAGTCTTGATCCAGGACAATCTCAACCCCAGACACTTTGATTCCTCACTCAGCTTCTCAAGTGCTACAAGTAAATGTAGATTCTGTAAAGACTGCAGCATTGTCCTTAAAGTCAAGGTCAGCAAAACTTTGCTCACCAACAAAAGCACCCAAGTCACTGGTTCCCACAACGCAACCCAACACCCAGATCATGTAAGCTTTGAACACACCCGTGATGAATATCAGTTTTCACTGAGGTAAAACTCAGAATCTCTGCCTCCACTCTGTAATAGCAACACACAGTATCTGTGTAAAGGCTGGCTATGATGTCCATAAGCTTCTTGGGGATCCCACAAAGTCTCAGGATGTTCCAGAGAGAAGTCTGATCAACTGAATCAAATCCTTTGTGAAAATCAACATAGGCTGCAAAGAAGCACTGCTGTCAGATTGTATTCAACTTGCGTGTTGCGCGTGGGGATGCACGGCTGTAGATTGAGTAATGGTTATGAAATAGGTAGCTGACATTTTTCAAGGGTGGTAATAAATTTGCAAAATTTCTTTAATGAGTTTGGAATGGCGTGTGAGTTCAGAATGCTTTTAGAATGTTAGACGTTAAACATCAACAGTTTTTTAGAGGAAGAACTCAACCCTTTTATTTCATTAATTACATAGTTTTTTTTTATGTTTTTAACATGAACTTACTATTATACCTTTAAAATTGTTTAGGTTCTTGTTATCATATACACACAATAATAATAATAATAATAATAATAATAATAATAATAATAATAATAATTAGTATTATTATTAGTAATAATTTTAATTATGATTATTTTATTATTACTTCTGTTTTGTCATTTGATTTTCACTTTCTTGTGTCAGCCATATATTTTTATGTATTTACAATTATGCAGTTACATTGAACTTACTAAATAAAATCACACACACATACAAGTACACAGATGCTACTTGGCATTTTAAAATATAGAGGATTTACCACCCCCTGTTGGAATGGCGTGCAAGTCCAGGATGTAATTATCAACGTTTGCTTATGAGATGAGATGAGATATACTTTATTGATCTCACAGTGGAGAAATTATGTTTACACTCCAGTTACCTCAAAGAGCAATTAGTCCACAATTATTACTTGTTTACCATAATAATGGCACACATCAGAATTAAAGACAGAACATACATATTTTACATTGTTTATGTGCACTAAATTTGAAGAAGTCCATTATCCAAATTGAGGCAAGTGGGTGAAGGTCGCGCAGCAACCCTGAGTTGCACCACCATCACCTTGGGGGGGGGGGGGGGGGGGGGGACGGGGACTAGCAGCAGCTAAAAGCATGCCGCCCCCACAGAAGGAAGGGATGTGACGTGAGCAGAAGCCACAGTGGGGGGGGTGTGATGGGGGTAGGAGGGGAGTTGAGAGAGGGAGTGGAGCGTGTTCAGTCCTATGAAAAACAGTTGATTGTCTTTGTGGGTTGAGATAAGAAGGAGCCAAATAATCACCAAGGCCTGAACACATTCCTCTGGAGGAAAACAGTCGGGCAATTTGTCCTTCAGGCTTGATAAGCCTGCCGTGTTGTGGTTTGAGCAGTGAAAAACACTTTTTACAGTTCCACTTGAACAACCAAATCCCATTATGAATTAATAATATTCCCAATTAAGAATTAAGAATATCCCCGGCCTCCGAAACCTTCAACTTCATCTGCAAGGCACGCATCTGCTCCAAGATGTCATCCAACTTGCGTCAAGAGTCATTGCAGTATGAGAATGCAATTGCCCACCTTGTTAATCATGACAGAGAAGTGAGGGGCTATGGTTCTTGATGCCGCCATCTTGCTAATTTTCCGATAGATCAGGGCAGCACATAAGCCAGAGAGTACCAGCCCTGCTACCATAAGACCAAATATGAATAAATCCTCGACGTCCTCAACGGAGAAAGGCACCAAGCATGCAATACGCCGAGACCCCCAGGAGTCGAGAACTTAGCCCCCAGGATGCATTCCATCTGGGCAGGTAGGATCCCCCGGTCCTGACCTTCTTGTAGAAAAGGTGGTGTCAATAGCGTTCAGAGACCAGCTGATCAATTCAGTGGTTATATCCAATAGTAAGTCCAATAGAACCAGTATCCAATATAATTTGAGGAATTCACAGTCTGGTGAAGTAGGGACTTGAAGGTTAAGCAGACAGCAGAGATAAGGGAGAGTGGAGGAGATGCGACCCGCCCTCGTCAGAGTCCCAGCTGTGATAGTTTCTCGATAGTTTCTCCAAAATATTTGTCCTATCAATGCCCAGTTTTGGTGACATTCATCTTTGATCCAAAATACATAAGCAAACCAAACGGCAAATATCAGCTCTCCACAGTTTGTCCATGCTCAAAGTTATACACACGCACACACACACACATGCACGTACAAGGAGGCCACATAGATTTTAATATATAGATGATTTACCGCCTCCTGCAGGAATGGTGTGTGAATGTAGGATTTAATATCATGTCCATTGTTCACTGCTGTTAGCTAATATCACTAATTTCTCCAAAGATATTAGTCCTACCAACTGTCGGTTTTTGCAGCGTTCATCCTTGACCTAAAATACATAAACGTACCAAATACCAAACATCAGCTCTGCCTAGTTTCTCCATGATTGAAGCAATACACACACACACACACACACACACACACAGAGAGGCCACTTGGCTATTTATACGAGGTCTGTCCATAAAGTATAGGTCCTTTTTTATTTTTTTCAAAAACTATATGGATTTCATTCATATGTTTTTACGTCAGACATGCTTGAACCCATGTGCGCATGCGTGAGTTTTTCCACGCCTGTCGGTGACGTCATTCGCCTGTGAGCACTCTTTGTGGGAGGAGTCGTCCAGCCCCTCGTCGGAATTCCTTTGGCTGAGAAGTTGCTGAGAGACTGGCGCTTTGTTTGATCAAAATTTTTTCTAAACCTGTGAGACACATCGAAGTGGACATGGTTCAAAAAATTAAGCTGGTTTTCGGTGAAAATTTTAACGGCTGATGAGAGATTTTGAGGTGATACTGTCACTTTAAGGACTTCCCACGGAGTGAGATGTCGTGCAGCGCTCTCAGGCGCCGTCGTCAGCCTGTTTCAAGCTGAAAACCTCCACATTTCAGGCTCTATTGATCCAGGACATTGTGAGAGAACAGAGAAGTTTCAGAAGAAGTCGGTTTCAGCATTTTATCCGGATAGTCCACTGTTAAAGGAGATTTTTTTTAATGAAAGATGTGCGGACGGGTCCGCGCGTCGGGACGCAGCCGGCGCGGTGCGGCGGCACAGGAAAAACACCTCCGTGTTGATAACCATTTGTAAAATCCAGGCGGCTTTTGATGGCTTTCAGTGGAGTGAGTATATGAGAAAATTGTTTAACAGCTGGACATGTTCCAACTTGTCCTTAAGGCTTCCAACGGAGGTGTTTTTCCTGTGGCGGAGCATCGCGGCGGCTGCAAGCCGACGCTGCAGTCCGCCCGCACGTCTTTCATTAAAAAATCTCCTTTAACAGTGGAATATCCGGATAAAATGCTGAAACCAACTTCTTCTGAAACTTCTCTCTTCTCTCACGACGTCCTGGATCAATAGAGCCTGAATGTGGAGGTTTTCAGCTTGAAACAGGTTAACGACAGCCCCTGAGAGCGCTGCACAATGTCTCGCACCGTGGGAAGTCCTTAAAGCGACAGTATCACCTCAAAATCTCTCATCAGCCGTTAAAATTTTCACCGAAAACCAGCTTAATTTTTCAAACCGTGTCCACTTCGATGTGTCTCACAGGTTTAGAAAAAATTTTGATCAAACAAAGCACCAGTCTCTCAGCAACTTCTCAGACAAAGGAATTCCGACGAGGGGCTGGACGACTCCTCCCACAAGGAGTGCTCACAGGCGAATGACGTCACCGACAGGCGTGGAAAAACTCACACATGCGCACGAGGGTTCAAGCATGTCTGACGTAAAAACATATGAATGAAATCCATATAGTTTTTGAAAAAAAATAAAAAGGACCTATACTTTATGGACAGACCTCGTATATGGTTTAAAAAAAAATGGTCTCCAGAATGACCCCCTTCTCCAAAAAGATAAACATTTGAAAAAGTGTGGTTGACTTATAATTAGGTTTGTCTTATATTGGGAACAACAGAATAGTTTTTGTGGAATACAGTTTAATATAGTTTTAAAGTCCCCCCCCCCCGGCCTAATTCCTGTTTGAGAAATACAGCACAGAGTGCCGCTTGAAATGTTGATGCTTTTAAATTCAGATCATATTGTACAAATTAATTTTCACAAGGTTAATTTGAAGGATAATGAAATTTAAATTTCTAAAATTAATTTTCTGTTTATTGTCAGTCCCTTGAAGCCAAATTAAAGAAGCGATTTAAACATGCTGTGATGGCTTCTGATAAAGCAAACATGCTGACTGGATCTTTATGTGACAGACGAATTCTTCTCTGCTCATCACGTCCACATGCTGCGGTGAAACATTGCTTATACAACCCAACAGAAAACTTTAGCCAGTGCCTTCCTGCCAGAGATTATTCTGGAACAAATCGATCCAAAAGTAGCCTGCCAGGCGGAGAGCTAACTGTGTCCTAGGAAAGTGTTGAGAAGAAGAAGAACAAACAGAATGAATAAGAAAATGGGGGAAAAAATGGAGAACAGATAGGGGGGAGATAGAAAGTGCTGGCCACTGCAAAGTCTCCAAACAAAGAGGATATGTGAAGCGTGTACCTCAAGCCTTTTTCCTTACAAGAAGAGCCAGTAAGCACTTTTCTGTGCGCTGAAAAGCTCGCACTCGCTCTTCATGTCGCATCAGCACTTTTTTAGCGAAGCTCACAAGCACCATATCCAGGTGAGGGGTGTATGTTAGGGATTTCTTCCTTTCCCCTATCAGTCTCTTTGGCTCCTGCGCTCCTCTTCTACACCCCACCCCTCCTCTTTTCTATTTCTCTCGTCCTCTGCCAATACATCTCTCCCTCCTTCTCCTCTCCCTTCCTCCCTCCTCCTTTCTTGCACTTTACAATTCTCTTTCTGTCTCCCTCAAGATGTTTCAAAGCCTGCATCATTTCTTCCACTTTCTCCATCTCATTTTTTTTTTAACTTTTTCTCCCAAACTCTCTTTTTCCAGACCATATTGAAAAGCAAAATCTTTGGTGCTTGAATACGCTGCATTGAACATGATGTTACACTAACAGGGTCCCTTACATAACCTTATATTTATTCATTATACATGAATATCTTGTGTAAATATTCCACATATTGAAGCTACAGTGTGTAAGATTTAGGGATGTTGCTTAACAGAAATGGAATATAGCATTAATAACCATCTGCTCATTAGTGTTTAATTACATATGTTGTAGTTACGTGCAACAACAAATCAATGTGTTTTCATAATCTTAGCATGAGCCCTTCAGAGCTGCAGGGCAGCCAGCCTCCTCCAGGAGGCCACAATGGTGCACCACCATGTTGATACAGTAACCTTGTTGGCTCCTGTATCAACATGGCCACATTTTGCAGTTGTTGCTTGTCTTTTGGCTGCCCCCATGTTTTGCTCAGGGTTGCAACAGTAGATCCAGTGCAGATCCACACTGGGATACAACACGTTTCATGCCAGATGCCCCTCTGAAGAAACTCCAGTTTTTCTTGGAGAAACAGACAGGACATGTTGACGTACAGAGGTCAGAAAGAGTTACTATGTTGTGTGTTCGTGGATTGAGAGAAAGCTTATGATAGGCTGCCAAGAGATGTGTTGTGGTATTGTATGAGGAAGTCTGGAGTGGCAGAGAAGTATATGAGGGTGGTGCAGGATATGTACAAGGATAGTGTGACAGTGGTGAGATGTGCAGTAGGAATGACACTCATTCAAGGTGGAGGTGGGATTACCAAGGATCAGCCCTGAGTCCTTTCTTGTTTGCAGTGGTGATGGACAGGTTGACAGATGAGATCAGACAACAGTCCCCATGGACTATGATTTTTGCACATGACATTGTGATCTGTAGTGAGACCAAACAGCAGGTTAAGCCTAGTCTGAAAATGTGGAGATATGCTCTGGAGATCAGTGGAATGAAAGTCAGTAGGAGCTGAATGAGACTGAGCACATGTGTGTGAATGAGAGGGAGCCCAGTGGAATAGTGCAGTTGCAAGGAGTAGAAGCAGTGAAAGTATTTTTTTTTAGATTTTTGCATTTTTATAATAATAATAATAATAATAAAACTAAGAAATCACATGTACACAAGTATTCACAGCCTTTGCCATGAAGCTCAAGATGGAGCTCAGGTGCCTCCTGGTTCCACTGATCGCCCTTGAGATGCTTCTACAACTTAATTGGAGTCCACCTGGAGTAAATTAATTTGACTGGACATGATTTGGAAAGGCACACACCTGTCTACATATAAGGTCCCACAGTTGACATTGCATGCCAGAGCACAAACCAAACATGAAGTGAAAATTGTCTGTAGACCTCTGAGACAGGATTGTCTTGAGACACAAATCTGGGGAAGGGTACAGAAACATTTCTGCTGCTTTGAAGGTCCCAATGAGAACAGTGGCCTCCATCATCCGTAAATGGAAGACATTAGGATCCACCAGGAGTCTTCCTAGAGCTGGCTTCCCGTCTAAACTGAGTGATCATGAGAGAAGGGCCTTAGTCAGGGAGGTGACCAAGAACAAGAACCAGTCACTCTGTCAGAGCTCCAGAATTTCTCTGTGGAGAACCTTCCAGAAGGACAACCATCGCTTCACCAATCAGGCCTGTATGGTAGAGTGACCAGATGGAAGCCACTCCTTAGTAAAAGGCAGGACGATGACCCTAAGCACACAGCCAAGATATTAAAGGAGTGGCTTCAGGACAGCTCTGTGCCATGCATCATGTCTGGCAGAAACCAGGCACCATCCCTACAGTGAAACATGGTGGCAGCATCATGCTGTGGGGATGTTTTTCAGCGGTAGGAACTGGGAGACTAGTCAGGATTGAGGGAAAGATGAATGCAGCAATGTACAGAAACATCTGAGATGAAAACCTGCCCCAGAGCGCTCTTGACCTCAGCCTGGGGCAACGATTCATCTTTCAGCAGGACAATGGCCCAAAGCACACAGCCAAGATATCAAAGGAGTGGCTTCAGGACAACTCTGTGAACACCTGTACTGGCTTGTAGGATATTATGTCGCATAACTACAGCATGAAGCAGGGACGTCAGCATGCTGTCCTTGTATGGAACACATTTTGCTTCAGCTGACCGCTGTACAAGTGCACCACAAGTATAGTGAGTATAGTGCCATGCAGGAAATCACCCCATGGGACGACCCCATGTTTTGTCAGTTATTATGACTCTTTTTTGGCCGTAATTAAAGACTTCTTCTTCATCTACATCGTCTAATTTCTTTTTAAAATACGTTTATCTCCTTGTTGATTTTACACTCATGTTATAGGGCAGCGATGGTTGTGCATTGATAAAGTTTCCTTCTGCTTTCGTAAACTGCAGGTTTGAATCCCGCAGGTGGCATGTATTTTTTATTTTTCTACATCAGCAGCAAGATGTGTTTCCACACGTACCACATGATTTTTATTTATTTTTCCACAGCAGCTGCGCGACATGGTTCCACATGCTCCAGCTGCTCGCACTGTGTTCATGCACACTAGTGCGCGTGCACAGAACTGTCGCCGGTGTGTCGTGCACGCCTGTGCAACCCTGCATCCCTCACCACAGCAGGTGGAATGTTTCCTGGTTCCCCATTTCGTGTTTGGTTTGCAGATTTTTTTCTGGTTTCTGCATCTTTCATGTTATGTGTGTAGGGGCCCTAAACAACATACTAAAAGTCCCCATGTATCCTGCTTGAGCTCTTCCTGGTATGCTGTCATGATGCCTTGAGTGTCATGGATGTAGAACATAGTGTTTAACACATGCTCATCATTTAATTATTTGCAGTTGTCATTGTGATATCATGACATCATTGTGAAATAATGACATTATTGTGCATCTCCTTTTTTAAGTTCCTGATTTAAAAAAACCTGTCTGAGAATCAGGGTTTTTTTTCCATGTTTTTCAGGGGATGTCAAGAAGTGAAAATTATGAGGTTCAAAGGTAAACACTGTCATCATGGATGAGGAGAGCATTTGCTTTCTGTGTGATAAAGAACTGTTAGCAGGGGACTGGAAACCATTAGAAAAAGGAGCTTGCAACGAGGGGATAGAATCACAGAGAGGTTAACTGACCTTTCATCCATTAATGTGCACACAATATATCGTAAAAACTAAACACCACAATCTAGTATTGTGTCTGTGCTTCATCCTTCTCCAAAAAACAAAACAAAACAAAAAAAACCCTGAGATCATCACTGCTACCATTTAACTTTAAACAGCACTGCTTGCTTTGTGGTGATGACTGTGACGTATCATTGGAAACAAAAAAGCCTCTGGGCAAGCAGAAAGATGAGCTCAATTCCGATTCACTGGTACTCAGAAATGAAACATTTGATTTCCAGAAGGCTGACGAGGATCATTTTGATGAATGTGACTTCATCCGTGACTTTTATCCACGAAAATGAAAATACCCTTAATAACCTTTCATGTAGGCACAGTCTTAGTCAAACAGTAATACATATATTGTGAACCCAAATCCCCAAGTTTGAAAAATTGCATACAACACCTACCCTGGATTGTACAAAGTTCTCTTTTAAGAGTATTTTTTGGTTCTTCAACATTCCAGTGAAAATCCCTATAATTACAGACTATGACATGACATCTATCATATTATGATGCCATGGAATTACACTCTCATGCTCTTTTGTTTAATTATGTTTATGTCAATGTTCCAAAGCAGTGTATGACTGCTTGATTAAAAAAGTAATCAAAATATATACTCCTGTATACTAAATTACATATCTGGATGAGGACATTTCTCATTGAAATATAAGCTATAATGTCACAATGATGAAAGCTCAATGAGGATACCCGGTGACTTGCTGTATGTTATCAAGGCTACTGAGGGGAGAGCATACACCCATTTTCAGCTTTTTCCTATTTTTTTCCGATCTTTTTGGCCATTTTGACTGGGCTATGTATTCACCACACTAACTCACTCCAGAAATCCTCTTTCTCATTTGTCTTGCAACCTACCTGTGGGACATTTAATAATAACCTTTATTAAAAGCCCATTGAGATTGAAACCTCTTTTACAAGAGTGACCTAGCCAAGAAAGGCAGTGGTACATGTCATAATAGACAGGTTAATATCATCATGAGAATGTGAATAAATAAAATACAATCATCTTGGTCATTGTGAATTGTAACGAGGTATAGGATAAATCAAATTAAGATTTAGAAACACAGGCACTGTGCACATGAATTCCATTTGCAATCTCTTAAAACAGAGTGGAAGGTGTTCAATGAACTCAACGCAGACAGTTTCAATTCGGATGGGAGGACATTCAAATCAGAGGGAGCAGGAAAAACTAAAATCTTTCTTTCCCGTTTCACAAGGTGCACAAAAGCATAACACGTCATTCGAGCGCAGAGCATAACAGCTTTCAGATCTGTGAAATAAACTGGATAAATAGGTCAGAACCAGTCCAATAAGAGTTTTATAAATCAACGTCATCCAATGTGTATATCACCTTACAGTCAAAGAGGGCATGCCACCTTTGACATATAACTCACAGTGATGGGTGAGGTGGCTACAACCAGTGATGAATCTCAAGGCACAATGATACAGTGGGGTCAGGGACTGTAGACAACTGGTTGAAGCGCATATATACACACAACATTGCTGTAGTCCAATAAGGGCAGGAAGGCAGCCGTTATCAGGAGATTCAGAGTAGTTAAGGAAAAACATAGCTTATTTCTATAAAAGAAGCCTAGCTTCACCTTTAATTGGGAGATCAAGTGTTTAAGATGAACTTTAAAAGAAAGCTCCATGTCAATAGTTAATCCCAAATATTTGTAACTGCCGACTATTTAAAAAAATTACCTTGAGCAGTTTTAATTGATGGTATATTCTCCAAGAAAACAGGTGACTTTGAAAAAAAAACATTATTTTGGATTTTTCTGCATTAAAGACTAGTTTGAAATTCTCCAAACGGTTCTGCATCAAAATATCAGGCTGGTTGGTCAGGAATGGCTGGACACAAATGCAAGGCTCGAACAAACAGCTCTGGTTTTTAAAAGGGTTTACTGAGGTGGATAGCAGAGGTCGGTACACAAGTAGGCAGTCCAAAAAATACAGCAGTACAAAAATCATCAGGGTTAGGCACGGTCGATCAAACAGGCAGAAAGTCAGGAAAACAATTAGGCAAGCAGAAGGCACAAGACATATCATTCGGACGAAGGACTAAAGCACCCACTGAGCCTTATACACTCAACAAAAATATAAACGCAACACTTTTGGTTTTGCTCCCATTTTGTATGAGATGAACTCAAAGATCTAAAACTTTTTCCACATACACAATATCACCATTTCCCTCAAATATTGTTCACAGACCAGTCTAAATCTGTGATAGTGAGCACTTCTCCTTTGCTGAGATAATCCATCCCACCTCACAGGTGTGCCATACCAAGATGCTGATTAGACACCATGATTAGTGCACAGGTGTGCCTTAGACTGTCCACAATAAAAGGCCACTCTGAAAGGTGCAGTTTTGTTTTATGGGGGGGGGGATACCAGTCAGTATCTGGTGTGACCACCATTTGCCTCATGCAGTGCAACACATCTCCTTTGCATAGAGTTGATCAGGTTGTCAAATGTGGCCTGTGGAATGTTGGTCCACTCCTCTTCAATGGCTGTGTGAAGTTGCTGGATATTGGCAGGAACTGGTACACACTGTCATATACGCCGGTCCAGAGCATCCCAAACATGCTCAATGGGTGACATGTCCGGTGAGTATGCCGGCCATGCAAGAACTGGGACATTTTCAGGGAATTGTGTACAGATCCTTGCAACATGGGGCCGTGCATTATCCTGCTGCAACATGAGGTGATGTTCTTGGATGTACGGCACAACAATGGGCCTCAGGATCTCGTCATGGTATCTCTGTGCATTCAAAATGCCATCAATAAAATGCACCTGTGTTCTTCGTCCATAACAGAAGCCTGCCCATACCATAACCCCACCGCCACCATGGGCCACTCGATCCACAACACTGACATCAGAAAACTGCTCACCCACACGACTCCACACACGCTGTCTGCCATCTGCCCTGAACAGTGTGAACCGGGATTCATCCGTGAAGAGAACACCTCTCCAATGTGCCAAACGCCAGCGAATGTGAGCATTTGCCCACTCAAGTCGGTTATGACGACGAACTGGAGTCAGGTCGAGGACCCGATGAGGACGACGAGCATGCAGATGAGCTTCCCTGAGACGGTTTCTGACAGTTTGTGCAGAAATTCTTTGGTTATGCAAACCGATTGTTTCAGCAGCTGTCCGAGTGGCTGGTCTCAGACGATCTTGGAGGTGAACATGCTGGATGTGGAGGTCCTGGGCTGGTGTGGTTACACGTGGTCTGCGGTTGTGAGGCTGGTTGGATGTACTGCCAAATTCTCTGAAACGCCTTTGGAGATGGCTTATGGTAGAGAAATGAACATTCAATACACGAGCAACAGCTCTGGTTGACATTCCTGCTGTCAGCATGCCAATTGCACGCTCGCTCAAATCATGCAACATCTGTGGCATTGTGCTGTGTGATAAAACTGCACCTTTCAGAGTGGCCTTTTATTGTGGGCAGTCTAAGGCACACCTGTTCACTAATCATGGTGTCTAATCAGCATCTTGATATGGCACACTTGTGAGGTGGGATGGATTATCTCAGCAAAGGAGAAGTGCTCACTATCACAGATTTAGACTGGTTTGTGAACAATATTTGAGGGAAATGGTGATATTGTGTATGTGGAAAAAGTTTTAGATCTTTGAGTTCATCTCATACAAAATGGGAGCAAAACCAAAAGTGTTGCGTTTATATTTTTGTTGAGTGTATAACCCCAGGTGATGAGCTGCAGATTAGAAACAGGTGTGCATGGAAAGCACCAGAACAAGGGTGTGGCCAGACAGAGAGAAACGCCCACCACCAAGCACCAAGAGACAGACAACAGAGATAGGAACAGAAAACCCCAAACAGGAAAAAACCAACAAGAGAACTAACACCGAACAGAAAAAAAAATAAATAAATCAACTAAAACAGAGCATACCAAACAAAGACAAAAATCCAAATCATGACACAAGCGGACTGCAAAAACTCAAATGCCTGTGTCACTGAGTCTGAGATTTTAGTGTCATCAGCATAAAGATGATAGAAGGCATCTGATAGTTTTGCTCACAGGTCAGTAGTATGAATTATGAACAAAATACATCCAAAAACTAAGCCTTGAGGAAAACCTTTCGTGACCTCAAGGAAGGTGGATTTAACACCAGCCATCTGAATGCACTGTGTCCTATTTGCCGAATAGTCTGCAAACCAAGAGACAGCATGTGTAGAGACACGTTTGAAAGAATTTCTAAAAACAGACTGTAATCCAGAGTATGTAAAATACCTTTGAAGGATCAAGAAATAAGTACAACACAAAATTTTTTAGAATCCAATGCCTCAAACACATCACTTAAATTTTTTAGAATAGCAGTAACAGTGCTCTGTTGCTTCCAAAACCAGACTAAGGACTTAAAATATTGTTTCAATTTCAATTTTTTTCAATTTATTTTCATTTATATAACAACAAATCACAACAGAGTTGCCTCAAGGCGCTTCACACGGGTAAGGTCTAACCTTACTAACCCCCAGAGCAACAGCCATGCTACAAACATAAATTACAGAACAATTCACAGAACAATTCACGGACGAATATACAAGAAATGCTGTTTGATTCTCGGATGGTGGGACTGATGGACATGTTCTCTTCCTGTTCTTCTTCTTTACCCAGCAGTAGCCCAATTTCTGCCAGCACCCTGTTGGGCAATGGCACCAGTGGGGGTCATTGTTAACCCGGGCCTCGAGTGATCTGGTATGGATTTGGTTTGTACTCTGCATCTTTATTTCGGCTTGTTTTATGCCAGATGCCCTTCCTGATGCAAGCCTACTCATTCATTCTGGCTTGGGACCAGCACTTAGAATGTACTGGCTGCAAACTCCATGTGGCTGAGTTTGCAACCGCACCAGTATATGCCACTAAATTCTGCAGGTTTAAAGTGTGCAACTCTGTGAATTGTGCATTTCAGTTGTTTCTTCTTTCTGTCCTTTCTTTATCCATATTTAATGGGTAATCACATTGTGGAAATGTTGTTTACTGATAAAGAACAAACAGAATATGTGCAAATGACTTTAAGCACCCATTTAGACAAAGTGACACACACACACACACACACATGCGAGTGCAAGGGTCCCTGGGTGTCTGAATACCAAAGCTATTCATGCGGCTGAAAAGCCCCCGACTGTGAACACCACTTTCCCTCGAAAGTGAAGCTGGGGCACAAATCACATTTTCTGCACAATTAAAGCAGTGCTGCAGCTAAGTGTATCAGAGTTGTGCTCTCTGCAGGAGCCCAGGGAGTCAGCAGGCCTGCGCCCCCACTAACCCCCCCCCATAATGGCAATGTGATGAAGATGGTTTCTCTGTAATTAGTTTCTGAAAGTTCTCATTCAGCTACTGCAGCCACAGACTGAGCGGCAGGCACGAGGCCATTTTTGTGATGCAGCCCCGTGTGCACACGCGCTTTCAAAGAGTGATAAGAACTCATTGGAGCTGTTTCTTAAAAATAAAAGTAAGTCACCACAGAAAGAAGAATGCTTACATGTGGAACTTTTCAAAAAACAAAAATACTTTAAGATTTAAGACATACAGAAGTGTTCAGAATAATAGTAGTGCTATGTGACTAAAAAGATTAATCCAGGTTTTGAGTTTATTTCTTATTGTTACATGGGAAACAAGGTACCAGTAGATTCAGTAGATTCTCACAAATCCAACAAGACCAAGCATTCATGATATGCACACTCTTAAGGCTATGAAATTGGGCTATTAGTAAAAAAAAAAAGTAGAAAAGGGGGTGTTCACAATAATAGTAGCATCTGCTGTTGATGCTACAAACTCAAAACTATTATGTTCAAACTGCTGTTTTAGCAATCCTGTGAATCACTAAACTAGTATTTAGTTGTATATGATTGTATATGATTGTTCATGATTTCTTCACATCTGCGAGGCATTAATTTTGTTGGTTTGGAACCAAGATTTTGCTTGTTTACTAGTGTGCTTGGGGTCATTGTCTTGTTGAAACACCCATTTCAAGGGCATGTCCTCTTCAGCATAAGGCAACATGACCTCTTCAAGTATTTTGACATGTCCAAACTGATCCATGATACCTGGTATGCGATATATAGCCCCAACACCATAGTAGGAGAAACATGCCCATATCATGATGCTTGCACCACCATGCTTCACTGTCTTCACTGTGAACTGTGGCTTGAATTCAGAGTTTGGGGGTCATCTCACAAACTGTCTGCGGCCTTTGAACCCAAAAAAGAACAATTTTACTCTCATCAGTCCACAAAATATTCCTCCATTTCTCTTTAGGCCAGTTGATGTGCTCTTTGGCAAATTGTAACCTCTTCTGCACATGTCTTTTATTTAACAGAGGGACTTTGCGGGGGATTCTTGCAAATAAATTAGCTTCACATCAGATTTAATATTTCAACACAAGTGAACAGTCCATCCATCCATTCATCTTCCACCACTTAGTCCAATTAATGGTCGCGGGGGGCTGGAGCCTATCCCAGCAGCCATAGGGCGCGAGGCGGGGTACACCCAGGACAGGACGCCAGCCTGTTGCAGGGCCACAAACACAGACACACCCACACACAGACCTAAGGACAATTTTAAAGATTCCAATCCACCTAACCTGCATGTCTTTGGATGTGGGAGGAAACCGGAGCACCCGGAGGAAACCCACACAAGCATGGGCAGAACATGCAAACTCCACACAGAAAGGCCACAGGAATTGAACCCACGACCTTCTCGCTGTGAGGCAACAGTGCTAACCACTAAGCCACCGTGCTGCCAAGTGAACAGTCTCACATTTTAATATTACCTTGTGGAAAGGCCTATGTATTGTTTTAAAATGTCATTCTGTTAATAGTTCAGAATAAAAGATTTTGCGTCAGGAAGGCCATCCGGAGTAAAACTTGTGCTGCCAAGACAATATGCAGATCCACCTTGGATTGGCTGTGGTGACCCCAAGTGCAAACAAGGGAGCAGCCAAAGGGACTTACTTTTAAAAGATAGAGCTACAGATTCAGTGTCAAATAAGAACTTTGCTCACACAGATTAAATGCAGGATTTTAGAAGCATTTGAAATTATAATGGACTGTAACAGTGTGCACTATGTGGAAAAAATGACAACCATCCATCCATCCATTTTCTTCCACTTCATCCGAGGTCGGGTCGCAGGGGCAGCAGCTCAAGCAAAGCTGTCCAGACCTCCCAATCCACACACACCTCCCCCAGCTCCTCCGGGGGAACCCCGAGGCGTTCCCAAGCCAGCCAAGAGACATAGTCCCTCCAGCGTGTCCTGGGTCTTCCCTGGGGCCTCCTCCCAATGGGACGTGCCCGGAACACCTCTCCAGCGAGGCGTCCAGGGGGCATCCAGAAAAGATGCCCGAGCCACCTCAGCTGGCTCCTTTCGATGTGGAGGAGCAGCGGCTCTACTCCGAGCTCCTCCCGAGTGACCGAGCTCCTCACCCTATCTCTAAGGGAGCGCCCAGCCACCCTGCGGAGGAAACTCATCTCAGCCGCTTGTGATCTCATTGATGATCTCATTCTTTCAGTCATGAGCCAAATCTCAAGACCATAGGTGAGGGTTGGAATGTAGATCGATCGGTAAATTGAGAGCTTTGCCCCCCTGCTCAGCTCTCTCTTCACCATGGCGGTCCGATACAGTGACCGCATCACTGCAAATGCTGCACCGATCCATCTGTCGATCTCACGCTCCATCCGTCCCTCGCTCGTGAACAAGACCCAAGATACTTAAACTCCTCCACTTGAGGTAAGGACATGCCACCGACCTGAAGAGGGCAAGGCACCTTTTTCCGGTTGAGAACCATGGCCTCGGATTTGGAGGTGCTGATGTTCATCCCGGACGCTTCATACTCGGCTGCAAACTGCCCTAGTGCACGCTGAAGGTCCTGATTTGACGAAGCCAACAGAACCACATCGTCCGCAAACAGCAGAGATGAGATTCTGTGAGTCCGGTTGTAGAGTGGGTCCGGTTATGGCCTTTTCTAGCTCCTGGTGGGTTTTTTGCTCTTTCTTCAAATGCTCCTCCAGGTCAATCATCATCGTCTCCTGCTTCTTCTTAACTTTTCCAAGGGTCTTTGCCTTCTCCTTTGTTTTGGCTACTCTCCTTCGTGGTGGGGGAGTTTGCGCTAGGAGCTATGCTGTCAGGGGCTTTCTGCCCCTGGTAGGGGTGGTCCCTCTGTTTAAGAAGGGGGACCGGAGGGTGTGTTCCAACTATAGGGGGATCACACTCCTCAGCCTCCCCGGTAAGGTCTATTCCAGAGTACCGGAGAGGAGAATTCGACCGATAGTCGAACCTCGGATTCAGGAGAAGCAGTGTGGTTTTCGCCCTGGTCGCAGCACAGTGGACCAGCTCTACACCCTCCACCTCCATCGGGTGCTCAAGGGTTCATGGGAGTTTGCCCAACCAGTCCACATGTGCTTTGTGGATCTGGAGAAGGCATTCGACCATGTCCCTCGGGGCACACTGTGGGGGGTGCTTCTGGAGTACGACGTCCGGGGTCCTTTGCTAAGGGCTATCCGGTCGGTCCCTGTACGACCACAGCAGGAGCTTGGTTCGCATTGCCGGAAGTAAGTCAAAATGACAACCATTTGCAGCCAAATATATATTGGTCACAAATGAAAGGAAAAAAAAAAGGCCCTGTGTTATGGGTGGGGGTGGAGGGGGTTCTGCCTTTCTTAGATACATTTTTTTCCACGTGCTGGTAACAGTGTGTGGTTTAGACAGCAAAAAATAATTAAATGAATGAATAAATAAATAAAATAAAAAATAAGATATCAATTCAAGCCACCTTGTGACATGACCGCAGACACTGGGTGGCTGGACACAAATGCAGGACTCACGGACACAGGTATAAAAAGAAAAGAAAAAAGGCTTTATCCAAAAATCACAGATTAAGGTACGGTACACAGATGGGCAGTTGGTGTGGCAACGGTATAGACAAGCGACAGACTGGGGCGTGGTCATTCAACAAGCAAAGGTCATCAAAACACAGCATCACTGTCATCAAAGGGCAAGACAAAGGCTAGGTCCAAAAAACAAAGCACGGTCAAACACAGGCTAGCAATTAGACAAAGGCAAAAACAGAACTGGGATAAAGACGAATGAACTAGCAGTGAGGAGGTGAACACAATGGACTTAAATAGAACAGGAAGTAATGGAAAACAAGCTGCATGTGTTGGGTGCAGGTGGGTGGATTGATCCTAATATCGATAATATCGATACCAACGCTGGTACTGATATTGAACGATCCTCGTGTAAAAAGATCGATACTCAAGCTTTTATCTCTCCCGCACGCACTGAGTGCTGCGCATGCAGATTCATCAAAGTCTACTCTCTGTCTATAAGAGCAGCGCTGTGCTGTGTCACACAACACAGAGTAGTGCACCCTTGTATTGTTGTTTGTTAGCGCTCTACCTCAGGAGATTTTAAGTTGTGTTGAGTGATATTTAAAAAAAAAATGTTGACTGTGATAATAAAGTATTTTGTTGTCACGTACAGTGTTTGGCAAAATTCTATCGTAGGTCTTTTGGATCCTTTGGATCTATGAAGCTTAAATATGAAAAAGTATCGGTATCGATATCGGCGATACTGGGCCTGTATTTACTTGGTTTCGGATCAATACCAAAATTCCAGGTATCGCCCACGTCTAGAAGTTTCTTGAAAGGAGTGTCGCTGGATGAATCCAAGGTGATACATGGTGCAAGATAGGGAGGACAACACAAGGTGGAGCGATGAAAACACAGAGATACGTGAACAGGTGCCAAGAGAGTGAGTGAAGGAAAACACAAAGCAGACAGCATAAAGATGAGAGACAAAGACACAATGGCAGGTGTAGTGATGTGGAGTGGGAACACAATCAGACGGACGTGAGGAAAACAGAGAACACAGATCAAACGGAAACCTAGGACAGAGTAAAATACAACTATGAACCGGAACAGAACTGAGCATGAATCATGAGAGCAGAAAAATAAGTACAGGACAAAAACCTACACAAGAACTAATCAGAGAATAATAAGAAAATAAATGCAAAGACAAAACTAAACTGGGAATGACTAAGAAAACAAAGTGGATAAACAAACTATAAGAAAAACAGAGACTACATAACAGAAAATAAAACCCGACATTACAGCAACTGATAACACAAATGAAAAAAAAGCAAAATAAACAAGTGATAAACTAATGATCAATAGTGAACACACAAATTGACAAAACAAAACTACAACAGAACTGAACAATGGCCAAAGTATAAAAGTAACAAAGAAACAAAGTAACAAAGCAAAATAGGACAGGGAAGAAACACACGAAAATAAAATAACTAGTAAATCAAAGCTGGAGCAGATGGTGGAAAAACAAAAGAGGGAAAAATGGAATCAAAGCCCCGGTTAGGGCCAAATCCTGACACCTTGTGTCAACCTTAACTCAAAAACAAATGCTTATCATTTTCTAATTTTTCTGCCGACTGAGCACTGGGCACCTCATGCCTCTTCAATGCACTCTTCCAAGCTAACAAATTAAGCTAGTAACCAATGGGGAGAAACATGGATAAAATGGTAAAATATACAGTAGTGTTCAGAATAATAGTAGTGCTATGTGACTAAAAAGATTAATCCAGGTTTTGAGTATATTTCTTACTCTTACATGGGAAACAAGGTACCAGTAGATTCAGTAGATTCTCACAAATCCAACAAGACCAAGCATTCATGATATGCACACTCTTATGGCTATGAAATTGGGCTATTAGTAAAAAAAAAAAGTAGAAAAGGGGGTGTTCACAATAATAGTAGCATCTGCTGTTGACGCTACAAACTCAAAACTATTATGTCCAAACTGCTTTTTTTTTTAGCAATCCTGTGAATCACTAAACTAGTATTTAGTTGTATAACCACAGTTTTTCATGATATCTTCACATCTGCGAGGCATTAATTTTGTTGGTTTGGAACCAAGATTTTGCTCATTTACTAGTGTGCTTGGGGTCATTGTCTTGTTGAAACACCCATTTCAAGGGCATGTCCTCTTCAGCATAAGGCAACATGACCTCTTCAAGTATTTTGACATATCCAAACTGATCCATGATATCTGGTATGTGATATATATAGGCCAAACACCATAGTAGGAGAAACATGCCCATATCATGATACTTGCACCACCATGCTTCACTGTCTTCACTGTGAACTGTGGCTTGAATTCAGAGTTTGGGGGTCATCTCATAAACTGTCTGCGGCCCTTGGACCCAAGAAGAACAGTTTTACTCTCATCAGTCCACAAAATATTCCTCCATTTCTCTTTAGGCCAGTCGATGTGTTCTTTGGCAAATTGTAACGTCTTCTGCACGTCTTTTATTTAACAGAGGGACTTTGCGGGGGATTCTTGCAAATAAATTAGCTTCACACAGGCGTCTTCTGTCACAGCACTTACAGGTAACTCCAGACTGTCTTTGATCATCCTGGAGCTGATCAATGGGTGAGCCTTTTCCATTCTGGTTATTCTTCTATCCATTTTGATGGTTGTTTTCCATTTTCTTCCACGCGTCTCTGGTTTTTTGTCCATTTTAAAGCACTGGACATCATTGTAGATGAACAGCCTATAATTTTTTGCACCTGCGTATAAATTTTCCCCTCTCCAATCAACTTTTTAATCAAACTACACTGTTATTCTGAACAATGTCTTGAACGTTCCTCAGGCTTTCAAAGAGAAAAGCATGTTCAACAGGTACTGGCTTCATCCTTAAATAAGGGACACCTGATTCACACCTGTTTGTTCCACATAATTGACGAACTCGCTGACTGAATGCCACACTACTAATATTGTGAACACCCCCTTTTCTACTTTTTTTTACTAATAGCCCAGTTTCATAGCCTTAAGAGTGTGCATATCATGAATGCTTGGTCTTGTTGGATTTGTGAGAATCTACTGAATCTACTGGTACCTTGTTTCCCATGTAACAATAAGAAATATACTCAAAACCTGGATTAATCTTTTTAGTCACATAGCACTACTATTACTCTGAACACTACTGTACAATGGAACAAGAAAGAAAAACTGGATTTAAAGAATGGATAGACAACCCGATCTCATGCCAGTTCGTGATGGCATCACAAAATGTGATTTAATCTATTAGTTGATAATACTGTCATGAAATGTGTTGCATTTTCATGATAGTATCATGAAATTAGTTTGTGATGTTACCGCAAAATTTTTTCATGGGGGTTATGGTTAGGGTTCAGCTTAGAGTTAGGTTTACGGTTAAAAATACTGAACTAAACTTCAAATCAAATTTCAAATTTATTCATGCATATAGCGGCAAATCACTACAAGTCATTTCAAGGCGCTTCACAAACATCATTTAAATTGCAGAATAAAATGGACTAAAGATTAAAACACATTAAAAATTTAAAACATAAATAAGTAAAAGAAATAAAATAAATAAAAGGAATAAAAGAAGACACACAATCGTATAAAATACTGATGATAAAACAGGGAAAAAAAAGTGTGTCTTCAATATATCCGTAAAAGTCTCCACAAAGTCTGACTGTCGGACCTTCACAGGGAGATCATTCCACAGAGCTGGGGCACAGTGAGAAAGGCTCTGTAACCCGTTGACTTTTTACTCACCCTGGGGACACACAATAGACCTGCACCCTGTGAATGCAGGGCCTGAGCCAGTATATAGGGCTCAATAAGGCTGGCCAGGTAGGGGGATGCCAGTCAATGAACAATTTTATAGGCCAGTAATAACACTTTAAAATATGATCTCAAAGAGACCGGAAGCCAGTGAAGGGACACCAGAACCGGCATAATGTGGTCAACCCTTCTGCTTCGTGTCAGAAGTCTGGCACCAGCATTCTGAACCAGTTGAAGACCCCTGATGCTGGACTAAACTTGACTGTGTTACAGAAATGTGATGCATTTTATGATGGCATCACAAGATAAAAAAATGTGAGACTGGGCTGGGAGAAAACATGTAGCAGGGGATGATTCCTAAACTTTTCATCTACACTCCAAATTAGGTATGGCTAATTGAAAACATTGCTCTGGAATGTTTCAAAAGTTTTGTACAACCTGTTTCAAAACATTGTTCTGGAGACCATTTCAAAAGGAAGAGATCAGATTCGGTGCTAAATGACACGTCAGTTTGTTAGTAACTATTTTGAAAGTTAATATGTCCTCTCTGGTGTTGAAACATAATAAGTCACATGTGCATAAACTAGGCTCACCCTACTTTCATATTTCCTATTCAAAGGCAACAGTCTGTGTAGGGTCGGTATTGCACATATGTTGCTTTTGCACATATGTTGCTTGTGCACAAGATGACCCTTTTAAATCAGGAAATGACATGCATAAAAACAGACAACATATTAGCGATGAACATTATTACTGTTGGTTGATGCTTTGGTACCAGTGCTACCAGCTGGCATGGCAATATGCGGAGGAGCAAGCATGGAGGACATTAAACAGTGTGTGTATATAGGCCTGTTCAGAATAATGAATAACCACCAGAATAATGTTGGAGTTAATTTAAGTGTGACTCAGACTGGCGGCACACATTGTGCCTCATAACAGCTTCCAGTCTTTTTCTCTGGAAACCAATACACCAATGGCAGTTTGATACCCTTTGTGGGTAGATGCACACAGAACTATCAGGATATGCCACTTGAATTATTTTGCCATGTTTGCTTAATGGATCAGTACATCCCACACCTTGACTTAATTGTCTGTGTGATGTATTTTGCACATGCCTATTCCGACTTTTGACATGTGTCAGATGTAACGTTGACAAGTTCATGTGTACAGTTAGTGTTTGATTTCTGAAGTAAAACTGAGATCTTAAGACACAGTACTCATTAATGAGCTGACCCCAGGAACCCATGTGCTGGATCATACCCAGAAAATCACACCACCTGGCTAAATTGTTGTAGCTGAAAGACCTTCACAATGCAAGTACTACAAATCTAAGCCTCCCTAATCCTGCCAATATACATACCTGTACCTTGGTTTGAATCATGCTCATGCTTTCTGTCTGTGTTCTTTGGCAAGACACTCAATCTACACCAGGGGTACCCAATACATCCATCGCGCTGGGATTTGAACCGAGGATCCTCTGGTCTCAAGCCCAATGCTTAATTATTAGACCATCACCTCCCCAGTTTATTTCTTTTAAAAGGAATGGATATAAAAATGAGTGGGGCAGCTGGACCAAGTAAGAAATAAAGCAATAACTTACTTACTTTGATACGGAATGGGAGGAGGACTTTTTTTCATGATGTCCTCTTCGAAGTGCATTTGCCTGATCTGCCAATCTACCATTGCTATTCCAAAGAAGGGAAATGTAGAGCGGCACTTTTGGACTGTTCATACAACCCCAATTCCATTGAAGTTGGGACATTGTGTAAAATGTAAATAAAAACAGAATACAATTATTTGCAAATCCTCTTCAAACTATATTCAATTGACTACACCACAAAGACAAGATATTTAATGTTCAAACTGATAAACTTTATCGTTTTTGTGCAAATATTTGGTCATTTTGAAATGCATGCCTGCAACACATTTCAAAAAAGCTGGGACAGTGGTATGTTTACTATTGTGTTACATCATCTTTTCTTCTAACAACACTCAATAAGCATTTGGGAACTGAGGACACTAATTGTTGAAGCTTTGTAGGTGGAACATTTTCCCATTCTTGCTTGATGTACGACTTCAGTTGTTCAACAGTCCGGGGTCTCCGTTGTTGTATTTTGTGCTTCATAATGTGCCACACATTTTCAATGGGTGACAGGTCTGGACTGCAGGCAGGCCAGTCTAGTACTACTAGACTGGCTACTACTAGTAGTACTACTACGACTAGTCTCTTTTACTACGAAGCCACGCTGTTGTAACACGTGTAGAATTGGCATTGTCTTGCTGAAATAAGCGTGGACATCCCTGAAAAAGACATTGCTTGGATGGCAGCATGTGTTGCTCCAAAACCTGGATGTACCTTTCAGCATTGATGGTGTAACTTACACATCTGTGTAAGTTACACCATGGTCACTAACACATCCCCATACCATCACAGATTTGTAAGTTGCCCGTGCCATGGGCACTAACACACCCCCATACCATCACAGATGCTGGCTTTTGAACTCTGCGCTGGTAACAATCTGGATGGTCTTTTTCCTCTTTTGTCCAGAGGATACAACGTCCATGATTTCCAAAAACAATATGAAATGTGGTCTCATCAGACCACAGCACACTTTTCCAATTTGCGTCTGTCCATTTCAAATGAGCTCAGGCCCAGAGAAGGCGACGGCATTTCTGGATGTTGTTGATGTATGGCTTTCGCTTTGCATGGTAGAGTTTTAACTTGCACTTGTAGATGTAGCGACGAACTGTGTTAACTGACAATGGTTTTCTGAAGTGTTCCTGAGTTCATGCAGTAAGATCCTTCACACAATGATGCCGGTTTTTAACGCAGTGCCACCTGAGGGATCGAAGGTCATGTGCATTCAATGTCGGTTTTCAGCCTTGCCGCTTACATGTAGAAAGTTCTCCAGATTCTCTGAATCTTCTGATTATATTATGGATTGTAGATGATGGAATCCCTAAATTTTTTGCAATTGAACGTTGAGAAACATTATTCTTAAACTGCTGGACTATTTTTTCATGCAGTTGTTCACAAAGTGGTGATCCTTGCCCCATCTTTGCTGAGCCTTTTGGGGATGCTCCTTTTATACCCAGTCATGACACTCACAATTAGTGTCCTCAGTTCGTGGTAAACATACCATCCCAGCTTTTTTGAAACGTGTTGCAGGCATCCATTTCAAAATGAGCAAATAGTTGTACAAAAACAATAAAGTTTATCAGTTTAAACATTAAATATCTTGTTTTTGTGGTGTATTCAATTGAATATAGGTTGAAGAGGATTTGCAAATCGTATTCTGTTTTTATTTACATTTTACACAATGTCTCAACTTCATTGTAAATGTGGTTGTAAAAGCTATGACGCTGACATCCCTCGGAAAAGTGAGCTAAGAAAGAGAAAGGTGAAGGAACTAAAATCACAGTTGTGTGGATAGTAGTCATTTTTCTCACACCTGACTTCAAAAGCGACGGCAGCCAATGAAGCATCCTTCCGGGTGAGTCACTCCAACATTAAGCGCATGAAGTCCTTCCAAGATGGAGAGATGATGAAGCAGCCGACTCATTCTTTTGGGACTTTAACACCAAACAGAAAATATTATCTTCAATCAAAGCTCTCTAGCTATCAAGAAGCACCTTTACACGGCACTGTAAAGTCATGGCCGAGGTTTTGACACAGCAGCTTTGGAATGACATCACAGGCCGTGAGTGTTTTTCATTGTAATTGGACAAATCTACAGACGTGAGTGGTGCAGCCCAGCTGTGCATTTTTATTCGGATGGTGTTTACAGATATGACTGCAAAAGAGGGGCTGTTAACAATACTGTCCATGAAAGAATACACAGAGGGAGAGGACATTTTTAAGGTTTTCAAAAACTTTATTGAGAAACCCAGATCCCAGTGTACAAATTGGAGCCAATCACTACGGGTTGGCCGCGTGAACAGATTTATTGCCAAGTGCAGGGAGGATGACGCTTTCCCAGACTTCCTTAATTATCACTGCATAATATACCAGTGTGCATTATGTGCAAAAATGCTAAACATGAAAGAGATAATGGATGTGGCACTGAAGATTGTCTGTTCTATTCGAGCTAGATCTATTCAAAGACAGCTGTTCCGTGCACATCTGGAAAAGGCAGAATGCAGCCAGTCTTAGTTGTTGCTATACACTGATGTGAGATGGCTTAGTAGAGGGAAATTCCTGCAGAGATTCTGAGAGCTCTGGCCAGAGATAAAGGAGTTTCTCCTTGTTCATAAACATGCAGAATACAAACAACTAAATGATCATCAATGGCTACTTGACTTAGCATTTTTAACTGATCTGACCACCATGCTGACTGAGTTTAAATTACAGCTGCAAGGAAAAGACAATACTGTGAAATATGATCAGCTCAGTTTGTTATGTGGGCCGCTCAAAGAGGAGGTACTGCTAGCCAACGCCAGAGGGCGCCCTGCCTGTTGTCGGGTTTCAGGCACCAGAGGGCGCAGTCACCACCCAGGAGCCAGAACTACCAGCTGTCAGAAATCATCTCATCACCATCCCATCCCATATAAGACTGGAGGAGACACCACATCTCTGCCGAGATATCAGTTTACCACTCAGGTAAAACTCTCAGCCGTGTCTGTGCTGAACGCACGTATCATTGTCTTTTGAAAACCTTTACAGGAGTACCAGTTATCTTCAGTCAGCTGGGAGCTGGGTTTTGGACGTAGAAGAGTGACGGACTTCACTCCTCTTTCCAAACCAGAGAAGTAACAGTTGGTCTCTGCACATTTCTGTGTTTTTGTGTCGGAGGTGGAGATTCTCCCACAAAAGGAACTGAACTGAATTGCTGATTGTTCTGCTGGGTGTGCACACACCCACCATTAACCTGTCTTCTGTTCCTGCCAGCAGTACCAGATCTGACAGCTGAAGTAGAGGCCACCTGGGGACTCGGGACTTGGCGGCTTCGGTTTGCTGCAGGTCTTCGTTGGCGGCGGAACCTTGTGGGCCCCGGCTCTTCTCTGGATAGGCGTCTCCTACTCTCGGACCTGCCCACACGTCACCTGTTGACTTTTGTAACTGACTGTCTAAAAATAGTATTCGACCTGTTGTGCACATTTGCCACAATAAATTGTATTTATTTGACTACCCATTGACCGTTCATTTTCGCCCCCTGTTGTGGGTCCGTGTCATTACACTTCCCCAACACAGTTAATGCTTTCAAATAAAAAATGCAACGTCTGGCCTCAAAACTGCAGTGCTGCCATTTGGGCAATTTCCAAAACCTTGCATCCGGGCTGGAGACGCAACTAAAGGCATGCGAGCAATTTGATATTTTGCACAACTACACAGAGCAAATTGACAGTTGCATTTCAGAGTTTGACAAACGCTTTCAAGACTTTGTTTTACTTGAGCCAGTCACTACATTTATGTGCTACACATTTTGTGAAGATGCTGAGGTTGATTCACCTGAACTCCTCTAAGGGCCCCTTCGCACATAGTGCGAAGTTTGGACAAAGTGCACACTGAGTGCACATGATGCAGGAATCGTGTGCAAACTGTGTACTTTCGTCCCTGCCTTTAACGCCTCGTATACCTGTTGCTACAACTATTTGCGCCTGAAAGACAAAGTGTGTGCTGTACGAACCCATCGCACCCTCTCACGGCAGGTGTCGGGCAAATTCCAGGTGACACGCACGAACACCTAACACCGCTCGCATGGCACTTAGAAAATGTGTGACCAGTCGCACTCTCGGTACGACAGCAGTCTGCAGACGACCACTGTCGTACTGGGAATGAAATTCGCCAAAGTTCCCCACGACTGTGGAGTTGCCGAGATGTGGTGTGCCATCGGCTCCCCCACAACACGTGTGTGTGTGTGTGTGTGTCGCATGCTCCCCCCGCTCCTCCCTAACACGTACGTGTGTGTGTGTGTGTGTGTGTGTGTGTGTGTGTGTGTGTGTGTGTGTGTGTGGTTCTCCCCTGTAAGCGAGGCGCATCTCATCTGATCGCAGAGGGACACTTTGGTCTGTGCGCTGAATGGACAGGGGCGTGGCAGTTGTTGACATCTCTGGACCTGGACATCAGAACTGCACAACACGCACTGTGTGTTGATGGACACATGCGTGTGCGCTTGCTGTACTCATATTGAAACCATAAAAACCTTTCAGTTCCGACAGGCTGGAGAGCTCGCACACTGACAGGTCCAGCTGAACCGGAGCGTGGACATGCAGCAGGCGCCCTGAACGTCATGTCTGTCTGACAGGACAGTGAGCGGGGCACCGCGGGATCATATGACAGGCCAACAGTACGACAAATACGCCACTTTCAGTCACATATCAGCAGAAATACACTGTAGCAAATGCTGTTTGGTCAGTTATCACAGCACTTTTTTTTTCTAGAAAATACGTTTGTCTGCTTGTTGATTAGAGCCATTTCACACTGCTTTTGCAAAACAGTGATTGTGGCACAGTGACAGAGTTGCTGTCTGGTAATTTGGATGCATGGGTTCAAATCCTGTGAATGTTGTGTTTTTTTTTTTTTTTTTTTAACCAGCGTTATTTAACCGCAGCGTCACCGCTGGACTGATAGTATTGCACACCGGGCATTTGCCCGCTGGCCTGATGGCCTACTGGCCTGCGGATTTTTTTTTTTTTTACGAAGTAAAGCGAGCTGTGAGTGTTGTGTGGGCCGCTGAAGAGGAGGTACTGCTGGCCCATCACCAGAGGGCCCCCTGCCTGAAGTGCGGGCTTCAGGCACGAGAGGGCACAGCCGCCTCACGGGAGCAGCCAGGAATGACAGTTGTCCCTCATCACCACCTCATCACCATCTCCATAAAAGCCGGGCAGCAACTCCACCTCCCTGCCGAGATATCGTTCTACCTCTCAGGTAAACTGCTCAGCCCTTTTTGAGTCTTTCACATACAGTTTTTGCTTCTGTATCGTTTGCAGTCGTTTCTGTGAGTGCTTGCAGCTGGAGGCTGGGTTTGTGGTTCGTGGAGGGCTGACGTCTTCGCTCCCCATGCCAAACTTCGCTAAGTAACTCACTGATACTGCATGTGCCGGGTTTCTGGATTGGAGGTGGAGGTTTTCCCTCCGTTTGAAACTAAGGACTGTTTGCTGGGTGTGCACACACCCACCATTAAACTGTTTCTGCTTCCTGCCAGCAGTACCAGATCTGACAGCTGGAGACGGTGGCCACCTGGGAACTCAGGACTTGGCGGCTCCAGTGTGCTCCAGATCCGTGGGCAGTGGAAATCGTGTGGGACCCGGCTCTTCTCTGGACAGACGTCTTCTATCCTCGAGCCTGCCCACACGTCACCTTTGTATATTTGACTTGATTCTAAATCTGCTATTGTCTGTATTCCGTTGTGCACATTCACAACATTAAATTGTTGTCTTTTGGCTCATCTATCGTCCGTTCATTTACGCCCCCTGTTGTGGGTCCGTGTTACTACACCTTCACAACATGTGAGCTTTTCATCCGCGTTTTTTTTTTTTTTTTTGTAGCAGCTACGACTCGTCACCTCTTAAAGCGCGGTGATAACAGCACACCTGCACTGAGCTTTACAAAGACATTTTTATGCTTTTTTCCTCCTTTATTTAGAGCTGAGCCGAGCCGCTCCGTATCTGCTCGTTAAAACAGCTGATCCTCCACGACGCGTCAACAACTAACACTATTTTCCACTCAAATGCACCTAAACTCTCTTTCTGAGGACCACATGATGTGAAAACGCAATAAAACTTTCTGACCTGTAAATCTGGTCATGTTTTCTGCAAATAAATGTTATCCATTCTTTGTGCTCAAACGCCAAAGCAGGGGCGAATCCAGATGGAATGGGGGCGTGGGGCAAGGATGTCCCCCCCCTCACAACACCCCTAGATTAAAGGTCCAGTTTTGAAGCCTTTTTTTACTACAACTACTAATACTACTTAAAATAATAATAATTTCGACAAGTAAAATATTTAGAGAAAATTTAAATGTTATAAAAATGTTAGAAAGAATTTAATAGTTACATTTATTAACAATGTAGGTTAGAAATTACAAGTTTTACTGTTACAGTGCTGTTAACAGTTAAATATGAGGTCAAGAAAGAGGTCTTTATTTTACTTTTTATAAAACAAGTATATATTTTCATTGAAGTCAAGAAAGGGTAACTATAAAGTGAGGCAGGGACCACTACGGCCATGACGGTAAGTGAAGGTTAACTTCAGCTATTAATTGATGAACAGCAACCTGACTTGTTCATAAATCAGACATCTGTGTGTGAGAGAGACTGATCTTCTGGTCCGAAGTAAAGTGCTGTCTAACTGAGTCACTCAGATATGAATTAAGGTTGGATATTATTTTCATTCGTGCTAACTCTGCCAGTCACGTAACCTAGCCTAGCAATGTAACCTGTGCAAATGGTGTGCATGGCTAGCTACCATGCTATCGCCGCCAGGTTGTTTCTTTATTCATTATTCTATTTGTGTGACGGTCGTGCGTCGGTCATACGAAGTATGCTGTTTTGCACAGTCTGCGGTGCGGTGGCGTGGTATAACAGCGTCCCTGTCTAAAATGTATTTTCCCAAGTCCTGGCATAATTTCACATACCTAACATTTTACTTTAAATTGAGTCATTCTCTAAGTTGATTAGCAACACAAATTGGTAAAAAAAAAAGAAATCCTTGATGTTACTTGTAGCTTGTAGTGAGATAGACAACTGTCTCCATCTTGTGGCCTTTTTGTGTATTGCAGTTTCAAAAGTTCAACCTTTGTATCCAGTCATTGGTCCAGTCATCCAGTCATTTCTTGCTTTATATGATGAATTGTATCACACAAGTAATGATATATTATTTATAGTATAGCCTACAGTATTTCTATAACAAATGTTTTTTATATAATTTCTATTTCTAAATTTAAGTAACAAGGCTGAATGAAATGACGGCTTATTATGTCTAAAAAGTAATGTGACCTACTGTCAATAGATCGTACTTTTGATAAGCCTATGATAACTGTATTTCGGGAGAACTTTTCATAATGCTTCTTATAGTGTTAAAATGTATGTGTCTCCTGGTGCACACTGATTGGTTAAGGGACCAAAAAAAAAAAAAACACACTGTCACAGCAGGCTTAATTTTTTTCCCCTTCGATACCTGGTGGTGGCCTGGTCTTGGTTAAAAATGCCCGGCCTGAAAAATTTCCCCAGTCCAGCGCTGCGCAGCGTTCTGTATTGCGTCCCCCTTTCTGTATTATTTATATCAACCCAGTGATATTCACCAATTCTACAGCTGTTTTTAATTTAATTTTCCTCCAAATCAGCAGCGCAATGTGGTTCAGCTCATCCCATGGAACACAATTCAAGCAGCTGCAGCAGCATGCTGCTGATGCTGCTTGACAGACACCGTCGTGTGCATGAACCATCGCCCTGGCGTCGTGCACGTCTGCTTGTTGGTGCGATGTTTCATGGTGCGCTAATTTCGAACTGTTTCGTGCTGTTTCGCTGTTTTCGTCCACCCGTTGACCACACTTCGCACTATGTGTGAAGGGGCCATAAAGTTGAGGTTGAGATAGTGACACTACAAGCTGACATTGAACTGAAGTCCAGAACTCATGGACAGTTCTGGAACTTACTTACAGAGGAAAAGTACCCAAACAAGAGGAAATATGCTACCTCCTTGACTGCATTATTCAACTCCACTTATTTAGGTGAAGCAGCCTTTTCCCACATGAAGATTGTTCAGTCCAAATACCGTTCTACCATGACTGATGACCATTTGGATGTTTGCTTGAAGTTGGGTGATTTCTGATTTGATGTTGATTTCTGATGCTGATTTTTTCTGTTTAGTGACTTTATGACTCCATAAGTTCACATCTCTTCATCTCAAAGGTTGAGGACCCAGAGATATGAACAACACTGCCAAGATAAGTGAATGTCTCCACAAGTCTGATGCCTCATACTGATGCACTTGATACATTTCTAATGGCTGAATACAGAAAGTCATCAAAAGCCTGGAACTTAGTCTTGACGCAGGCCAATTGCAAACCCAGACGTACGTATAAGAAAACTGATCAAACATAGGCTTGACTTCCCCATGTGCTTTCTGGAAAGCTATACCTGAAAGTTTATTGTATTTATTTATTTTGAGAAAACCCTTCTCTCTTTCATTGAACCATGAAACTCTATAACTGGTAATGCAACAGACAAAAGGTGCACAATCCGCAATCTACAGAAAATCCAAAACCCCTACAGAGCTGTCTTGCATGTCTTGGATTTTGAGAAATACTTACTGTAGACAGATTGTCCATTGTTATATTCAGTGACTTGAAGATGTTCATTTACTGATCCTCTGATTTTGTAATTTTGGAAACTAAATTTGCCTGTTAAAGTAACAACTTACTGTAGATTTATCAATGTATCTCAATATCTATGCCACACATACATTTTATATCTATATTTTTTATTTCATTGTATGAAAGTATTTGTTGTTTTTCAGTAACTTTGGTCTTTTTTAAAATAGTTTGGTTATGCGATTTTTCTTCTTGCATTTTTGTCTGGGCGTAAAATTCAGGGGTGTTAATTCTGACCAGCACTCTATATAAGGAGCCAAACTTAGAAAGCAGCCAACAACCACTGCGAAATACAAACAAATGCCAAAGGTGAATGTTGGGAAACTATGGAGCATGCTTACTCAATATTATATAAAAGGGAAAAAAAGAAAAGAAAAAGAAAACAGAGGAAAAAACAGACTTGCACGGGTAAATTTGTGCTTGGACTGACCATTCCTGGCATTCCCTATAAAAGCATGGCCAGAGAGGTGAAGGTGGCAGGTGTAACTGGTTGCTGAACACAGAGCAGCAAGAAAACATGGTGTTCTTTGTATTCAAGAGGACACCAGGATGGAGTAAGAGCTATTATAAATGACCACTGGGACAAAGACACAACATAGCCTGAGGCAGACGTACAGTCTCTGGGGTGAAGATGATTATAGTGTTTACAAAACCTTTCTGAAGGTGTATGATCAGGCTTTATAGCTGTGAATGACAGATCTGTGAGCAATTGATTAAGGAAGCAAACGACACACTTATTAGTGATTACAGTCCATGTTGGTAAAACAGGCAGGGTGGACCATATGGGCCTCATATCATGGAGATTAAAGAAGATTAAGAAAAGCAAAACAATTTGTAGAAAGAAGTCCAGATGTGTAGCTTAACGGATTTGAGGTAAAAATAAACAAAAGAATAAAAACATTACAGGATGAGCAGCAATCATGATTGGTCACACCAGGTCTGGGATAATGCTCTGGTGATGCACACTGCAGCATCCAGCAAACAACAGAACCACCTTGGGTCTGGGATGGAAACCACCAAGGCACGCAACTGGTCCATCCCCAGCTCTTGAAAGTAGCCATCTGTCTTCCACAGCCAGATGGAAAGTGGATGTTCCCCTCGTCTTCTTCAAATGTTGTCAACACTGAGGCATGGGCTTTCTTTGGGAAAGTGATGGTCTAGTGGTTAAGCAGTGGTCTTGAAACTAGAGTGTCCTACTTTCAAACCCCTGTCAGGCTGGAAAATCACTAATGGCCCTTCCACAAGCTACTTAAACCCCTAGTGGTTCTTGTTGTGCAGTGACTGCCTTGCATAGCAGCACCCTGACATCGGTGTGTGAATAGTTGAATGTGGGGCATCATTGTAAAGTGGTTTGAGCTTCTGATTCAGATGGAAAAGCACTATATAAATGAAGTCCCTTTACCATTTATCAGAAAAAATGTGTCACATGGTGAAAATGTCGTAGCTGACTTTCCCTCACAATGCAAGTGGTTATTCTCATCTGATTCTCCCGAAATAACCTTATTTTAAAACACAAAATAATTCCAGCAGTACCCAAGGATCCTCCAAACAGACCTGGTAACCATAACAACGTAGGTCACTGGCTCATGTCCAATTCTTACAACCATACATTATGACCAAAAGCACCAGGACCTTAAAGATCGGACATTTGCTTAGAGACAACAAAGGTCATCAAACACCTATGTCTGTAATGCCTTGAGCACAACACCAGAGCAGAGAACCACACAGGTGTAAAAGTTGAACAGTATTTATTTGTGGCTGGTGAAGCAACAGAGCTCAAAACAACTTGGGAAGTATCCGTTAAACAATTCTCTCTGTGAAGAAACAAGCTGGAGTGTTAACCATGGGTACAGGCTGCAGGTTAACACAAAGCAGGAAATCTGTCTGACGGGCAGCAGTGTACATGTGGGGAAAAGACCAGAGGGAAAAAAAATACAAAGAACAATCATACTACAGTTGTGCTCAAAGGTTTACATACCCTGGCAGAATTTTATTTATTTATTTTTGGCCATTTTTCAGATAATATGAATGATAACCAAAATACTTTTTCCACTCATGGTTAGTGGTTGTGTGAAGCCATTTGTTGTCAAACAACTGTGTTTACTCTTTTTAAATCATAATGACAACAGAAACTACACAAATGACCCTAATCAGATGTTTATATATCCCAGTTCTGAATACCATTTATTGCCCCATTTAACAGCAATGCCAGCTTGGAGTCTTTGTGGTAGTTGTGGATGAGGGTCTTTATTTTCTCTAATGGTAAAGCTGCCCATTTGTCTTGGCAAAAAGCATGCAGTTCCTGTAAATTCATGGGCTGTCTTGCATGAACTGCACATCTGACATCTCCCCAGAGTGGCTCAATGATATTGAGGTCAGGAGACTGAGATGGCCACTCCAGAACCTTCACGTTATTCTTCTGTAGCCAATGGCAGGTTGACTTGGCTTTATGTGTTGGATTGTTGTCGTGTTGGAACATCCAAGTACGTCCCATGCACAGCTTCTGGGCTGATGAGTGCAAATTTTCCTCCAGTATTTTCTGATAACATGCTCCATTTATACCACCATCAATTTTGACCAAGTTTCCTGTGGCTTTGTAGCTCACACATCTCCAAAACATCCGCAATCCACCTCTGTGTTTCACAGTAGGTATGGTGTACCTTTCATCATAGTCCTTGTTGACTCCTCTCCAAATGCATTGTTTATTGTTTGTTTGGCCAAAAAGTTGATGTTTTGTCTCATCACTCCAAATGGCTTTCTTCTCTGTGCTGTTTGGTGTATTTTAAGTGGGATACGTAATGGCTTTTTTTTTTTTCGCAACTCAGCCCATTTTTTTTCCAAGTGTCTCCTTATTGTGCATCTTGAAACAGCCACACCACTCTTTTTCAGAGTCCTGTATGTCAGCTGAAGTTATTTGTGGATTTTTCTTTGCTTCCCAAATAACTTTCCTGGCAGTTGTTGCTGAAATATTTGTTGGTCTACCCAACCACGGTTTGTTTTCCCTCATTTTACACTTCTTGATTAGAGTTTGAACACTGCTGATTGACATTTTCAGTCCTTTGGATATCTTTGTATCTCCCTTTCCTGTTTTATACAGTTCAATTACATTTTCCCGCAGATTCTTTGAGAATTCTTTTGCTGTCCCTATGACTCAGAAACCAGAAATGTCAGTGCAGCACTGGACAAAAGATGCAAGGGTTTGTCAGGAGCCCAGAAACTCACTTATCTTTTAAAGACACACACACTCTGATTACAAGCAAACAGCTCAAAGGTGAAGATGATTACCTTTTGTACCCTTTCAGACCCATTTGTGTCAACTTGTGTGCATGTTATCAGGCCAAAATTACCAGGGTATGTAAACTTTTGATCAAGGTCATTTGGTTAGTTTCTGTTGTCATTATGATTTAAAAAGAGCAAAACAGTTGTTTGACAATAAATGGCTTCACACAACCACTAACTATGAGTGACAGAATAGTTTTTGTATTATCATTCATGTTCTCTGAAAAATTGTCAAAGAAAATCTAAAATTCTGCCAGGGTTATGTCTGGCAGAATTTTAGATGAACTATCCCATCTGCTCAAAGTGATGTTAATCAGTGAAATCACATGCTGGAGTCAGAGGCTGCAAAGAAAGTCTGCACCCCCTTGGCCCTTTCTGGAATGTCTTTGTACACCACTGAGCTAGATAATGTGGTGCTGGAGGGAGGAGCAGTTAATGTCTATATAGTGTGTGACTCAATGAAACCAGAGAGAGACCAGAGAAGTGATCAGAACCCTCCAGTGTCCACATGACTCCAGAAGCTTTTCCCAGGCATCTCTCAACCAAAAGGGTTCAGGACCCAGAAAGATGAATGTCACTGCCATGATATGTGAATGTTTCAGCAAAATCTTAAATAGGACTGGCCATAAACTCCAAAAACTGAAAATACAGTGTATTTCACAGCACTTAGTAATAACCACATATAATAGCCATCAATGTTGTTGTTCATTCGGCTGCTCCCGGTTCTGTTCAGGGTTCCCACAGTGGATACAGCCAGAGCCACATTGGTAATTGGCATGTTTTATGCCGGATGCCCTTCCTGACGCAACTGTTATGTGTCGGACGCAGCTCGGAGAACCGACCAGCGTTTGAAGGACCCAGTATGAAATAAGCAGAGCACGGTACAAAGGCTAACTGAATTTAATACATAACAGTGATCATAATAATAATAAAAGGTGCGGTCTGGCGTGGTGCGCTCCCAGCAGCGCTAATGGTCCGGAGCCAGAAGCTGTTTCGGACCCAAGGACCCCGCCGACACCCCCCAGGTGGCCGCAACAACCGAGTCTGTGAAAGAAGGAACCATTATGTGAGTCCACACTCTACACACAGAACACTTAAAGGTGTACAAACAGCAAACACTTCCTGGCTTGATTACTGATCAGCTTCCAACCTGCAGGCATGGAACATCCCGTTCACAAATCACCACCGCAGTGGAAGCTGATACATGACTAACATACAGCTCAATACAATAAGGTGTGAGGGACACCACATTTACTGACTGTATAACTGTTAGTCACAAAATCCAACGTACCTCAGGAAGTGTGCTGACGAGCGTGAGACCTCACCCTCTCCTCTTTCACAGACCGTGCATCAAACCTGGACATTCTCAGCGTCCGCTGCTGATGAGATGGCTCCCAAGACGACGATCTCACCCGTCTGGTCACAAGGTCGAGTCTCTGGCAAATGCACACTGTGCACTTCAGTCTTAAATGCCAACATACTCCAATCCCTCCAGATGCACCTCAGCTGTGAGTCCTGACGAGTCGCAGGTGATCAGGGTGAAGTCCTAACAGCCTCAGCAACACAGCCACTCAGTCCCAAATGCACGCCACCTGGGAGGAAACACAAAAGGCAAACAAACCAGCAGCCAGGCCCCCCCAGCCATACAACAGCAACTCCAGTTTTACCTGGAGAAACACACACAGCCACTGGTGTTCCAGAGAGGTCTCCCATCCAAGTACTAACCAGATCCTGCTCTGCTTAGCTTCTGAGATCTGACAGGATCAGACTTACGAGGTCTCTTAGATAATAAACCGACCCTTTTATTATTTTTTTTTAACTATATGGATTTGAATGACATGCGATTACACCAATCATGCTTGAACCCTCGTGCGCATGCGTGAGTTTTTTCACGCGTGTCGGTGACGTCATTTCCCTGTGGGCAGGCCTTGAGTGAGATGTGGTCCCGCCCTCTCGGCTGAATTCCTTTGTTTCACACGCTGCTCGAGACGGCGCGCGTTGCTTTATCAAAAATTTTTCTGGACCTGTGAGGAATATCCGAGTGGACACTATTCGAGAAATTAAGCTGGTTTTCTGTGAAAAATTTAACGGCTGATGAGAGATTATGGGGTGTTTCTGTCGGTGTAAGGACTTCCCACAGAGCGGGACGTCCTGCAGCGCTTCCAGGCGCTGTCGTCGGCCTGTTTCGAGCTGAAAACATCCTAATTTAAGGCTTAATTCACCCAGGACATCGTGAGAGAACAGAGAAGATTCAGAAGAGGCCGGCATGAGGAATTTATGCAGACATTCCACTGTTTAAGGACATTTTTTTAATGAAAGACGTACGCGCAAATTCGTGTGCGCCGCGACAGGAAAAACACCTCTGTGTTGAAAACCATTTGTAGAATTCAGGCGGCTTTTAATGGCTTTCAACAAGTGAGTAACTGAGAAATTGTTTAACAGCTTGGGCATGTTCCAACTTGCCCGTTAAGATTTCCAACGGAGGTGTTTTTCCTGCCGTGACCCCCCGCGGTCGGGTCCAGCCCGACATGCTACTCTGCCCGCACGTTCTTTCATTACAAAATGACCGTTAACAATGGAATGTCCGAATAAACTCCTCATGCCGACTTCTTCTGAAAGTTCTCTGTTCTCTGACGACTTACTGCGTCAACAGAGCCTGAAATGTGGAAGTTTTCAACTTGAAACGGCGAGACGCTGCCGCCTCGAAGCGCAGATCGCTGTCAGGCGCCGTGGACCGTCCTTAAAGCGACACTACCAGACCAAAATCTCTCATCAGCCGTTAAAATTTTTACCGAAAACCAGCTGAATTTATTGAATGGTGTCCACTCAGTTGTGCCCAGTGATGCCGGTAACGCGTTACTTAGTAACGCGTTAGTCTAATCTGACCACTTTTTTAGTAACGAGTAATCTAACGCGTTAATCTTTCCAAATCAGTAATCAGATTAAAGTTACTTCTCCAAGTCACTGTGCGTTACTATTATTTTTGCATTGTGGGTCGATAGCAGCATTAAACTTGGTCTGTGGGCAGGAGGTCGGGGTTCGACTGAACTGCCCACTTTAAACGAGCTGTGAGCTTTTTATCCGCGGTTTTCTACAGCAGCTACAACTCGTCCTCACCTCTTAAAGCGCAGTGATAACAGCACACCTGCACTGAGATTTACAAAGACATTTTTATACTTTTTTCCTCCTTTATTTAGAATTCTGAGCTGAGCCGCTCCGTATCTGCTGCTAAAAACAGCTGATCCTCCGCGACACATCAACAACTAACACTATTTTCCACTCAAATGCACCTAAACTCTCTTTCTGAGGACCACATGATGTGAAAACGCAATAAAACTTTCTTACCTGTAAATCTGGTCATGTTTTCTTCATAAATAAATGTTATCCATTCTTTGTGCTCAGACGCCAAAGCAGGGGTGAATCCAGATGGAATGGAGCGTGGGGCAAGGATGTGCCCCCCCCCCACAACACCCCTAGATTAAAGGTCCAGTTTTGAAGCCTTTTTTGTTTACTACAACTACTAATACTACTTATAATAATAATTTGGACAAGTAAAATGTTTAGAGAGAATTTAAATGTTAGAAAAATGTTAGAAAAAAATTCAATAGTTACATTTATAAACAATGTAGGTTAGAAATGGCAAGTTTTACTGTTACAGTGCTGTCAACAGTTAAATATGAGGTCAAGAAAGACGTCTTTATTTTACTTTTTATAAAACAAGTATTTATTTTCATTGAAGTCAAGAAAGGGTGACTATAAAGTGAGTTTTGGCAAAACGGGTATCATTGTCATGTTGAGGTGGCAGAGGGTTGTTGTTGACAGCTGGGAAAAGTAACTAAAAAAGTAACTAGTAATCTAACTTAGTTACTTTTCCAATTGAGTAATCAGTAAAGTAACTAAGTTACTTTTTCAAGGAGTAATCAGTAATCAGTAATTGGATTACTTTTTCAAAGTAACTGTGGCAACACTGGTTGTGTCTTACAGTTTTGAAAAATTTTTATCAAACAAAGCAACAGTCTCTGAGCCATTCCTAAACAATGAAAAAAATCGACGAGCGGGTGGACGACTCCTCACTCAAAGACTGCCCACAGGCGAATGACGTAACCGACAGGCGTGAAAAAACTCTCGCATGCCCACGAGGGTTCAAGCATGTCTGATGTAATCACACGTGATTCAAATCCATATGGTTTTTGAAAAAAATAATAAGGTCGGATACTTTTCTAATAGACCTCGTACACAGAGCAGACCAGCTGCACACACAATAGCCATCAATAACCCACTAGTTTAAAGTGATTGTGTACGTCTAACGTAGGTATTTATTTTTGATTGAAATTAGGTTTTTCCTTGAGGTGGATCAATGAGGTTCAGTTGTTCTTTGATTTCAAATGGCCATTTATGGCACAGAGCATTGAAATACTGACACTTCAAATTGAGACAGAAAACACACAACAGGAAAAAAAAAACACCTACATCAATTCTACAACAGGTAGCTGAATCAAAAAAACATTGAAAATTGAAAGAAAAATGGTTTCAAAGACAGAAGTGCATGCAAATTCAGAAACACTTTGCAAAGCTCCACAGCACAACATAAGTACTAACAACACAAAAAGAGGATTCTGAGCAGAGGGCTATAACTGACATCTGTTCAGTGCTTTGCAACTCTATACAACTCAACTGAAAATTGCTATCTTATCTGTAAAATTATCAATAACATAAATATATAAACATGCACAGCTCTATCAAAGGGGTAGAGAGACTGAATGGTCCATCGAAGTACTTCAGATAGGTACTTCTTGTTTTGTTCATATTTCCAGTTATGTTGTGGAGCTTTGCAAAGAGTTTTTGTGCTTGCTTGTGTTGTGTAAATTTTCAGCAGGAAATTGTATTTTCCAGAGTATAAGTCATGTTTTGTTGTTGTTTTTTTTAACTAGTTTCTGAGGTCTTCTGACTGATACTCCAGTGCAGTGTATGCACAGAAAAGCATACTTTCATCAGTAATAATAATAATAATGACAATAATAATAACTGTTCATCTCTGGCTTTCCTAGGAATCAATGCACTGAACAAAAGTCTCTTCTGCTGGTCCCTTGTTTGCACTCTTGGTCGCAACAGCACATCCAAGGTGGATCTGCATGTTGAATGGGCTCAGGTTTTACACCAGATGCCCTTCCTGACGCAACTTCACATTACATGGAGAGATGTGGTGGCAGAGGGTTGAATCAGCAGTCTTCCACACTGAAACCAAGTGCATTAGCCACTTGGCCACCACCTCTGCAATGCACTGAACAAAATAAACTAAAATAATAAAACAATGGATAAATTTTTAAAAGTACACTCCAATAGTGACAAGAATCCCAACTTAAAAAATTAAAAAAAAAAAAAAATAAATAAATAAAAAATTTAAAAAATAAATACAATAAAATTAGTGTAGCGTTTCCAAAGCTGGGATCAGCAGTACAGTGATTTATTTTGTCCAACTTGTCCTAAAATAAGATCCAGTGTGTTGTCCATTGCATGTTTCTTTGTCCATCTTGCTTATTTTCACAGTCCTTATGTTACACACCACAAGCTGAGGTCTTGCTGCATGTCAATCTGACAATTTATTTTGTCCAAATTGCATCAATTAACATTCAATATATTGTGCAACACACATTTATTTGTCCATCTTCCTAATTTTTGGAATTAAAAGTCCTCATGTTAAATATCAGCACATGCTGTGGTGCACACATGTGCTACACTGAGTTCATATCCATTGTTAAACTTGCCCCCAGGGATACACAGAGATGAAAAGTGATTTCCACTTACAGAAAAAGTCATGACTTATACACTGGTACAACTAATACACCATAAACATGGTAAATTGTTGAATGTGCTATGTTATGTTTGTGTTCTCTGTGTTTGCAAGCTCTTTTTCTTTGTTTTTGTTGTTTCAGTTTGCATAACTTTTTTGATGCAACAAATTGTTGAATTGATGCAAGTGTTTTTATTACTGCATTTTCTGCATTTGTGAGTGTTGTCTTAATTTTGAGGCATTGTGATCCCTATTGCCCACCGTAAATATAAACTAATACAACATTAGGATGTCAATAGGCAGGAGGAACATTCGTTGGAATGGGAAAATACAGGTTATCCACATTGTTTCAAAAAAAGAATAATTACAGCACATTCTGCAGCCTTGATGGATCGTCAAGTTTGAAGATTTCACCTGCTTTGTACTGCTGTAATGAAAGCTGGGCTTTGTGAGAGGAAATGTCACCAGGAAAGTGGAAAGATGCACCAATGTATGTTTAAACCCACTTCGTTTCTCAATATGACATCTGGGGTGGGTGAGATTAGAGCGTGAATCCTAAGTACATCCTGCTGCTGCCTAGGATAACCCTGAGGAAAAATGCTTGTGACCCAAGCATGAGGGACTCTCATGAGCTGTCAGCTGAGATCAAACTCATTTGGAGATGACAAGCTTTGCCGCACAAACATGCTGTGATAATGTCTGAGATAGGACTGTGGCTCCCTCTTGCTTTTATTTAGATGATACATGCAATAATAATAATAAAAAAAACAATATTGCAGGGTCAGAAAAATAATGTTTAAACCGCACATGAAGCAAATATACAATAATATTTCATAAATGACTGTAGGGTAAGTGTGTGGCACTCTTGCCTCTCAAAAAGAAGGTTGCCTGGTACAAGGCCTCCTGTGCCCTGTTCTCCTTGTTCATCTGGAGCTGAGTCAGGAAGGGTATCCGGTGCAAAACCTGTGCCAAAGCAAGCCAATACACACTGCATCTGCCGAGCAAAACAGCTTTCTGCCAATTCAATTGAAATTCAATTTATTTAATTTATATAGCGCCAAATCACAACAAAGCTGCCTCAAGGTACTTCACACGTGTAAGGTCTAATCTTACTAACTCCCAGAGCAAGCCCACAGGTGACAGTGGTAAGGGCCCCGTCACACTCGAGCACGAATGCTTTATGACTCACATGAATTGGAAAAACTAACAGAATTTGAGCTGCAGTCATAAAAGACAGACAGTCATACATGCAGCCAGGACAAATGATTTGCGCAATTAGGAGTGCAGCAGCACCCAAATCCAGGTGGACTACCCACAGTGCATGTCAAATGCAGACATAAACCTTCCCCCATGAAAAAAAAGAAAAGAAAAAAATAAAAATGACAAGGAATTAAAACAACACAGCACGAACCCCACAAGCCGGCACCCGAGGTCTGGGTGGAAAGCGGGGGGGGGGGGGGGGGTCATGGCAGGCGGAGCGCCACTCTTCTGAAGACCTGCCGTATCACAATGCTGGGTGTCAATGACATCCTACCCATAAACTGAATATGGAAGTGGTAAGTTTTTGCTTTATTACATGGTCCAGCTGCCCCACTAATTTTTATATCCATTCCTTTTAGAAGAAATAAACTGGAGAGGTGATGGTCCAGTGGTTAAGCATTGGGCTTGAAACCAGAGGATCCTCGGTTGCTCCCAGTGTGTAGTGAGTACCTTGGATGGCAGTACCCTCACATCAGGGTGAATGTGAGGCATTATTTGTAAAGCGCTTTGAGTGTCTGATACAGATGGAAAAGCAATATATAAATGTAGTCCACAACGGGCCTGTCCAGTCCCGCCCTCACCTGTGAAACGCTGAGAATTTATGTGCATATAATAGAGCTGCATTCATTGTTTCCCCTCCCATCTCGTGGGGGAAACACATCATTTTAGTCATTAATAGCGTGATTCATGTGGTTGATTGTTTCACGAATGTCATTCGAATGTGAATTTGTATGGCATTCGCGTACAACCAAAATTTCAATGAATTTGGGACGCTGTGTAAAATATAAATAAAAACAGAGCACAATGATTTGAAAATCCTCTTCAATCTATATTCAATTGAATACATCACAAAGACATTTAATGTTCAAACTAATAAACTTTATTGTTTTTTTGTTTTTTTTTGCAAATATTTGCTCATTTTGAAATGGATGCCTGCAACACGTTTCAAAAAAGCTGGGACAGTGGTATTTTTACCACTGTGTTACATCACCTTTCCTTCTAACAACACTCAATAAGCATTTGGGAACTGAGGACACTAATTGTTGAAGCTTTGTAGGTGGAATATTTTCCCATTCTTGCTTGATGTACGACTTCAGTTGTTCAACAGTCCGGGGCCTCCGTTGTCGTATGTTGCGCTTCATAATGTGTCACACATTTTCAATGGATGACAGGTCTGCACTGCAGGCAGGCCAGTGTAGTACCTGCACTCTTTTACTACGAAGCCACACTGTTGTAACACATGCAGAATGTGGCTTGGCATTATCTTTCTGAAATAAGCAGGAACGTCCCTGAAAAAGACATTGCTTGGATGGAAGCAAATGTTGCTCCAAAACCTGGATGTACCTTTCAGCATTGATGGTGCCATCACAGATGTGTAAGTTGCCCATGCCATGGGCACTAATACACCCTCATGCCATCGAACTTTGCGCTGGTAACAATCTGGATGGTCTTTTTCCTCTTCTGTCCGGAGGACACAACGTCCATGATTTCCAAAAACAATTTGAAATGTGGACTCATCAGACCACAGCACACTTTTCCACTTTCCGTCTGTTCATTTCAAATGAGCTCCGGCCCACAGAAGGCGGCGGAATTTCTGGATGTTGTTGATGTATGGCTTTCACTTTGCATGGTAGAGTTTTAACTTCCTCTTGGAAATGTGACGACGAACTGTGTTAACTGACAATGGTTTTCTGAAGTGTTCCTTAGCCCACACGGTAAGATCCTTTACACAATGATGTTGGTTTTTAATGCAGTGCCGCTGCAGTTTAGGTACAAATTGCCAGAAGGTGCATATGAGATGCAAGCCTAGATTTGATCTTTTTTGGTGAAACAAAATCCTTCTCCGCTCTACTCCACTATGAAGCGTGGTGATGCAAAAATGAAAAATTTGCATTGTGTGCAATTTCTCCAGTCACATAAGCCTATAACTTCTTCTGGGTTGTGTGCTTGTCTTGGTGGCTTTCCTCACTCTTCTCCTTCTTGCACAGTCACAGTTTTTGAGAACTGTGACACAGTTTTTGAGTGCCATGCTGTTTGTATTTCTTCATAATTAATGTAAATAAAGTCCAAGACATATTCAGTGGCAGCTTTACCATCAGAGAGCATCGTGCACATCTACCACAAAAGACTCCAGTGGCATTGGGAGCAATGTGGCAATACACAGTATTAAGAACAGGGGTATGTCAACTTTTGAGCAGGGTCATTTGGGTAGTTTCTGTTGTCATTATGATTTGAAAAGAGTAAACACAGTTGACAATAAATGGCTTCAACAAACCACTAATCATGAGTGATAAAAATGTTTTTGCTTTTTATCATTCATATTCTCTTAAAAATGGGCCAAGAAAACAAAAAGTCTGCCAGTGTATGTTCTTTGAGCACAACTGTATGTTCTTGCAAATCTCTACTACAATTTAATATTTTCTTTTCGAGGTAAGATCAAAGATAAAATATTCTCAGCACCACTTAGTTCTGAGCAATACTTTGAACAATCCAAAAAAGTAGAGGAAAAAGTGATCCTACAAGCAGAATTAGATGAAAACAAAACCTGGCAAAGGTAACTAACAATCTGTTGTTTCATCATGCTTGTAATGAGGCTGTTTTTCTGTTCAGTCAGCCAGCTTATTGTAAGATGTTCACTCAGGAGCTGCACATCAAAAAAATACCCTTTGACATTTTTATAGAGATGTGGGGGCTTTACACATGAGCAGAAATGCACGTGAAGTGTTGTAACAGCTCTAAAATGGTGCCAAGCCATAACCATCAGTCTAACCCTAAACATAAAAATAATCTTGTAAAGAAAAAGGAAATCATTGCTTCAAACCATTTCCAGAAAGAACAATTCACCTGGGGCCTCATGTACAAAGACTGCGTACGCACAAAAACGTGGTGCATGTCCGTCTCCACACTAACGTTCAGATGTAACAAAAGTGAAATGACTGTAAAATTGTGCGCTGCCTCACACCATATTCATTGCCAGTGTACGTACATTTCTACTACTATTGGTCCACTGGCAACATGTAGAGGTTAAGCTGGGAAACTGTTAATAGTGTGTAAAGATTAGATAAAACAAGATCAGCTTTATTTATCCTGAATAAAATTATTTCACCAGAATACAGAAACAGTAAACAGCTTTTTTTTTTACAGTAAGTACAACAAATTTACATTGAATAACTCTGAATAGCTTTGTTCATTATGTATTCATCCTGCAGAAGGAGGAGGAATTATACAGTCTGATTGCCACAGGTATGAAAGACCTCCCATGGCGTTCTGTGGTGCACCTTGGCGGTCTCAGTCTATGGCTGAAGGTGCTCTGACAGGACGTCAGTGGGGCGCATCCTCCTCTTTGACACCTCCACGACAGATTCCTGCTCAAGCCCCAGGACAGAGCCAAATCTCCTGATGAGCTTGTTGAGTCTGCTCATGTCAGCTGCCTTCAGCCTGCTGTCCCAGCACACTACAGCGTAGAACATGATGCAGGAGACTACAGAGTGGTAAGACATCTGCAACATATTTCTGCAGACATTAAAAGATCTGAGCCTCCTGAGGAACTACAGTTGCTCTGACCTTTCTTATACACAGCATCTGTGTTTACAGTCCAGTCTACTTTGTTGTCTATGTGAACACCCAGGTACTTGTAGTAGTCCACAATGTCCGCCTCAGTTCCATTGATGGTAATTGGATTCGGATGAGCCTTCCATCTTCTGAAGTCCACCACCAGCTCCTTCTTCTTTGATACATTAAGCTGCAGGTGGTTGAGTCCACACCACTCCACAAACCTGTCCACCACATCCTGTACTCAGCCTCCTGGTCCCTGTCGATGCAGCCCACAATGGCAGAGTCATCTGAAAACTTTTACAGGTGGTAAGACTGTGACCAGAACCTCAAGTCTGATGTGTAGAGTGTGAACAGGAAGGGAGACAGGACTGTACTCTGTCATGCCCCCGTGCTGCTCTTGGTGGTGTTGGATGTAATGTCCCTAAGCCTCACATACTGTGGGTGGCCTGTGAGGTAGTTGGTAATCCAGGCCACCAGTGGAGCCTCCACAATCATGTCACATAGCTTATCGCTGAGCAAGTCAGGCCGGGTGGTGTTGAACGCACTGGAGAAGTCAAAGAATATGACTCTCACAATGCTGCCTGCCTCCACTAGGTGAGAGTAAGCTCTGTGTGTAGCATGAAGATGATGGTTTCCTCCACATCTCTGTTGGGCTGGAACAGAAACTATAGGAGGTCCAGTGATGATTCGACGACTGTGCGGAGGTGCCTCAGGACGAGCCTCTCAAGTGACCTGTGGCCCTAACATGTGATGTTAGTGTGTTGGAGTTCTTCTTCTTGGGCCCAGGGAACAATATTGAGGTTTTCCACCACTCAGGAACAACTGCCTGGCTCAGGCTCAAGTTGAAGATGTATTGGATGTCTTTGGTACTAGGTGTCTTTGTGGGATCCTTGGGTGTCTCACTGGGCTGCAACAAATGCAAATGGCATTTACGATGAAATTTGCGGAATTTGGCATGAGGTTTGCAGCCGTTCACTGTCCCCTCACCTCAGTTAAGGGGCAGCGCCCGCAAAGGCGCTTGATTTTTGAACAGACCGAAAAAATTTTCACGATAAAGTTCCTCAACAAATTGTCAGGTGGGCACCTTATACCCTTCACCACATAGTCTCTGTGACTCAAAATTTGCACAACATATGAGACAACTTGTGAGAGGGGTTGACACACACTTTTCCTTTTATATGATCGGAGAGGAACAGCACTTCTGGAAGCTGTTGAACAGTCTAGCAGCCTCCAGCCACCTCACTCTGCAGCCGAATGGCACTCACCCGATGTGTATGCGCATGAGTGTGCTGGATGCATCCTGTCCAGCCATGGATGACCTGCAGAAATGGTTTCATTGTGTTTACCTCTATTTTTTTATTTATTTTATTTATTTATTTATTTTTTTCTGAGGAAAGAAATGGAAATTAAGTTTAATGCTCCTGGTCAGTGCACACCCAGCACGCACACACATAAGCAGGCTGGACGCATGAGCTGCACAAACCTGATTCATTGTGTTTACCTCGATATATTTATTTATTTTTCTGAGGACAGAAGAGGAAATTAAGTTTAATGCTTCTGGTCGGCACACAACCAACGTGCATGCGCATAAGGGGGCTGGATGCATGAGCCATGCAAACCGGAATCATTGTGTTTACCTATATTTATTTATTTGTTTATTTGTTCTTCTGAGGAAAAAAAGTGGAAAGGAAGTTTAATGCTCCTGTTCGGCACACACAATGTGAAAGTATGTGGACTATGAGACTGGTACATACCAATCTCATAGTCCACATCCATCTTGAGCACTCTGTGTGCAAACGTGTCACCATTTCAGTCACACACCAGTTACGCTGAACATCCACGAGAGTCTTGTGTGGTATTCACGTGCAAATCCTTGTGCCTGCAAAGACGGCGCCAGTGACACTCAACTTTCCCATGTGTGCTGCACACCATGCCAGTGGCACTAGCGTGGTATGTGTGTGAACCACAGATTTACTAGATAGGGTCGAGCTGTACAAAGGCCTTCGCCGAGCGGATCATGGTTCTGCCATCTTGGAAGGCTGTCAGTGGAAAATGCATTCTCTGCGCTTGTAATCACTGTTGATTCTCTGGCCGACTTCTCTGACGTTATTTACATTTACGACGTGAAAATTCAATTCAGATATGTAGATTCAGTTTCTGAAGTCAGATTTATCATAACTGTTGAGCCATTCTCCCTATAAAGCTGCAAATGGAGCGTAAAAAGAAAACTCATGTCATCACTCAACCCTCTGGCTGATTCCTCTTTTTTTTCTCTGTGCTTGGACAGCGAAGGATTAGAACAAAATCATCCTGTGCTGGACCCCCAGCTGACCGTGCCCACCGCCCACTGAGGAAGGGCAACCACATGGAGCACATGGGTGCTGGAGCCCCCGCCCACCTGGTGGCTACACTCGAGCACCCAACCGTCGAGATCCCCGAACTGGCCGGCAACGCCAGTCATGAGCTCCTGGGAATGATACGAGTCTTCCCACTGTCTCGAGCAGTGCTGCCGGCCAGCTTGAGGATCCTAGTGGCCAGACACTCGAACACAGCCGCCAGGTAAACGGGGGCACCGGCACCCACACGCCCTGCACAGCCGCGCCTGCACAAGCAACAAGCACACCGATATATCCCATAAGCCACTGAGTAGGTCACTGTTTTGCTCAGGTTACATGTTCAAGACATAAGAAATGCTAACATTATAGCTAGCATGTGCATCTTTTGACACCATGGTCATCCATCAATGTAAGACTTCCAGTGACATTAAGTAATAATGGCAAAATATAGTTATTCATGACATCCAGAGTATTCCACAAATGAAATAATAGGCTGCAATCTGAAATGAGTAGGCAGCAGTAGCAACAAAGTTGAAAGACCAGAACATTTTCAGAGCTTGTGCAGAGCTTCAGGAGTTACCATACCATAACAACTTTATTTATAAAGCACTTTAATACAACCACTGCTGACACAAAGTGCTGTACATTAAAACATCCATTAAAACACATTTAAATAAATAAATAAGAAGTACTATTTAAAAACTAAGTCTCGCTGGGGCTGAAAGCCAAGAAGAAAAAATAGGTTTTTAAACAAACTTTAAAAATGAGCAGTGAAGGGGCCTCTCTCACAGACAAGGGCAAGCTGTTCCATAATTTAGGAGCAGCAACAGAGAAGGCCCTGTCCCCTATGAGCTTCCTTCTGGATCTTGGTACTTCCAGGAGCAGCTGGTTAGCTGACCTAAGAGACCGACATGGTACATAAGTATGAAGAAGCTCAGAGAGGTAAGGCAGGGCAATACTGTGAAGAGATTTAAAAACGAACATAAGAATTTTAAAATGTGCCCTAAAACATACAGGTAGTCCATGAAGTGAGGCTAGCACAGGAGATATATGATCTTGCTTTCGAGTTCCTGTCAAAAGTCGTGCAGCAGCATTTTGAACCAACTGCAGACGCGAAGGTAACGACGGATTAACTCCCACAGAAAGTGCATTACAATAATCCAGCTGAGATGAAATAAAAGCATGGATCACTGTTTCAAAGTGCTGTCCAGACAAAAAAGATTTCACAGTGGCTAACTGCTGTAAATGATAAAAATAAGACTTAACCACAGCTTTAATTTGGCTGTCCAATTTAAAATCACTGTCCACCTTAAAACCAAGATCATCAATAACAGGTCTAAAATAAACCTCCAAAGGTCCTAAGGAAATGGAGGAGGACTCACAGGGGCCACTGGATCCAAACACCATCACCTCTGTTTTCTTTTCATTAAAATTTTAAAAGTTCAAGGCCAACCAAGCTTTAATGTCCTCTAGGAAGTATACCAAAAGCTGTTTATTGAACTTACATCCTTCTGCCCTAAGGGGAGATAAATTTGGCAATCATCAGCATAGCAATGAAATGAAATCCCATGCCATCTAAGGATGGAACCCAGAGGCAATAAATACAATGAAAAAAGCAGTAGCCCTAGAATTAAACCCTGTAGGACTCCACATAACACAGAAGCTGCAGATGATTCTGAACAATGAAAATGCACAGAAAATGGTTTGTCTACTAAAGTAAGACCTGAACAATTCAAGTGCAATGCCACCAATACCCACTAAGTGATATAATTGAGATAATAAGATGTTATGGGCCACTGTATTGAAGGCAGCAGTTAAATCAAGCAAAACCAAAACAACGTGGTTGCCAGAATCACACGCAAGAAGGATGTCATTAAAAACCCTTATTAAAGCAGACTCTGTGCTATGAAGGGTTTTAAAACCTGACTGAAAAACCTCCATGATGCTGTTCTCATCAAAAAGCTGCATCAATTGACAAAAAACAATTTTCTCTAAACCCTTAGAAAGAAAAGGCAACTTGGAAATGGGCCTATAATTAGCAGGCATAGTGTAATCAAGGCCAGGTTTCTTAAGCAGTGGCTGCACCACTGCATGCTTAAATTTCGCAGCTTAATTGAGTTCTACAACATCCAAACAATATATGCAAGCAATACTGATTTGATATTGACAAGATAAGTCATTCAATAATTGATGTCCCTTTGACATTGCACTGTGATGTTTCAAAGTTGTACGTTGGCATTATATTGATGTCAATCTACGACTTCCTTTTAATTTTGCATATTTTTGGTCAGTTGACCTCAATGGTTGATTAGATGCAAAATTTATGGGGTTTTTTTTGTCCAGTGCGAGTGTGTAGTTACATACTAATACACGTTTGGTTTGGGATTTATGGATGATCATGCCACTTGTAGGGGGTAATAAGATCTAAGTAGCAGGTGAATTTTGTTGATTTCAGTCATTACCAAAAAAAAAAAAAAAAAAGTTTATATTGGTTAACAACAGAAACTTGTTTGCAACTGATTTCAAACTAAAATTAAGACCTTCTACCATACACTGTGGTTCACACAGAAATGCACACTTTGGACAGGCTGAATGAATGTAGTAATCTCTGGAATTCTGTTTGACTGGATTTGTGGAGTCACCTTAGCTAGGTTGGTATGTGCATCACACAGTACTGAGAGGACACTTGCACCTTGACACTTGCACAAATTTGATCCCCACCCTGACATGCAATGTTGCGTGCCAGTGAGTAAAATCATCATAAACTGTGCATAAACTGTACGCTGCTGCATGCCAGTGCGCAACGAAAATTTTGAAATGTTCAAAACTTCTGGCACGCATTAATTTCATGAACTAGTCATGAACATTGCACAACCTACTTGAAAACAGTACGTCACTGTATGTCATCGTGAGTTATTGCACGTGGGGTTTCTGAACAATTATGACGAGATGTTACTATTATGGTTGGGACCACAAAGCACAAGGGTTGGACCCCAGGATGTAGGTAGCTGGACAAAAAAGGTTAACTGCAAACATGGTCTTTTAATCCACAGGTGGTAATGATAACTGCAAAGGTGACAAAAAATACTGCAAACTGATTAAATCCAAAAAGCAACCAGAGTCTTTAGCAATGTGACACAAAATTCCAAAGAAACCAAAATACTATCAGAATCTGTAGTAAAGTGACACAAAAGTCAAAGGTGACAAAAACACTTCAAAGAGACTAAATCCAAACAACTGACTGACAGGGAAAAAAAACACAAACAAAAACAAACATCAAAAAGGGGACAGCGACAGCATGTTATTTTAGTATCCTTTTTAATTCTTTTAAATAGTTTTATCTTTTTATTGTGTTTTTTTATCTTTTAATTGTGCTTTTTGATCTTTTAATTTATTTTATATTGTTTTTGAACTGTTTTGTGTGAGGTGCCTTCAGGCGACGCTGTCGTGAATTGGTGCATTATAAATTTAATAAATTGAAATCAAGACCACACTTACTAATTTTAGACAACAGGTGGTGACATTAACAACAGGTGCTACGTGTGACGAGATGCAAAATGTTGGGCTGCCTTTGTCTGCCTTGTTTTGCTGCTGCCTTTGTCTGCGTCACTCCCCCTCCCTTCCTGTGCCATCCGGATTCTACAACTGGAGTGGATTGGATTCACCTGTTCACACTCATCACGACCTGTATAAGTACCATACCTCTTCAATCAGTCAGACGCCGGAAACTCAGTTTTGCCTCCAGGGTATCCACGCCTAGTTCTGGTGTTAAATGGTAAATGGACTGCATTTATATAGCGCTTTTCCATCTGCATCAGGCACTCAAAGTGCTTTACATATCAATGCCACACATTCACCCCGATGTGAGACTGCTGCCATGCAAGGTGCCAACTACAAACCGGGAGCCACTAGGGGATTAAGGACCTTGCCCAAGGGCCCTTAGTGATTTTCCGGTCAGGCTGGTATTTGAACTGAGGATCCTCTGGTCTCAAGCCCAACACTTTAACCCTCTGGGGCTGACGCCGGCTAAGACCAAGCTTTACTAAATTATAAATAACTTTTTAATGATATGAGATAGAAACTTACTTTTTTTTGCTGAAAAGTTAACTCCGCGGACTTTCGAGCCAGCCATTGGCCATCTTTGTACTCCTCAAACAAGCTGTGTGATGATGTGCACAATGTGAGTGTCCAATCGGAACTGGTTCACCATCACATGGTTTTCCAAAATCCAATCGTAGGGCAGATTTACCTCACGTGAAAAGCCAAAGATCATTTTCAGGAGTGATATGTAACTACAACCCCTGGCAAAAATTATGGAATCACCGGCCTCGGAGGATGTTCATTCAGTTGTTTAATTTTGTAGAAAAAGAGCAGATCACAGACATGACACAAAACTAAAATCATTTCAAATGGCAACTTTCTGGCTTTAAGAAACACTATAAGAAATCAGGAAAAAAAAATTGTGGCAGACAGTAACGGTTACTTTTTTAGACCAAGCAGAGGGAAAAAAAATATGGAATCACTCAATTCTGAGGAAAAAATTATGGAATCATGAAAAACAAAAGAACGCTCCAACACATCACTAGTATTTTGTTGCACCACCTCTGGCTTTTATAACAGCTTGCAGTCTCTGAGGCATAGACTTAATGAGTGACAAACAGTACTCTTCATCAATCTGGCTCCAACTTTCTCTGATTGCTGTTGCCAGATCAGCTTTGCAGGTTGGAGCCTTGTCATGGACCATTTTCTTCAACTTCCACCATAGATTTTCAATTGGATTAAGATCCGGACTATTTGCAGGCCATGACATTGACCCTATGTGTCTTTTTGCAAGGAATGTTTTCACAGTTTTTGCTCTATGGCAAGATGCATTATCATCTTGAAAAATGATATCATCCCCAAACATCCTTTCAATTGATGGGATAAGAAAAGTGTCCAAAATATCAACGTAAACTTGTGCATTTATTGATGATGTAATGACAGCCATCTCCCCAGTGCCTTTACCTGACATGCAGCCCCATATCATCAATGACTGTGGAAATTTACATGTTCTCTTCAGGCAGTCATCTTTATAAATCTCATTGGAACGGCACCAAACAAAAGTTCCAGCATCATCACCTTGCCCAATGCAGATTCGAGATTCATCACTGAATATGACTTTCATCCAGTCATCCACAGTCCACGATTGCTTTTCCTTAGCCCATTGTAACCTTGTTTTTTTTCTGTTTAGGTGTTAATGATGGCTTTCGTTTAGTTTTTCTGTATGTAAATCCCATTTCCTTTAGGCGGTTTCTTACAGTTCAGTCACAGACGTTGACTCCAGTTTCCTCCCATTCGTTCCTCATTTGTTTTGTTGTGCATTTTCGATTTTTGAGACATATTGCTTTAAGTTTTCTGTCTTGACGCTTTGATGTCTTCCTTGGTCTACCAGTATGTTTGCCTTTAACAACCTTCCCATGTTGTTTGTATTTGGTCCAGAGTTTAGACACAGCTGACTGTAAACAACCAACATCTTTTGCAACATTGTGTGATGATTTACCCTCTTTTAAGAGTTTGATAATCCTCTCCTTTGTTTCAATTGACATCTCTCGTGTTGGAGCCATGATTCATGTCAGTCCACTTGGTGCAACAGCTCTCCAAGGTGTGATCACTCCTTTTTAGATGCAGACTAACGAGCAGATCTGATTTGATGCAGGTGTTAGTTTTGGGGATGAAAATTTACAGGGTGATTCCATAATTTTTTCCTCAGAATTGAGTGAGTCCATATTTTTTTCCCTCTGCTTGGTCTAAAAAAGTAACCGTTACTGATTGCCACAATTATTTTTCCTGATTTCTTATAGTGTTTCTTAAAGCCAGAAAGTTGCCATTTGAAATGACTTTAGTTTTGTGTCATGTCTGTGATCTGCTTTTTTTCTACAAAATTAAACAACTGAATGAACATCCTCAGAGGCCAGTGATTCCATAATTATTACCAGGGGTTGTAGTTGGCCCATTTGAATAGCCCCCAGGTGCTCCAATGAGTACATACTATTGGTCTCCATGCGCTCTGCGCCATTACGCACAGCGATCAGTGAAGCAGACGGAGAACCTCTGATGACAATCTCACATGCTCAAACAAAGAGAGTGTAACTATCAGGATTGCTCCACTACTTTGCATGTGAATGTTACTGGATAACTCTGTTGCTTTCTCGGTGTGAAGCACTGTTTACCATATCAATGGAGCGAGGGGGCGGACTGCTCCTCAGACTGTAAGGAGCCAAAGTGGACCAAAGTGTGAATGAAAGCTGCTTTGAGCAGCAAAGAACACCCCCAAAAACACAGTAGAAGTTTGTGATTTAACCTTTGTGTAATAGCAAACAGAAATTGCTTTGAGATGAAGACAACAAAACGCATAGACCATTTTGTATATATTGTTCAAAATGTGCATTTGTGTTTATTGTTTGAACCTTTTTTTTGTACAGTCTTTCACACAATACCTCAAATTATCTTTATAAAGTGTCAGAACAGTTGTTTATTATAGTTTGCTGTGTGTTTTGAATAAATGTGTGTGGAAAATTATTTTTCGCTTTACTTTTTCCTTTCTTATTTTTGATTGTAAACCTTATTACACTTGTGAAACACAACAAAAGCATATATATTATGAAAGCACAGGTTGTCCTGAAAAAAAGAGACATAAAACTTGATTGTGGGATGCAGGGAAAGCTGTTATTAACAGCAATAATAAACATTTATGCCAGGCGAAAGAACTGTCCAAAAAATGCCCTCTGACCCCAGAGGGTTAACCACTAGAGCATCACCTCTCCTAAGGAAGTGATGGTCTAGTGGTTAAAGGATGTTGAACTACTACTGTCCCACATTTTTCTGGCTTGATCTAATTCTGTGTTTCCTACGTCTTCAGCTCACCTGGTTCCATCAGCTCCGTTGTGGCACCTGGTTCTGTTCTTGTACGGATCCTGTGCAGCTGTGGGTTTGGGAATTCTTGGCACCAGCCAGTTCCAGCCATCTCTCCCTCCTCCAGTGCCTGGCTTCCCAGGCTTGTACTACTTATCTAATTTTTGTTGTTACAATAAATTCTTCAATTTTTTTTTTTACTTCATTTTGCTCTGTGCTATTTGAGTCCTAATCCATTGTCTCTTGGGTTTTACCATAACATCAAAAGGCTGACAAGACAGAAATTAAATGACCGGCCATGAAGGATCAAACTGGTGAGACTTAAATACAAGCTCAGCTGATTGCATACAGGTGTGGGGACTACGTGAGGGTGAGGAGCACAGGAGAACTTAAAGTGACACAAGGAAATCACAAGTGAAACAACCTCAAGATAAAAGTGACAATCAAACTATAACTTCAGGCCTAACAAAAACTGATACACAGGTAAGGAACAGAAATGCAATAAACACAGGGTAAAAAATAAATGATAGAAAGTATAATGGAGAACACAATAAGTGCACAAGGGGTGGGTCCCTCACAGTAGTGACGCTGCGCACAATGCTGCGCTCAGCTGCCAGGCATAACCCTGACAACCAAGCACAGAACCCCGAACATCAGAACCGCAAAACAAACAGCAATACCAACAAAACCCTGGAACATATACCAATGCAAACATAACCCATATACCATAAGACAACATAAACAACATCACACACACACACACACACACACACACACACACACACACACACACACACACACACACACACACACACACACACACACACACACACACACACACTCGAACACACGCTGACACAGACACCTGACTCAACACCACACACATTCACACCAAACCCACAGATCACTGGAAGAAGAGCACATGGAAGAGAACCACACATTCGTACATTCTCTGTCATGCACACGCTCTCACACATGCACCCATATGCAGATTCAAACATATGCTAACGCAACCACCGGCCATACATGCATTGGGATGCAGGACCAGACAGGTGAAATATATCCGGACAAGACAACTGACGGGTACTCACCGAAGGCACACATGCTCACACAAACACACACCCACACCACTGACCACCGGGAGACCGGATACACGTAGACGACAGGGGCAGGGGCACTCAGAGGACAGACCAGATTCACAGACACACCAGACTCACGCACACACTCACACTACACCGGAATAAACCACCCATGCATTCACACCCACATGCTCTCACACACACCCACAGACAACGGGATGACAAGTACACACATGAAGGGCACAGACCACAAGGAGACAGGACATGACACATGACCAAGGACATATGGGGACAACATAAAAACCTGGCCACAGACCAAACCCCAACATCTATAATAAACATAATTTACAGCTACATTATCTAACTCATAAGAAGGAATAGGAATGCAACTGTTTTACCAAGCCATTACAACATATATATTATAAATAATTACCTTTGAGACAAAATTCCAAATGCATTCTCCACTGCACATTCCGCACAAGACAACCTGCAGCTGCAGATAATTTCTCTGTGATTCTGGGAGTGATGAGAGAATGGTCTCATCAGCCAAGTTCTGAGAGCAAATGCGTCATCGGCTACGAAATTATTATTTTATATAGTGTGGCATCAAGTGGGACACAGTGCTATACACTGGCACGACAAATTGCGGGGCAGTGCAGGAATAAAATTTGTGCAAGTGTAATGATGCCTTGATTCTTAAAAACTTTAGAGGTCCACTTGGTCTTTGTGGATGTGTTTGCATGGCAATAGTGTGCGGCTATAGCTTCTAACCTCTTTACTTTTTAATATTCTTTCATCTCAACCAAGCTAAATCATGTCCTGCATCCACCTATTCCATGAACACACAGCAGTTACACAGCACACTCTTGCCCGGAGAGAATAAACACCACAAAGCCATGATGGACGGTGTCATAAAGTTGTGACTGAGGCTGTTCTTTTCTGTAACTGGGTCTGGAGAGGAACAGTGGGGTAAATGTATGTGACTTGTGAAACCAAGGTGGCCGCATGTTGAGAGAGACAGAGAGCGGTGGCCAAGTCGAGAGCTGGTAGAGCCTGCGGGCCGGTGATAATCCCAGAGCGTGAAGCTTGCGGCCCTGGTTTGTGCTGCTGTGCCTGTCACATTTCCGCCACCTCCCAGCAGAAATAACCAGCACTGGCAAAGCTGGTGGCCGGATGCAAGGAGGTGCCAGTGGCTATAACAGCAGATATATCGCTTATGAGATCAGATGTCTGCAGGGCTAGAGGAGCCATGAGAGACTGTGTGTGTGTGTGTGTGTGTGTGTGTGTGTGTGTGTGTGTGTGTGTGTGTGTGTGTGTGTGTGTGTGTGTGTGTGTGTGTGTGTGTGTGTGTGTGTGTGTGTGTGTGTGAGTGAGAGAGAGAGATTTCACATCAGGAGGAAATTGCTTTGCTGCCACCAGCCCTTCGGTGGTAAACACAGCGAGTCAGTGCGTGTGGCAGAGAGTCTGTATAATTGTCTTGACATGGACATTGTTTCGATGGACAGAGGAAGTGAGGAGTGAGAAAGGAAGAACGTGGGGGGAGGGAGCCAAGCTTGGCCATGAAGTGCGGATTCAGGAAATTGGCAAGCCGTTCACACGGTGCCTGGGTAAAAGTGGCTCAACTGCCAGGGAAGAAAATTGTTTATGAAGCTTTTCATCCCTGAATCTAAACAGAGCAGCGAGAGGCAGAAGGGGAGAAAGTAGCCAATGGGAGAGAAAGACAGAAAATTGGATGCGAAAGTGTCTCTGTGAGAAGGACTTGAAAAAGAACGCGGCAGGTGGAATATATGGATTAGAAATCGGATATAGCCCAGAATGGAGTCTGAATTTACTGCAGCCTATAGGCTGAGACTGCACCACTGTGGGACTATTTTCTCTCTTTTCAACACTTCAGAACCTATGGTTATGCACATAACATTATACACTCTCATCATAATTACTGCTATAATTCACAAGCTCAACCATTCAGCCTGAATTTATGGCATCATCACTTACGGTTACATAAAATGACATTGTATAAAAATGCAATTGTGCTGTATAGGGACCATTTTGCAATGTGAGAGCCACATTATGTTGTGACAAACACTATGCTTCACTGAGGCTTTGTGCCTGGTTGATACAGTGGATAATATCATATTCAAGAAAAAAAAATAAAGAAAACAAATCATGAAATATTCAGTGCTGATGAATGTGTGATGATAATATTATATATTGTATTATATTTATATAACGGAATACAGTATGTACTGTATATATATTACACCCCGATGTTGTACTTAAAATTCAGGATTGTCCAGTGACTACCCAAGTTGACTGTGCATTAAAATTCTTTTGCACTGTTGTTTAAATGCAAACCCGAATACATTCAAGTGGTACGTTTGTGCAAATTGTCTGTTTGAAAAAAAAATGAGAGATTCATGCTTTCAACTATTATTGTTAGGCCAGAGACAATGCTAGGGAATTTGCACCCACCACAATGTGGTTGATTTGTCAATTTCCTGGAGTGCACATGTGCACCCACAATAGTGATGGATTTGATCTGAAACAGTTCTGTCACCCTTCATCAATCAAGACCTTGCATGCTTTTGTGCACAAACCACACACTCCCATCAGTTAACAGAGTAAAACAAAATTTACCATCCCCTGTGTAACTATCTTTGAAGGGTCCTGGCTAACCGGACTCAGCAGCATGTGCAGGGACCCCGTTTAGCTGTAGCACTCGGCCGTGGGGCTGTGGGGAGATAATCCTGGGCTCCGTTGAGTGGAGCAGGCATCAGACACATAGGAAGGAGTGGATTACCTCGACTGGCAGAGATAGCAACAAGCTGCAGGGTGAGGGGGACCGTGGCCCAGATAAGACCACCAGAAAATAAGCAGAGCTGCATAACACAAAGAAGGAAGGGAGTCCAGTGTTGAAGCACTAGAAGAGATGAGGGTCCAGCCAATGGACCTCATTTTAAAAAGGACTAGTCTACCTATACAAACCGTTATTATTAAGGGTGTGCATCACTCCCTTACAAACCAATATGATATTTACCCAGTAGCATGGACTATGATATTATTCAGTAAAGACTGGTTTCATTATGGAACAACTTGATTTGATTTGGTGCAATAAGATACAATTCATTGTTGAACGAAAGCTGTTGTATGGTTGGGGGTGCCTGGCTGTCTTTTGTTTCTGTCTTCTGTTTCTGTCTTTTGTTTTTCCTTCCAGGTGGCACGCGTTTAGGACTGAGTGGCTGTGTGGCTGAGTTATCAGGACCTCACCCTGATCACCTGAGGCTGATCATATGCAGCTCGTCAGGACTCACAGCTGTGGTGCATCTCTATGGATTGGGGCATGGTGGCATTTAAGTCTGGAGTACACAGTGTGTATTTGCCAGAGACTCGACCTTGTGACCTGGCATTTAAGTCTGGAGTACACAGTGTGTATTTGCCAGAGACTCAACCTTGTGACCAGACGGGTGAGATCGTCGTCTTAAGAGCCATCTCATCATTATGGATGCAGAGACCATCCAGGTTTGATGCCATGGTCTGTGAAAGAGAAGGGGGTGAGGTCTCACGCTCGTCAGCACACTTCCTGAGGTACGTTAGGTTTTGTGACTAACATGAGTACAGTCAGTAAATGTGGTGTCCCTCACACCTTATTATATTGAGCTGTTATGTTAGTCATTTAATCAGCTTCCACTGCAGTTGAGAATGTGAACTGGGTGTTCCATGCCTGCAGGGTGGGAAGCTGATTAGTAATTAAGCCAGGAAGTGTTTGCTGTTTGTGTACACCTTTGAGTGGTCTCTCTGTGTGTGGAGTGTGGACTCACATGATGGTTTCTTCTTTCACAGACTCGGTTTGTCGCGGCCACCTGGGGGGTGTCGGCGGGGTCCTTGGGTCCGAACTGTTTCTGGCTCCGGACCGTTAGTGCTGCTGGGAGCACACCGGCATTCCACCACGCCAGACCGCGCACTTATTTGTTTGTATTATCACATCACTGTTATGTTATTAAATTCAGTTATCCTTTGTACCGTGCTCTGCTTATTTTATACTAGGTCCTTCAAACGCTGGTCGGTTCTCCGTCCTGCACCCGACACATAACAGAAAGCATTCATTTTCCATTATAACAGTAAGTCAAACGTGGCATTGCTTGCCTTCAAATGCATATTTCTTGAGAGCCTTTTGTTCTCCACTGGAGGCACCACCACATACTGTATAGTTGCAGAAAGTGCATTATAGAATACGTCCAAAAGAAGAAGCCAGCTGTTTCCGTGAGTGGTTAGTTTTATGTTGTTTCATTGATGTTTTCAATTCAGTTTTACTGAAAATAGCAATATGAGGTGGGGTGGGGGATGAGATAGCTTTATTTTTCCCCATTTTAGACAGTGTCACTTGTCTTTATCACGTGCCATTAGTGAGGTGCTGCCATTCTGAACATGGTTAAATTTTAATATTGTCATATTCCACTGACCCAAATTTCCTGTGCACAGCCAAAAATGTCAGTTTATTTTTGCTCAAAAACTGTGATAATGATTTTTATTCATGCCACTATGCAAATATCCTGACAATAAAATTTGATTGCATTAATTTATTTCTGAAGCTTTTTTGCAGTTGATTGCACAAGCGTAAATTTATGCCACTTGACCAAGCTGGAGTAGAATTCCAAACAGAATCCTTGCCAAATTTTCCCTACAATTAGGCACAACATTGTTGTGTTTAAATATCACTTGACATTGGTTGGACAAATATTTGTCTATGGTACGGTGAGGTCAAAATCAGCTTGAGAAAGAACTGTCAGTATGCTCAATTGCAAATGTAACAGAGACAGGTTGCAAAAGCTTTTAATCTTAATATATCTTCAATAAGATCTCTACTGAGACAAAAAAAATATATACGAGGTCTATTAGAAAAGAAACCGACAGTTTTATTTTTTTAAAAAACTATATGGATATGAATCACGTGTGATTACATCAGCCAAGCTTGAACCCTCGTGCGCATGCGTGAGTTTTTTCATGCCTGTCGGTGACGTCATTCGCCTGTGAGCACGCCTTGTGGAAGGAGTGGTCAACCCAGGACATTGTGAGAGAACAGAGAACTTTCAGAAGAGGTCGGAATCAGCAGTTTATCTGGACATTCCACTGTTAAAGGAGATTTTTTTAATGAAAGATGTACGGACGGATTGGTGCGTCGGCTCGCAGCCGGCACGGCGCGCCCGCCACAGGAAAAACACCTCCGTGTTGATAACCATTTGTAAAATCCAGGCGGCTTTTGGTGGCTTTCAGTGGAGTGAGTATCTGAGAAATTGTTTAACAGCAGGGCAAGTTCCAAATTGTCCTTAAGGCTTCCAACGGAGGTGTATTTCCTGTGGCGGGCGCGCTGCGCCGGCTGCGAGCCGACATGCCAATCCGTCCGCACGTCTTTCATTAAAAAAATCTCCTTTAACAGTGGAATGTCCGGATAAACTGCTGATTCCGACCTCTTCTGAAAGTTCTCTGTTCTCTCACGACGTCCTGGGTCTACAGAGGCTTAAATTTGGAGGTTTTCAGCTTGAAACAGGATGACGACGTTGCCTCGGAGCGCTGCGCGACGTCCCGCTCCGTGGGAAGTCCTTACAGCAATAGAAACAATCCAAAATCTCTCATCAGCCGTTAAAATTTTCACAGAAAACCAGCTGAATTTCTCGAATGGTGTCCACTCGGATGTGCCTCACAGTTTTTGAAAAAATTTTGATCAAGCACAGCGCCAGTTTCAGCAACTTCTCAGACAAAGGAATTCTGACGAGGGGGGTGGACCACTCCTTCCACAAGGCGTGCTCACAGGCGAATGACGTCACCGACAGGTGTGAAAAAACTCTTGCATGCCCACAAGGGTTCAAGCTTGGCTGATGTAATCACACGTGATTCAAATCCATATGGTTTTTTAAAGTAGACTTGCATTGAAATAAATGCAGTCAGATCTTTGGACCAAAAAATGACTTATATTTACACATAAGATCCTTCTGAATGTAGTAAAGTAAATCTGCAAGCCCAGATCTGTCATTCAACGGAGAAATCTTCATTTGAAAATGACAAATTTACAGCTAACATTTAGCCCTCCGCAAATTGTCCCTCTCATCATGGACGCTGCCGAGTCGTCAGGGACAAGACCCTCTCCCAGCATGCACCACCTGTGTTAAAACCGCGCTCCCCCAAATCACAGTCACCTTGGTTCAGTGATTATCTACGTGACCTCAAGCATAAAGCAAGAGGTCTAGAACGGAAGTATTTCACCTTGCGTGGCGTGATGCTATCTTAGACTATAAGCATGCATTATTGGCTACAAAGCGGACTTACTACTCTGATTTGATCAACAAAAACAAGCATAACTCAAAGTTCTTGTTCGACACGGTGGCAACACTTATGCACGGACAACCACCTGTAGTTCGCTCTCCTTTTACAGCACAAGATTTCCTGGATTACTTTGGGAAGAAAATAGAAGACATCAGGTTAAACATATCCTGGCATGCCTTAATCCAGCCACTACACCCTGCTATTGATGTGGGCGCCACTACTGAGGTATTACCTAGATTTACAGAATTTGATAGTATCTCACTAGGCATGCTGACAAAACTCATAATGTCAACAAAAAGCACAACCTGTTTATTTGATCCTATACCAACAAAACTGTTTAAGGACCTGTGGCCCACTCTTGGGCCGACTGTGCTGGAAATGATGAATCTTTCTTTAACTTCTGGATCTGTTCCTAAATGTTTCAAATCTGCAGTGATTAAACATTACTTAAGAATCTTAATCTTGACCCTAGTGTATTGATAAACTATCGGCCGATATCAAGTCTATCATTTTTCTCTAAAATTCTGGAAAAACTGGTGTCACAGCAGCTCGTAGACTATCTTACTGAGAATAATCTCTTTGAGCCACTGCAGTCTGCTTTTAGAAAATATCATTCCACAGAGACGGCTCTCACTAAAGTGGTGAATGATCTTCTGCTTACAATAGATTCGCACACCACTACGGTTCTGTTGCTGTTAGATCTCAGTGCTGCATTTGATACAGTGGATCATCATATTCTACTTGATAGGCTGGAAAATCATTTTGGGATTACTGGGAGTGCCCTTGCATGGCTGACGTCATACTTGACCAGTCGTTCTCACTGTGTTTTGTACAGTAACACTACCTCTAACCTTAGTGACATGAAATCTGGGGTTCCACAGGGGTCTGTCTTAGGCCCCCTGCTTTTCTCCCTTTATATAGCACCCCTTGGGCACATATTGCGGCATTTTGGGATTAACTTTCAGTGCTATGCAGATGATACTCAGTTATACATGCCGATAATTGCTGGTAATCTCGTTCACATAAAAACCTTAGAAGATTGCCTTGCAGCAGTGAGAAGTTGGATGTCTAGAAAGTTCCTACTTTTAAACTCTGATAAGACTGAAATGATGGTTCTTGGTCCAGTGAGACATCGGCATCAATTTGACCAGTTAACGCTCAGCCTCGGCTCGTGTGTCATACATCACACTGACAAAGTGAGGAACCTTGGGGTAATTTTTGATCCTTCATTGTCCTTTGGCCTCCATATTAGAAATATTACTAGGACTGCTTTCTTCCAACTGCGAAATATAGCGAAGATTCGTCCCATCCTGTCTATGACCCTGATCCATGCATTTATCTCTTCTAGATTGGACTACTGCAATGTTCTATTTTCTGGTTTACCGCAGTCTAGCATTAGGGGTCTCCAATTGGTTCTAAATGCTGCAGCCAGACTTTTGACACGAAGCAGAATGTTCGACCACATTACATCCATTTTGGCATCCCTTCATTGGCTTCCTGTCCCAGTGAGATCAGATTTTAAGGTTCTGATACTAACCTATAAAATTATTCATGGACTGGCACCTCCTTACCTAGCTGACCTAATTAAACCTTACGTACCGGCCCGGGCTTTACGTTCTCAGGGTGCAGGACTACTTTGTGTCCCTAAGGTGAATAAGAAGTCTGCAGGTCACAGAGCTTTCTCTTATCGTGCCCCTGTTCTGTGGAATGATCTCCCTGCATCAATAAAGCAGTCAGATTCTGTGGAGACTTTCAAGTCCAGACTTAAGACGCACTTATTTTCCCTTTCATATGGCTAGCATACTGGTACAGTTTTGTTTTACGCTTTTTACTCTTTTAATTCATTTATTAGTAATTGGAGTGGGCCAGGGCCTCAACTTTACCTAAATTCTGGGTCTTTTAGTGAAGTTTAGGTGGCCGGCGATCACCTTAGTATTTCTCTGTTTTTCTTGTTGTTTAAAGCTGGCAAATTATACGGTATTTTTTTTGTCTTTCTGATGCCTAATTCTGTTTTTTCTCTGTTTAAGGTGCAGCTCCATCCAGAGATGGGAGTTGTATTCGTGTTGGCGATCCTCCTGTCCTGTGCACCAATAGCATGTCTTGTATATTCGTCCATGAATTGTTCTGTGAATTGTTCTGTAATTTATGTTTGTAGCATGGCCCAAGCCAGAGGTTCACCCCTTTGAGTCTGGTCTGCTTGAGGTTTCTTCCTCAGAGGGAGTTTTTCCTTACCACTGTTGCTGTGGGGGTTGGTAAGGTTAGACCTTACCTGTGTGAAGGCAACTCTGTTGTGATTTGGCGTTATATAAATGAAAATAAATTGAAAATTAAATTGAAATTGAATCAATACAAAGAACAAGAAATGAGCCAAAAGAGCTGAAATGAATTGTTACCCCAGGAAATAGTGGTAAATGGGTTACTTTGCAAACCCATGGTGAAGATAAAACTAACCCCAAATAAAGGAATGAGTGAAAAGCAAAGAGAACAAATCAGAAATCACCAACCCTTCTCCTGGAGATACCCTATCCTCTTTTATTTTTCTTCTAACTCTCCCTGATCTGCCCACTGCTAAATAACTAACTCAGGTGTGCTCAGCCAATCAAGAGGTTAGAAACACCAGACTAATCAGCAGTGGTTAAAGCAGGTACACATGGAAAACATGCAGGGCAGGTGATGTGCAGGATCAGAGTTGGTGACTCGTGGTTTCAATAAACAGGTATTAAACAGGCAAAAATAAATAAATAAATAAGCTTTTATCATTAATATTATTCCTCACATCACTGATAATGATAGGCATCTGGTGACCCAAAGGCTATAAAAACAGGATTTCAGACCTATCAGCCTTTTAATAGATGAGTTGGAGGTTTGACCCCCTTCCACACGGGAAGGTGAAAGAATAGCACTTCTCTAACTCTTGGGCCCCGTCCACATGGAGACAGGTTTAGGCGTATCTGCAAAAGTTTTGCATCGTATTGGCATTTCATCCACACGGAGCTGGCAATTTTGGTGGCCAAAAATGCTACTCATTGAACAGGTCTGAGAGTGGATAAATCTGAACATGCCAGATTTCCATCTTTGTGTCCACAAGCATTATGTAACTTTTCAAAATGTTGTTGTTAACAGTGTAGTTTAACTTTATTTATTTCATTAATGGGATTTATTTTTGTAGCGAGCAGAATGTTGGAGAGACAAAGAATGCCTATGGTGAATGATGATTGTGAATAAATGGAACACTGTGATGCGAATAAAATAATTGCAGAAAGGACTTTCAACTTTTAAAGAAGTTATTTTTTTCTTGTTGGTTTTGGGTCAAAGTGGCGCTGTCCCTCAGCTCGGACTGAGAAATGCATCTGGAGCACACAAACACCGAGGGACGTCTTTAAAAATGCTCATGCACAAGTAATTTCCACAATAAGGAATTATCAGATTTTAAGGCATTTCCAGACATCATCTTCCAAAACAAAGCTGTGTTATGTGGATAGCAGTTTTTGGCAGTCTGTGATGATGAATCTGGCTGAAAAGAAGTAACAGGTCAGATGAAAAGTCCTTTTATTTACTCTGTGTGTTGCTTTGTAAAGTTCTAGCTTCTGCTCCTACATTGATTAGGGCCCCTTCACACATAACACGAAAGACACAGAAACCCGAAGAAAAGTCGCAAACCAAAAATGAAATTGGGAACCATAAAGCATTCCACCTGCTGTCGAGAGCGGCGCATGGTCGAACAGGCGTGCATAATAGGTAGCAACAGTTTCATGCACGCTCATGTTCGTGCACACGATCACAGTGCAAGCATGTGGAAAGTCACGCACACAGCAGCCCAGCTGAAGTAATATGTGTTTTAATTTATTTCCACACAAGGACAGCATGCCGACGTCCACGCTTCACGCTGTAGTTATGTGACTTAATATTATACAAGCAAGTACAGGTGTTCCCAACTTGGGAGCACAGATATCTGACTAGCTGCACGCCACATGGGGAAATGCCCACCTCTGTCAGCGGACCTCAGCAACTCAGAAAAAAAGGCTCACTCTCTGTTGCTTTGTTCTGTGATTTCAATTTATGTATTTTTATGTTTGTCCTGTATATGTCTGATGTCTGTGTTTTTAATTTGACTCCTTGCATGCACAGTCACCTCCAGCTGACAGTCTACAGTCAGCTGACAGGTGCTGTGTGTCCACAGCAAAGCATATGAGCAAAGCGATCACACAAGAATGAGTTCACACCTTCACCCTTATGTGTTTTACTTAATTTCCACTCTTTCTGCCTGTCATGTAAACTACAATTTACGTGGTGGAAGTGACATCAGCCGGCCAGGCGGCTTCACACCGTGCCGCACGCTCAGATGCTGGCCGGTCCTCATGAGGGTGTGAGCGCCCTCACACATGTGCACTGCGTGATCTCCAGCAGAGTTGCAACGACACTGCGCTTGGGGGGGGGACAATGATGACACAATCCACAAGCCATTTGTGTTGGGGAGGAGGGGCAGACGATGACGACACACTCCACACACCATTTGTGTGGGGGGGGGGAGCTTTGGCACAGTCACACCCATGTGTGTTGCTTGGTGACGGCACACTCATGCTGCACTTTGACAATTTTCACAGACAGCTCAAATGTGATCACCTGCTGTCTACTATCATACCAGGTGCGCGAATAGCCCCGCCTTTTCTATGTGTGCAGCGAGCGGTGTTAGATGTTCTTGTGTGACACCTGGAACTTGGCCGACACCTGCCGAGATGGAGATCGAATGAGCATGCGCAGGGCATTCGCTGTCTTTCGGCCGGTTGCGTGTGCGAATGGCTGTAGCGACAGGTGTACGAGGCCTTTGAGCTGGCTTCAATTTTTCACATATGGCATGCAATTCCTCCTTCGTGCGCTAGTCTGCTTCATTCATGTTATGTGTGAAGGGGCCCTTGCTCCTTACACCCGTTATGTGCATTCTCCATATCTTTATGTCCATTTTTTGTGGAAGCATTACAGCACCACATACAGGCCTGGCATATATACTCATCCACAAAGCTCCAGGCCCACCTCCTTCATTTAAAGGAGCTTTTAATTTCATTTAACAATATGGTGAAAGAGCTGCCTATTTTTCTTATTTTCCTATTTTTCTTCTTTCTTATTTTTAACAGCCGGCGGAATCCAAAGATTTTATTTGACACAATCAGAGGCATTGTCACACCTGCATCTCCTGCTGCTATCATTCAGTCTAACGAAGACTGTGAGAACCTTTTGTCCTTTTTAATCAATAAAATCCATGATATCAAGACAAACATCAACCCCTCTCTTCCTTCCTGTCTCATCCGGACATCAGTACTGGACAGTTTCACACCAATATCAATGAAAGAACTCATCAGTCTGGTTGAGAGAATGAAACCTTCCTCCTGCCCACTCGACATCATCCCCGTTTCATTATTCAATAAGGTTATTCTCACCACTGACCTGTGTGTTTTATCAATAATTAACAGAGCATTGATTTCTGGCTGTGTCCCTCAGTATTTTAAACAGGCTGTTCTTCACCCTCTTTTAAAAAAGCCTAATCTTCACCCTTCTCTTCCTCAGAATTTTAGACCAATTTCAAAGTTGCCTTTTATCTCTAAAATTTTAGAAAACGTGGTGGCCAAACAGCTTAACGACTTTTTAGTTGAACACAATATTCTTGACAAATTTCAATCTGGGTACCGTCACTTGCATTCTACTGAAACAGCTTTCTTAGAGTTTCAAATGATATTTTAATGTGCAGAGATGCAGGTGAATATTCAGTACTGTACTTTTGGATCTGTCTGCAGCTTTTGACACTGTTGATTATGGTGTTTTAATTGAGAGATTAAGGACATGGGTAGGTGTTTCTTGGTCAGCCCAAGGTTGGTTTTCATCCTCTCTCTCTAACAGAGGTTTTTCAGTTGCTGCAGTTAAATATACGTCCTCTTCTGCCATTGTGTCCTAGGGTGTGCCCCAAGGTTCTGTTCTGGGACCTATTCTATTTACACTGTACTTGCACCCACTTAGACATATTTTGAATTCCTTTAATTGTTATGCAGATGACATGCAGCTGTACATCTTTTCTTCACAAAATGTTTTCAGGGTATCTGTTCTTCAAAACTGTATTAATGTCATAAAAAAACTAAAAGGCTTCTAACTATTTGTCACTTAATACAGCAAAAACTGAAGTCCTTGTTTGTGCCCCTGAGGAATTTGTTCCCTCAGTGATTAAGAACCTTGGTTCTCTATCCTGTTTTTTTCACTCAGCAGTCAGGGATTTGGGTTTTACATTTGACCAGGCTCACAAATTTGACGCACACGTTACCCATCTTGTGCAATCATGCTTCTTTCATTTATGGAACATTGCCCGCCTTAGAAACATTTTCTCTCAAACTGAGCTGGAACAGATCATCCATGCCTTTATTTCTTCACATCTTGATTACTGTAATTCACTGTTCCCTAGCCTCAACAAGTCTTCGCTGGATCACCTACAAATGGTCCAGAATGCGGCTGCAAGGCTCCTTACAAGGTCATCTAAGTGGTCTCATGTAACACCCATGCTGTCCTCTTTGCATTGGCTCTGAATTCAGTTCAGACTGCAATTTAAATTATTGGTGATGACTTTTAGAGCTCTGCATGGTCAAATGCCACTTTACATCAGTGAACTCTTGCACCTGTACGTCACAAGCATGTCTCTGAGGTTCTCGCACCAGAACCTGTTGGTTGTATCAAGGTCCAGGCTGAAGACCAAAGGAGACTGTGCATTTGAGGTCTTGGCACCCAAACTGTCAAATGCACTGCCACTAAACCTATGTTCTGTGGACTCTGTTGGAACTTTTAAAGAGAAGCTCAAGACCTATTTGTACAGACTTGCTTTAAACTAGTTTTATGTTATTGCTGATTTTAGTTTCTTTATTTTTATTTCTGTGTTCTTGAATTCCTGTAAACCACTTTGTGATTTTATCTTAAAAAGCTATACAAATAAACTTTACTTAGTTATTTACTTACTATGTACTACAGTGTTTTCATTTGCTTCGTGTGGATGATGATATTTCTTGAAATGGTGCTTGAAATGGTGCATATGAAACATCCATCCATCCATCCATTTTCTTCCCCTTTATCCGGAGTTGGGTCGCGGGGGCAGCAGCTCAAGCAAAGCCGCCCAGACCTCCCGATCCACACACACCTCCCCCAGCTCCTCCAGGGGAACCCCAAGGCGTTCCCAAGCCAGCCAAGAGATGGAGTCCCTCCAGCGTGTCCTGGGTCTTCCCCGGGGCCTCCTCCCAGTGGGACGTGCCCGGAACACCTCTCCAGCGAGGTGTCCAGGGGGCATCCGGAAAAGATGCCCGAGCCACGTCAACTGACTCCTTTCGACGTGGAGGAGCAGTGGCTCGAGTCCGAGCTCCTCCCGAGTGATCAAGCTCCTCACCCTATCTCTAAGGGAGCACCCAGCCACCCTGCGGAGGAAACTCATCTCGGCCGCTTGTACTCGCAATCTCGTTCTTTCGGTCATGAGCCAAATCTCATGACCATAGGTGAGGATCGGAACGTAAATCGATCGGTAAATCGAGAGCTTTGCCCCCCTACTCAGCTCTCTCTTCAGCATGATGATCCGATACAGCGACCGCATCACTACAGATGCTGCACCGATCCGTCTATTGATCTCACGCTCCATCCGTCCCTCACTCGTGAACAAGATCCCGAGATACTTAAACTCCTCCACTTGAGGCAAGGACACTCCACCGACCTGAAGAGGGCAAAGCACCTTTTTCCGGTCGAGAACCATGGCCTCAGATTTGGAGGTGCTGATTTTCATCCCGGATGCTTCACACTCGGCTGCAAACTGCCTCAGTGCACGCTGAAGGTCCTGATTTGATGAAGCCAACAGAACCACATCGTCCGCAAACAGCAGAGACGAGATTCTATGGTTCCCAAACCAGAACCCCTCTACACCCTGGCTGCGCCTAGAAATTCTGTCCATAAAAATAATGAACAGAACCGGTGACAAAGGGCAGCCCTGGCGGAGGCCAACGTGAACTGGAAACAGGTTTGACTAACTACCAGCAATGCGAACCAAGCTCCTGCTGCGGTCGTACAGGGACCGGATAGCCCTTATCAAAGGACACCTGGAAGACCTAGCCTGTCAGCTGTCAAGCTTGTGGACAACTTTCCTGCTTGTCTTGTCTCCTGATCTTTAAAGTCTGTCTTCTAATTGATTACATCTCCTGCAGAGCTTGTAAACCCAACTGTCTGTCACATTCATTGCCCACATGTGGTCAACTTTTTTCAGGTGAATAATGAAGAAATAGTCTTAGAGTAAGTTTTAGTTTTCATTTGCTCTTCATGTCCAAACTGTTATGTTTGCATAATGAATGACACAAATTATAAACAATCCAAAATACAGTTTGACAGGTATAGCATATAAAAAGCATTATTCCAGTTCATCCTACAGTAAATTTATTTTACTGGGGTCACACTATGCACGTTTTGCAGTTACTCTGCTTTATGTAAGCCTGATCCTATCAGAGCTTGGAAGCTAAGCAAAGTAGGTCCTGATCAGTACTTGCATGGGAGACTTCTTAGGAAGACCAGTGTTTCTCCAGGTAAGAGTGGAGTTGTGTCAGGAGGGCATCCGGTGTGAAACTTGTGCCAGATCCCAATGCAGATCTGTACTGACTCTGCTGTGGTGACCCTATGCAATATGGGGGCAGTCGAAAGACAAACAGCAACACTATATACTTTTCAACAAGCTAATATGTGTTTTAGAAAGACACATTAATGGTCTGATCCTGATAGCCGATGCAAAAATGACAAATTAACACTGGTGACATTCATTGTTATGTTGGAAGATTTTGTTCACTTGCCAAGATGCAGCTGTTCCAGCCATTCCAGAATTTATCATGACCCATCATGCACTATTTATTAAGGTAAGTGGAATAACTGTTCACTCTGTCCTTAGCTGTAGTTTTACTGTCATCACCTTGCACACTGTAGTCTTTGGTATATGCATTTTTGAATCAAAGTATGGGTTTTTACACATGTTGATGATGTGCTTTCAGCATCCATGCTTTCATTTCAAATCATGTTAAAAGTCTGGACCTGCTTGTTATAACTGAATCCACTCATTTGTGTCATGGTTACTGCACAACTGAGAAGTTAAAACAGTCGTTATTACCAACCAAGCATATGTGAAGCAAGATTAATTCAACTGATTAATAACATTAACATCAATCCACTGATAGGTTCATTGTACCATTAGGGATTGAGCCAGCTGGTGAGCAATGATCTCCATGGCAGTGGACGACTTTGAAAATATGCGGACAAACAACCACGCAGGCCATTAGCAGAAGAGAGCAGTTAGCTCTTGTGGTCCATACTGAATGGTGTCCAGGTAATGCCATTGTCCATAATACAGGTGTGGGTCAGTGACACAGATAATTATATAATCAGTTCAACATGTGACAGTGTTCATGAAGGCAAGAGCAAAAAGAGAATCAACTTTGTTTGAGCAATCCATCAGTATTCAATAATCATACAGACCACACAGGAGGTCCAATGAACAGCAAACAGTATGTGCAAGATGCAGGAAGGCAGCTGAAGTCAGCAACTGGAGATCAAAACAGGAGGAAGTACAATGTAAGAAAATTAGTTATATGAATGAGACAATCTGGCACTGGAGTGAAGGAATTGTGATGGCTAAGGAGTGCATGTAAACCCAGAAACCCAAGTCAAGTTAGGTCTGAGAGTATGTACTGGTGCAGTGCTTTGCCACATCTATGACACCACTAAGCTACCTTGGGACTTGGATGATAATCATCCACACAGACAACTGGTTCACCCCAAGCAGAAACAAGATTGCCCAAGAGGTAAAGCCAACAACATGCACCAGGAGCACGGCCGCCAAAATAAATGCATGAGGAGAATAACAACATTTAGATTATCCTAGGAGTATAAACACTGCTTCTCATTCATGTCATTTCATGACTGTATGTCTGCGACCATGGGTCATCTACAGAAGAACAGACGGATCATATTTATATTGCTCGGTTGATAAATGTGGAGTTTTTATATGGTGTGTGATTTTCTTTTATATATAATACTTCCATGTCCTTCCTGATATGATGCAGATTCCCAAAGCTTTTAAAGGACAACTCCATAGCTCAGTGGTACAGTTTCTGACTGGCAATCAGAGCTTAAAGAAGGAGCGGGTTTGAGTATCCTGGGTGGTATGTTTTTATTATTTTTTTTTATTCCACATAAGCGGCGTGATTGTTGTGGGCTGCCTGTTCCTGCTGCTGCTGCTGATGCTGTTTCTCTCTCTTCTGCACAGGTGGTGTGCCTCAAGCTGATCGACACACCTGCTCCTCATCTCATCAGTCCCTGCATATAAATCCCGGCTCTTCACTCCATCGTCGCCAGAAACTCAGCGTACCTTCCATAGTATCTGGCCTCTCTGTTTGTGCATTCCTATGCATTGATATTTCTGAGCTCCTACGCTCATTAGTTTGCGTGCTGTTACTTTTCCCGCAGTTTGTCTGAGTTTCCAAGCTCAGCATTTTTGTTTGTTGTTTTCTAGCTTCAGCTCGTTCCAACACTCTGGATTCTGCTAAAATATAGACTGTCTCTTAATCTGACTGTGAATTTGTATTACTTCTGGAACTGACTCAGTTCGTGTGCACAGCAATCCACTCACCTGTGTATCTTCTCCAGATTCCATGTCGACAGCTTGCAGGGTCCACCTGGCTCCCGGACTGCATCATCCACTCAATGCTTGGGTTACAACGCCACCCGGACTGTGGTTTCCAGGTTCCACCGCTGTGTGGGCCCTGGCTCCATTCTGCAAGGCTGCCTACTACTCCTCCTCCTCCTCCATACACATTCATTGTAAATAAACCAGTGTTCTGACTCAATCCACTCTCGTTTCTGCTCCCAGCATTTGGGTTCTCCATTCCACTCCGGTCCAAACCATAACAGTGATGTGGTCCCACAGGTACCAGCTGTTTTTTTTGTGTTTTTTTTATTCCACATAAGCGGCGCAATGTGGTCCCACAGGTACCAGCTGTTTTTTTGTTTTTTTTTATTCCACATAAGCGGCGCAATGTGGTCCCACAGGTACCAGCTGTTTTTTTTGTTTTTTTTTATTCCACATAAGCGGCGCAATGTGGTCCCACAGGTACCAGCTGTTTTTTTTTTTTTATTCCACATAAGCAGTGGTGGGCACAGTTCAGCTAATCCGATAGCAGATAATTATCGAAGCTAATGTTATTGCTATCGGATTAGTTTTTCAGATAAGTTTTTAAACCATCATCGGACCAATTATCTTCCGATAACTGTCAGTTCAATTACATTTTCTTTGCTGGTAAAGTTTAACGGTCAAAAATGTTTGTAAACCCTAAAATCAAACTTTTTAGTCCGTTTGTTATGTGTTTCTAGCCACGGAGCAGACTGGCTGCCTGTTGCTTGCTGATGACATCATCATTAAGCGCAAAACGTGATTGGCCGGTCGACGCAGGGAGCACTGTGGGTAGTGTAGTTCAGGTTCACTTTGCACATTAGAGTGGCTTGTCCACTCGACACAAAAACAAAACAGACTTATTTTAACATTATTCTATTTTATTTCTTTGTGGCTGTAATTTAATTGCGAAGACTCAGTGAGGGAGTGGCGCTCTCATGGCGCAGTTGTGTGTACAGAGGGAGGGATTTTTCTTCACGTTTAGACATTGTTCTGGATTTAAAACATGGATTATTTATTCAGATAAATCCCACTAAAACTATTTACTACGTGTATTTTACTCTGCCAATTAATGCATTAATGGTTGTATTTTGGTTGTTTAAGTGGCAGGGTTCAAAGCATGCAAATAAAAGCAGCAGCTGTTTCCCTGTAGTTGACCAGATTTCGTCCAAACTTTGCATTATGTGTGAAAGGGCCCTAAGGTACTGGTCATTTTGACATAAATTCAAACTAAGACAAAGACAAAAGCCAAAAGACATCTATTAGTTGCCTTATGTCACTGGTTAGTGTCCAGGTTTCACACATTCAGTAAGACAGAAAGCACCAGGACCCTAAAGACCTGGACCTTGATCTCCTGCAAAGGTATCAGCTTTACCAAACACCTCTGTCCATTGACCTCATAAGCTCTTTAAGATATTCCCAGCTGTGTCTCAGTCTCAAACATTAAGGACCCAGAAACATGAATGTCACTGCCGAAACAAGTGAATGTTTCTACAAGTTTGACACTTTCAACATGCCAGTTCCTCCATGTATACCCTACACGTTTGGGATTATCAGCCTGTTTAGCATGACAAAGGAAAATAAAAACAGATTTTGCACAATATCACTCCTTGAGTGCCCTAAGTTGGCATTCAAGTATCAAGTAGACTTTATTTGTTGTGCAGCCAGCAGTAGAACACATTCGGACATACATAGACATAAAACGTAAGTCCCTTCGGCTGCTCCCTTGTTTGCACTTGGGGTCACCACAGCAAATCCAAGGTGGATCTGCATGTTGAATTGGCACAAGTTTTACGCCGGATGCCCTTCCTGACGCAACTCCACATTACATGGAGAAATGTGGCAGGGGTGGGATTTGAACCCGGAACCTTCTGAACTGAAACCAAGCGCATTAACCACTTGGCCACCACCCCTGCACATACATAGACATAACATGATCTAAAATATAGCATAAAAACTCACCATGAAAACTCACCACACAGTAAACATAATAACTCAATAATAAGAAAACCTAGTTAAAAACCACTCATGTGATAGTGTTTAAAAATCTAATAACAATAGGAATAAAGGAGTTCTTATACCTATTGATCTTACATTTCTTAGACATAAATCTAAGACCAAATGGAAGCATTGCGAACTCAGGATACAGGGGGTGACTGGAATCGTCCATGATCAACCTCGCCTTCTTAATTGATCTGTTTTTATATATAGATAGCAGGTCGTTCAAGGAAATGCCAGCAATCTTGTTGCACTCATTTACAATACGATCCAGACGGTTTTTGTTTTTCAAATTTAAAAACCCATACCAACAGATAAAAGAAAAGGTAAGAACAGATTCAATAAAACAGGAATAAAACATCTTCATAAAAGTACTGTCCACATTAAAATGCCTGAGTTTACAGTAAAAATGCATGCGCTGGTGAGCTTTCTTACATACCTGGTCAATCTGGTGCTCAAAGGTTAATCCACTGTCAATAAAGGTTCCAAGGTACTTATAGTTCTGTACAACTTCCACAGCCAGTCCATTAATAACTACAGGAGAAATGTCATCCTGCTTTTTCCTAAAATCAGTTAACATCTCTTTAGTTTTGTTCATGTTGATATCTAAAAAGGATGACTTACACCTTCAAGAGGATATACTGGCGTTTGTTTTAGAATTACTCAGGCCTTTTTTTTTACCAGAACCTTTACTGAAGAGCTCCATTCATGGCTATTTTAAGGAGACAGTGCTTTCTCTCTGGAGCTGTACCAACACCAGACAAACAGTATTTACACTCTTTTCATAACACTATGAGTCATTGCCTAGTTATCACCAATGCTGCCTTCAGGCTACTGCACTAAAGCTGAAATAGTGTGGATCATTTTTCATCATTACTGAGGGCATTTTTCAAGGATTTTGACATAAATGAGTGAAAACTCAGTGTTTTAAATCTCAAAGATGCAGAGCTAAAGTTGAGAGTAGGGAGTTAACAAAAAGCCCTCCCCCTACTTTATACATCATTGATCTTCTCACACTAATTAAAGCATGGCCAGGACTATTTAACCAAGCTAACGAGATCGGGCAAATTCAGGCTTCCCAGTACGGGGAGACCACAGCAATGAACTATCCTCAACTGAGAAATAATGCATGTGTGTGTGTGATTGTGTGAAAGAGGGAGAGAGAAAAGGAAAGCAAAAAGTAAAGATAATTAACTGCAATTCAGATCCCAAAATTAAGAAGCAAAAGGGCAAACCAGTTAAGAAAAAACAGTAATGAAAAGGCACCAAATGTGTTTATTTAAATATTAATTTTTTATTTATTTAAGTTTGAGGATTTAAATTGCTTGTGCAAAGTTTTAAATTGGGAAGGTAATGCAACTTTTTTGTTTTTCTCTCTTTCCTCGAAGTTAATTGTATCCACCCTACCTTATGATGTTTATATGTTTTCCCGCTGGGAACGCCGGCACATCAAAAATGTGTACGGTTCTTTAATCCTGAAGATCTGTGCACTGGAATACTAACTAACTCAGACTACTTGTTCATATGTATCACAGATCAGCCGGATGCTTGCTGTGTTAAAGTTTCTCCAACATGTATTTGTTTACGTCTCTTCAATAATTTTTGGTGTGAGAAAGAAAAAAATGTAAAATCAGAAATGCAGCAGAGAGGGGTGTGCAGTGGACTAAAAATGTTTGTGCAACCTCCAGCTTTTACAAATTGTATTCTTTTTAAGAAAAAAAAAATGAATTCAGGCATCTCAGCAGTAAACTTTTAAAAACAAATTCCAACAACATGACAGAAGTTAGTTAAAAAATAGTGTCATGTCATGAATTAAAATTTGTACAATCCAAATGCCACTATATTTTGAAGTAAAAAGGTGACCAGTAGCTCATGTGGTGATTCTCACAGTGGGGCATCTGCTACCCATGCAAAAAAAACCCCATGCTATGAGGAGTCACGATCAAAAATGCATCGGCGTGGATGTGAGGGATGCGCCTCAAAGGCATTTGCTTATCTCAGATGCCAGTTACCGCTTTCATCCCAGGGACATGGCACACTCACGTGTGCGAGGAATGTGGGTGTACGGGGAGGTCAGAAGAATGTAGTATTTACACACTTCCCATCATGTGTTATTTATTTCACACCTTGATGTTTTCATCCCTTCTTTGCCTCTGAGGAAATCAGCGTTCATAATGCAGGAATCAACAGACTTTTAAGTCAGTCGTGTAGCTGTCTGTTTATCTGTTGTCCCAGTGACTGCTCAAATTATATTCAGCATTCTGAAGTACTCAACTCAATCCAGAAGAGTCCAACAATTAAGTGACAGCCAATGTGAAATTGATAAACCTCAGTACAATGCACCATGCATGTGTTTGGCATCACCACATGGATGTGAAATTTGTTTTTTTTTATCTTCATAAAAATTACAAGTAAATGTGAGACAGTTGTTTGCAGTTTCTTTATAGTAATGCTGTTGTACCTCTGGTCTATAGACTTATTTGTGAATTGCACAGAGAGCCAGTTCACCTGGCCAGCTTCCAAAGAGCGAAGTAGTACTGGGAACAATCAAAGAGCAGATGTGGAAAGTGTTTGGGCCACATTTTCAATCGAGAGAAAAAACTGCTACTGTAGCAATTGTGCCGCTGGTTGCATTGCTCAGATCAGTCAGCAACAGTATGTATAAAGACTAGTGGTATCCATTTCTCCTTTATAAGATGACCCACATTCAGGGACAATAGGTTTTACTTGCATTATTATGATTTGTAATGATTTAGTGCCAAGTAATTTCAAGCAATCTATTTTTTTTAATGAAGACACTAAGTTTATGTGATAAAATACAGTACTGTATCTTCAAGACTACAAGTCATAGTTTTTTGTTTTCATTTGTTTTTTTTGTTTTTTTTTTTGTTTTGTTTTTTTTCACTAGTTTGGAAGTTCCTGCCACTTATATTCTGAAGTGGCTTATATAAAAAAGACTACATTATCATCTATGGCCAGATGACGGCACTGTCTAAATACATGACAAGCTGCTCCTGCATACTGAATGATGGACTGTGATTCACACGATGGAGGAGAAGAAGAAGCAGCAGCAGAGTAGAGACTAATCCAGGGGCGGAGTGTGGGAGTGTCAGCACAAACCACGCGGACGATGGGGGTTTTAGCAGAAACCATTTTAAAATGGCACGTCTTCTAGGTGGTGAGAATTTATTTCTGTATTTATTTAACCTTTAATTAACAGGTTTGTCCCACTGAGATCAAGATCTCTTTTACAAGGGAGTCCTGGACAATTATAAAGTTTCCAATTCACCTAACCTGCTTGTCTTTAGATATGGGAGGAAACTGGAGCATCCGGAGGAAACCCATGCAATCATGGGGAGAACATGCAAACTCCCCAAGAAAAGGCCACAGGTGGGAATTGATCCAATGACCTTCGTGCTGTGAGACAATAGTGCTAACTGCTAAGCCACCATGCTGCTGTGAAAGCAAAATAATTGTCTTCATGTGACACCACGTTTGTTTGATATTGTGTTCTTCACTGTGGGAATGCACTGTGAAACGTCCTTGCTTAATCCAGAGACTGTTCATGCAGTTTGCGCAAAATGACTGATAGCCACATGTTTCTGTCTGACCCAGAGTGACACAGAGTTTGTTCTGATCGCGCCTAACTGCAGCCTTGAGACAAAACTTTTTTTTGTTGGAATTCGTCTCTCAACAGCCAGTTTCCAGATGAAGTCATTTTCAGATAGCTACCAGTATCAGTTTTGGTAGATGAGCTCATGAGAACATACGCACAAACACCGTCCTGACATGTGTACATAAGGGTGCACTCTAAATGCTGATAAACACACACACACACACACACATGCTCAGACACTTGCTGTATGCCAGAACTTCTCAAAGTGTGGGGCGCGCCCGTTTGGGGGGGTGCGGAGAGGCATCGGGGGGGGCGCGTAAACGGGCTGGAAATGCGCTGCAAAAATGTGCGGAACAGAAATGTTGAACGGTGCAGCAACATGGACCCGTTTTAGAGCACACCAAACTACTGCGCTTCCATGGTTGCACCACGCTGCAGGCAGGGAGGGGGGCGCGATGGACATGCAGAGGAGGAGCAAAGCGAAAGACAACAGACGCTGAAAACAGCATACCTTCATCAAAGACTAAGTCATGGAAGTATGATAAAACATATCTTGCTCTCGGATTTACTTCAAGACTCGTCGGAGAAGAAGAGAGACCATTGTGTGTGCTTTGTCTGAAAACACTTGCAGTGGACAGTTTGAAACTGTGTAAGTTAAGAAGACACATAGAATCAACACATCCCTCCCATGTCAACAAGCCGCTCGAGTTTTTCCAAAGGAAACTAGAAGACTACAACAAGCAGCACATGACCTTTACCAAAGTAGCTTCAACTAACAACGCGGCACAACTAGCATCATATAAAGTTGCTTACAGAATCGCTGTCTGCAAGAAACCATACACGATTGCAGAAGAGCTCATTCTCCCCGCAGCTATAGATATGGTCTCTGCTATGATAGACGAGAAAAGCGCTCTGAAACTGAGGTACATTCCCCTGTCTAATGATACGATTAGCAGGCGCATACGTGACATTTCACATGATTTGGAGGAGCAGCTAACAGAGAAAGTGAGACAGTCCCGTTATGCTTTACAAGTGGACGAAGCCACAGTAAATAATAAAGACTGCCTTCTCATCGCATATGTTCGCTTTCTCACGCCAGCCTCCCTGAATGAGGATTTACTGTTTTGTAAACACATAACAAACAGGGCCACAGCTGACGAAATATTTCAAATCATAAATGACTATTTGACGAAACACAACATAAAATGGGAGAACTGCGTCAGAATCTGCACAGATGGAGCAAAGGTGATGGCAGGACACAAGTCGGGGCTGCAGGCACTGATACGCCGAGTGGCACCAAACGCGCAGTGGACGCACTGTATAATACATCGAGAGGCACTTGCATTAAGACAACTGAGCCGTGAATTAAACGAGGTGTTATCTGATGTTGTGAGCGCAGTTAACTTCATCAAAACAAGACCCCTAAAAGCACGCATGTTCTCTGCACTCTGTGACGAGATGGGGGCGGGACACTCAGCCGTGTTGTTTCACAGTGAGTCCCGCTGGCTCTCCCGAGGCAAAGTGTTGTCTCGAGTGTTTGAACTGAGAGAAGAAATTCGGATTTTCATGGAAGAGCAGCACATGTTTGACCTTGCATCAAAGTTTAAAGATGAGCAGTTTATAATGAAACTGGCATATCTCAGTGACATTTTTGCAAAGTTAAATGACTTAAATCTGCAGCTACAAGGCAAAGAGAAGCATCTCCCTCACCTGGCAGACAGAATTAACAGCTTTAAAAGAAAGCTGGAGATGTGGGGAAAATGCATTGAAAGGGGAAACATTGACTCATTTGAGAACCTAAGTGAATTTGTAGAAAGCTACCACCTGGATGCTACACCAGTTATGAACTGTTTCAAGGGTGATAACTCTTCTCTTGGGGATTTTTTCCAAAAATATTTCCTAGATGACTGTGCTCACTATGACTGGGTGAGAAATCTTTCAAGCACAACCACCCACTGGCCTACAATGTAATGAAGAAGAGCAGTTCATTGATTTGACCACTGACTCGAGCTTCAGGCTGAGTTTTGGATTGAGGTGGCAAATCAGTACCAAGCCATTGCTGAAAGGGCCTTAAATACTCTCCTTCCTTTTGCCACTTCATACCTCTGTGAGGCTGGATTCTCAGCTGTTGCCTACATAAGAACCAAGTACAGGACAACTCTTAACATTGAGCATGAACTTAGAGTGGCTTTGTTATGTATTGAGCCCAGATTTGATGCTATCTGCAGTGGAAAACAGGCCCACTGTAGTCACTGAGATTGAAGGTGTACAGATGTTGTAGGCACTTTATGTTGCAATAATATTACAAATTGTTATTGTGTTCAAATCAAATCAAATCAATTTTATTTATATAGTGCCAAATCACAACAAACAGTTGCCCCAAGGCGCTTTATATTGTAAGGCAAGGCCATACAATAATTACGGAAAAACCCCAACGGTCAAAACGACCCCCTGTGAGCAAGCACTTGGCAACAGTGGGAAGGAAAAACTCCATTTTAACAGGAAGAAACCTCCAGCAGAACCAGGCTCAGGGAGGGGCAGTCTTCTGCTGGGACTGGTTGGGGCTGAGGGAGATAACCAGGAAAAAGACATGCTGTGGAGGGGAGCAGAGATCAATCACTAATGATTAAATGCAGAGTGGTGCATACAGAGCAAAAAGAGAAAGAAACACTCAGTACATCATGGGAACCCCCCAGCAGTCTAAGTCTATAGCAGCATAACTAAGGGATGGTTCAGGGTCACCTGATCCTGCCCTAACTATAAGTTTTAGCAAAAAGGAAAGTTTTAAGGCTAATCTTAAAAGTAGAGAGGGTGTCTGTCTCCCTGATCTGAATTGGGAGCTGGTTCCACAGGAGAGGAGCCTGAAAGCTGAAGGCTCTGCCTCCCATTCTACTCTTACAAACCCTAGGAACTACAAGTAAGCCTGCAGTCTGAGAGCAAAGCGCTCTATTGGGGTGATATGGTACTATGAGGTCCCTAAGATAAGATGGGACCTGATTATTCAAAACCTTATAAGTAAGAAGAAGAATTTTAAATTCTATTCTAGAATTAACAGGACGCCAATGAAGAGAGGCCAATATGGGTGAGATATGCTCTCCCCTTCTAGTCCCTGTTAGCACTCTAGCTGCAGCATTTTGAATTAACTGAAGGCTTTTCAGGGAACTTTTAGGACAACCTGATAATAATGAATTACAATAGTCCAGCCTAGAGGAAATAAATGCATAAATTAGTTTTTCAGCATCACTCTGAGACAAGACCTTTGTAATTTTAGAGATATTGCGTAAATGCAAAAAAGCAGTCCTACATATTTGTTTAATATGCACATTGAATGACATATCCTGATCAAAAATGACTCCAAGATTTCTCACAGTATTACTAGAGGTCAGGGTAATGCCATCCAGAGTAAGGATCTGGTTAGACACCATGTTTCTAAGATTTGTGGGGCCAAGTACAATAACTTCAGTTTTATCTGAGTTTAAAAGCAGGAAATTAGAGGTCATCCATGTCTTTATGTCTGTAAGACAATCCTGCAGTTTAGCTAATTGGTGTGTGTCCTCTGGCTTCATGGATAGATAAAGCTGGGTATCATCTGCGTAACAATGAAAATTTAAGCAATGCTGTCTAATAATACTGCCTAAGGGAAACATGTATAAAGTGAATAAAATTGGTCCTAGCACAGAACCTTGTGGAACTCCATAATTAACCTTAGTCTGTGAAGAAGATCCCCCATTTACATGAACAAATTGTAATCTATTAGATAAATATGATTCAAACCACCGCAGTGCAGTGCCTTTAATACCTATGGCATGCTCTAATCTCTGTAATAAAATTTTATGGTCAGCAGTATCAAAAGCAGCACTGAGGTCTAACAGAACAAGCACAGAGATGAGTCCACTGTCTGAGGCCATAAGAAGATCATTTGTAACCTTCACTAATGTTGTTTCTGTAGTATGATGAATTCTAAAACCTGACTGAAACTCTTCAAATAAACCATTCCTCTGCAGATGATCAGTTAGCTGTTTTACAGCTACCCTTTCAAGCTACCCTGGTTTAATTACTGCCACCTTAAAAGCCTGTGGTACATAGCCAACTAATAAAGATAGATTGATCATATTTAAGATCGAAGCATTAATTAATGGTAGGGCTTCCTTGAGCAGCCTGATAGGAATGGGGTCTAATAGACATGTTGATGGTTTGGAGGAAGTAACTAATGAAAATAACTCAGACAGAACAATCGGAGAGAAAGAGTCTAACCAAATACCGGCATCACTGAAAGCAGCCAAAGATAACGATACATCTTTGGGATGGTTATGAGTAATTTTTTTTCTCTAATAGTTAAAATTTATTAGCAAAGAAAGTCATGAAGTCATTACTAGTTAAAGTTAAAGGAATACTCGGCTCAATAGAGCTCTGACTCTTTGTCAGCCTGGCTACAGTGCTGAAAAGAAACCTGGGTTGTTATTTTCTTCAATTAGTGATGAGTAGTAAGATGTCCTAGCTTTACGGAGGGCTTTTTATTTTATAGAGCAACAGACTCTTTTTCCAGGCTAAGTGAAGATCTTCTAAATTAGTGAGAGGCCATTTCCTCTCCAACTTACGGGTTATCTGCTTTAAGCTGCGAGTTTGTGTTATACCACGGAGTCAGGCACTTCTGATTTAAAGCTCTCTTTTTCAGAGGAGCTACAGCATCCAAAGATGTCTTCAATGAGGATGTAAAACTATTGACGAGATACTCTATCTCACTTACAGAGTTCAGGTAGCTACTCTGCACTGTGTTGGTATATGGCATTAGAGAACATAAAGAAGGAATCATATCCTTAAACCTAGTTACAGTGCTTTCTGAAAGACTTCTTGTGTAATGAAAATTATTCCCCACTGCTGTGTAGTCCATCAGAGTAAATGTAAATGTTATTAAGAAATGATCAGACAGAAGGGAGTTTTCAGGGAATACTGTTAAGTCTTCAATTTCCATACCATAAGTCAGAACAAGATCTAAGATATGATTAAAGTGGAGGGGGACTCATTTACATTTTGAGCAAAGCCAATTGAGTCTAATAAGAGATTAAATGCAGTGTTGAGGCTGTCATTCTCAGCATCTGTGTGGATGTTAAAATTGCCCACTATAATTATCTTATCTGAACTAAGCACTAAGTCAGACAAAAGATCTGAAAATTCACAGAGAAACTCACAGTAACGACCAGGTGGACGATAGATAATAACAAATAAAACTGGTTTTTGGGACTTCCAATTTGGATGGACAAGACTAAGAGTCAAGCTTTCAAATGAATTAAAGCTCTGTCTGGGTTTTTGATTAATTAATAAGCTGGAATGGAAGATTGCTGCTAATCCTCCACCTCGGCCCATGCTACGAGCGTTCTGGCAGTTAGTGTGACTCATTTAAACTAACATATTCATCCTGCTGTAACCAGGTTTCTGTAAGGCAGAATAAATCAATATGTTGATCAATTATTATATCATTTACTAACAGGGACTTAGAAGAGAGAGACCTAATGTTTAATAGACCACATTTAACTGTTTTAGTCTGTGGTGCAGTTGAAGGTGCTATATTCAGACCATTCAGACCATTGTTGCACACCTTGTTATGCAATATTATTAATGTAAGTTACATGTTATCTACATGTTATCTATCTTTAAGTTATATGAAGTTTTATTGCTATCTAAAAGCACTTTTGACACAATAAAATAAGTTTATTTGAAAAGAGTATTAAAGTTGCTGTTTTATATAAGCCCTAAATGGATTATTTTTTCCGTCCAAGGGGGGCATGGCAAAAAAGTTTGAGAAGCACTGCTGTATGCTGTTTGTTGGTGTGTCCAAACGCGCTTTGTATAATAAACCTGTTAACTCTGACAAACAGTCAACCTCCCGACTCATCCTTCCACAGACAGCCAGAGACTGCTTGGTCCAAAGTTTGAAATTTTGCCTCCACACTGCCCAGTATTCTTCAGTATTCAGTAAAGATGCTTAAACTTTACTGAACCGGGCCCACAATTTCGGAACTTGTCAGTTCCAATCTGTGCAGGTCGTCTTGCTCATGGCCACAAGTTTCAGGAAAGAAGAACCAGGGCTGGAATCCTTGAGAATGACATGAACAGAGTGCCATGAACTTAATTTAATTTATATTACAAGGAGAATTTCCTTCAAAATTTTACTGTATTGTTTGTTCTTGGTTTCTAAGAAGAAAAAAAAACCTCCCTCATCACTTTTTTCTGATGTCATGGATGATAAACTTTTTTTTAATGGGGCCTAATTGTTCCTCAGGCGGCTTTGCAGTGAAACTTTTTAAAATTGGCATTGTACATGCAGCAGCAGGTCTGAATGAGAAAAACTTTATTTTTTTTATATCCGAGTAGAAGTAAATTTAAGAAATCATAGTTCCAAACTGAAAGACTACACTTGTTGTGTGGGCCGCCTGAAGAGGAGGTACTGCTGGCCCACCACCACCAGATGGCGCCCTGCCTGGAGTGCGGGCTTCAGGCACGAGAGGGCGCTGCCGCCACAGACACAGCCGGGGGTGACAGCTGTCACTCATCATCTCATGACAGCTGTCACCCATCAACACTTCTTCATGCTACTCCATAAAACCCGGACGTCATCTCCACCTCGTTGCCGAGATATCATCGACCTGTGAAGATAACAATCTCAGCCGTATAAATAACTGTGTCTAGTAAACTCATTTTTTGCAGCTGTTTTTTTCCTGTGGCATGTACTATCTGGAGATTGGCATGACCGGCGACAGCTTCGCTTTACACCCCACCGGATAAGTACTGTGTGACAGGAGCTGCACGAGTGTGGATGAGAGGTGGAGGTGGAATCTCCACCAGTGCTGTTAATGGGTGTGCACACACCCACATCTTGTTGTTTCTGCTTCTTGCCAGCAGTACCAGATCCGACATTCGGAGACGGTGGCCACCTGGGGACTCGGGACTTGGCGGCTCCAGTATTCGCCGGATTCGGTGGCGGAGGAAATCGTGTGGTTCCGGTTCTTCTCAGGACAGACGTCTTCTATCCTCGAGCCTGCCCACATGTCACCCTTGTGATTGACTGTTTGCAAAATTTCACATTCCTCTGTATTGTGGTTGTGCTCATTCACAACAGTAAAGTGTTCATATTCGACTCTTTCATTGTCCGTTCATTTACGCCCCCTGTTGTGGGTCTGTGTCACTACACTTTCCCCAACAACACTCTTGATTAAAGGAGGGAATATAACTTTTACACTATTCAAAACAATACTTGGATGGACTTTGTGAGACCACAAAAACAAACAGCAAAGGCAAGTCAGTCATAAGGTAAATCTTTTATTTTTAAACATATTTTTGTGCTATAAATAAATAATGCGCTGAGTTTTCAAAAGTTAAATTACAGTGCACATTTACCTCATGTCAGCTTGGGACTCCGACGAGGGCGGTCGCATCTCCTCCACTCTCCCTTATCTCTGCTCTCTGCTTTAACCTTCAAGTTCCGACTTCACCAGACTGTGAATTCCTCAAATTATATTGGATACTGGATCTATTGGACTACTATTGGATTTACCATGGAATTGATCAGCTGGTCTCTGAACGCTATTGACACCATTTTTTCTACAAGAAGGTCAGGACTGGGGGATCCTAACTGCCCAGATGGAACGTATCCTGCTGGCTAAGTTATCGACTTCTGGGGGTCTTGGACGTTGAGGATTTATTCATTTTTGGTCTTATGGTAGCAGGGCTGGTACTTTCTGGCTTATGTGCTGCCCTGATCTACTGGAAAATTGGCAAGACGGCGGCATCAAGAATCACGGCCCCTCGCTTGTCCATCATGATTAACGAGGTTGGCAAGGCAGTGCATTCTCAGACTGCGATGACTCTTGAACTCAGATGCAAATTGGATGACATCTTGGAGCAGATGCGTGCCTTGCAGTTGAAGTTGAAGATTTCAGAGGCCGGTGAATATTCTTAATTCATAATTGGGAATTTTCTTAATTCATAATTGGGATTTGGTTGTTGAAGTGGAACTGTAAAAGGTGTTTTTCACTGCTCAAACCACAACACGGCAGGCTTCTCAAGCCTGAAGGACAAATTGCCCGACTGTTGTCCTCCAGAGGAATGTCTTCGGCCTGGGGAACATTTCTTATCTCAACTCACAAAGACAATAAACTGTTTTCATAGGACTGAAGCATGCTCCACTCTGACCAATTTTTGGACAGATGTGACAAATTAAAACGAAACATAAAGCCAAATTTGGCATTGTCACCCAACATAAAAATATTTTTAAAAAGACTCTCAAGTAACTTTATTACTTTATGACAAAAAATTGAAAAATTGAAGGTGAATGAAATCATTTCAGAACTACAGTTGTATGCAAAGGTTTGGGCACCCCTGATAATGTTCACGAGTTTCCATTATAAATCATTGATTGTCTGGATCAGAAACTTCAGTTAAATATATCATATAGCAGACGAACACACATTTGAGAAATGAAATGAAGTTTCTAGTATTTACAGAAAGTGTGCAAAAATTATTTAAACAAATTTGGGCAGGTGCATAAATTTGGGCACCCTTGTCATTTTATTGATTTGAATACATTTACCACTAATTATTGGAACATAAAATTGGTTTGGTAAGCTCACTGACCCTTGACCCCCTTACACAGGTGAATTCAATCATGAGAATGGGTAAGGTGGCCATTTGCAAATGTTTCCCCTCTTTGCATCTCTTCTAATGAGTGGCAACATGGGATCCTCTAAACAACTCAAAAGATTGTTCAACATCATGGTTTAGGGGAAGGATACAAAAAGCTATCTCAGACATTTCAGCTGTCAGTTTCCACTGTGAGAAAAATAGTGAGGAAATGGAAGACTGCAGGCACTGTGCTAGTTAAGGCCCCAGGTGGCAGACCAAGAAAAATCTCAGATAAGCTGAAGCGAAGGATGGTGAGAACAGTAATAGTCAACACACAGACCTGCTCCAAAGACCTACAACATGATCTTGCTGCAGATAGTGTTTCTGTGCATCATTCAACTATACAGCGCACTTTGCACAAAGTGCTGTATGATGCTGTAATGCATAGGAAGCCTTTTCTGTGTACACGCCACAAACAGTCGCTTGAGGTATGCTAAAGCACATTTGGACAAGCTAGCTTCATTTTGGAATAAGGTGCTGTGGACTGATGAAACTAAAATTATTTGGACATAACAAGGGGCGGTATGCATGACTGAAAAAGAACACAGCATTCCAAGAAAAACACTTGCTACCTACAGTAAAATTTGGAGGTGGGTTTATCATGCTGTGTGGCCAGTGCAGGTACTGGAAATCTTGTTAAAGTTGAGGGTCACGGAGCCCCCCCAGACCCCCGGCCTTTTTAAGCATTTTTCTTTATTTGTCTCTCACATGCCTGGAAAAGCTCCTCGCCATCTAACCATGTCATTTAGGTCCTTCAGACTTTTTTCAGCATTTTCCTTATTTTTCCTTTCAGCTTCTGGAGGGGCTCTGCCCCTCATACCCCCACCTTTTTAAGCATTTTTTCTTTTTTTTGCTTTTCAGCTGACCCCCCCCCCCCCCCCCCAATTACAGCCCTCTTAACCCCCTGCCACTTTAAGCATTTTTTAATGTAGATGTAAATTAATATTCAAAGTTTTCAGCTAGTTGACAGTAGAACTGTACAATATGGCCAAATTATTGTATCCCAATATTGTCATATAAATTGTCATGTAAATGTCACTTATATACATGCTGTCCATATTCTTGAGCCGCTTAGGTCGGTAGGGAGAGTGCCCATGGGATAAAAAAAAGCTTTTCAACCTACCATCCCTGCTTCTCAAGACCAGGCACCTAAGTGGCTCTACTCTCTCTTTTGTTTTTTCTTGAAAGATATTTCGGTACCTTAGTAAACACTAGTAGAGTTCCACCTTAGATTTGGAATGTATAATAAAAGCTATACCTTACTGAATTTTCATGTCAATATGATATACAATATGACTGATTTGACGCAAAGTGCAGCAACAGTGAAAATTAAACATTCTTAAACAAAACAGTAATAATACCACATGCATTTTGTACTCATCATAAGGTTAGGATACTGTGCCCTCCAAAAGTATTGGAACTCTTGAAATTTCACACATTTTAATTGGTTTATGCCATTTTAAATGCAAGAAAAACAAAGAATAAAGAATAAAAATTTCTAAAATTATCTTGCTCAAACTCAAACTGAAAGCAAATCTCTAAAACTTGATAAAACCTGTAAATAATAATCAGGTTTATTGCCAGTTTTCTTTAATCAAGTCAGGGGATGGAAACATGATAAGTATAAGAATGATAAATTATAAGAATGGTGACAAAAGTCAGTTTCAGTTTGTACAGGGGTCAAAAGTTAAAGTTGCTTCGTTAATTTTGCTTCAGCTGTATTTGTGCTGAATCTGATGCTTGTATCACCATATGAAGGATTGTTTCAGTTATCTGTTGCACTAATAAGCCAACAGAGAACCAGCTGTTGTCTGTTAGCTTAAACATGTTTGCACTCTTAAACAGCTAACAGACAGACATAGCAACCGGAATTAAAGGAGAAATGCTGCTTTTAACAACCTGGACCTCACTTCTGACATAAAATACGGTTGTTTACTCACCAATATAAGTTTGGTGTGATTAGAAGTCCATAGTTCAAACGAGGTACTCAGTTCAAATCTGAAGCAAACATTTTTCTTTTTCTATTAAGGTGGATTAGAACATTTTGTGGTACACAGCACAAACTACTGGACAGGAGGAACCTAGCAGTCAGTGTGACTCACTGATTTGAAAATGCAGCTCTTTCAACCAGACGTGTGGTGCCGTGACATGTCAATCATCTGTGTCCAATCAGATTTCAGGGGAGTCCACTGAAATCCCGGCCTCCACTCTAGCTCCACCCATGCCAGGAAGTGTTCAACATTTCCTGTTTCACTGTGACTCAACTTCCTGTTTGAGTGTGAGCTAGCCACTGAGCTCCCACGAGATGCCATGGAATCTCGTCTGTCAATCTAGGAAGTGTTTGACATTTGAACATTTCCTGTTTTACTGTGGAATTTTGGCACTTCCTGTTTAGGACGCCCTGTACCATGAGTGAGCTTCGTGCCGCTGCGCAATGCTTCGCTCATATTATAAAATCCAAATTGCTTAAAACTTTGAATATCAGATTTGATGGTGCCTGTTTTGTAAATTGTTTCAGTTTTGCTGGAAAGGTTGCTTTGGTTTTTATCTATCCTATGCGCATGTGTTCATCTCTAATTTGTCGACTAGTGCAGGTAACATTCTGATTATTGGTGACTTTAACATTCATATAAATAAGATTTCTGATCTCCTCTGCAAATCATTCATGGAAATTGTGGATGCATTAGGATTTCAGCAATGCATTCAGGATTCAACGCACTTCTTCTTCTTCTTTTGACTGTTCCCATTAGGGGTTGCAGATCAGTCGTTTCCATCTCAACCTGTCCTCTGTATCTTCCTCTGTCACACCAGCCACCTGCATGTCCTCCCTCAGCACATCCATAAACCTCCTCTTTGGTCTCCGTCTTCTCCTCCTGCCTGGTGGCTCCATCCTTAGTATCCTTCTCCCTATATACCCTGGGTCCCTCCTCTGCACATGTCCAAACCATCTCAATCTCGCCTCTCTGACTTAGTCTCCAAACCGTCCCACCTGAGCTGTCCCTCTGATATGTTCATTCCTAATCTTGTCCATTCTTGTCACTCCCAAAGAGAATCTCAACATCTTCAGCTCTGCCTCCTGTCTTTTTGTTAGTGCCACCGTCTCTAAACCGTACAACATAGCTGGTTTCACTACTGTCTTGTAAACTTTCTCCTTCACTCTTGCTGATATTCTTCGGTCACAAATCACTCCTGCCACCTTTTTCCACCCACTCCATCCTGCCTGCAGGCTCTTCTTCACCTCTTTACCATACTCTCCATTACTTTGAACAGTTGACCCCAAATATTTAAACTCATCTACTTTCACCACTTCTACTCCTTGTAACTGCACTATTCCACTGGGCTCCCTCCCATTCACACACATGTACTCAGTCTTGCTTCTACTGACTTTCATTCCCCTTCTCTCCAAAGCATATCTCCACTTCTCCAGACTAGACTCAACTTGCTCTCTGCTCTCACTACAGATCACAATGTCATCTGCAAACATCATAGTCCATGGGGACTCCTGTCTGATCTCATCCATCAACCTGTCCATCACAACTGCAAACAAGAAAGGACTCAGAGCTGATCCTTTGTGTAATCCCACCTCCACCTTGATTGAGTCTGTCATTCCGACTGCGCATCTCACCGCTGTCACACTATTCTTGTGCATGTCCTGCACTACCCTAACATACTTCTCTGCCACTCCAGACTTTCTCATACAAAACCACAGCTCTTCTCTTGGCACCCTATCATAAGCTTTTTTCTAAGTCCACAAACACACAATGTAACTCTTTCTGGCCTTCTCTGTACTTCAACAGTATTCTCAGAGCAAACATCGCTCATTTTCTTCATTCATCAGCTCTTCAAAATATTCCCTCCACCTTCTCAGCACACACTCCTCACTTGTCAGCACATTACCATGTGCATCTTTTACCATCCTAACCTGCTGCACATCCTTTCCAGCTCTGTCCCTTTGTCGATACAAGTCCTTTTCTCCTTCCTTACTATTCAGCTTCTTGTACAGTTCGCAATATGCCTTTTCCTTTGCTTTTGGCACTTCTCTTTTCGCCTTACACCACATCTCCTTGTACTCCTGTCTACTTTCTTCATCTCTCTGACTATCCCAAAACTTTTTCACCAACCTCTATCTCCTTATGCTTTCCTGGACCTCTTCATTCCACCACCAAGTCTCCTTGTCTTCCTTCCACTGTCCAGATGTCATACCCAGTACTGTCCTAGCTGTCTCCCTCACCACATCTGCAGTACTTTTCCAGTTGTCCAAAATTGCTTCCCCTCCAACCAGTGCTTCTCTCACCTGCTCGCTAAATTTCACACAAGTCTTCCTCCTTCAGCTTCCACCATCTGATCCTTTGTTGAGCTCTCACTCTCTTCTTCTTCACCTCTAAAGTCATCCTACAAACAACCATCCTATGCTGTCTAATGACACTCTCTCCTGCCACCACCTTACAGTCTCTGATTTCTCTTAGCTTGCATCTCCTATAAAGAATGTCGTCCACCTGTGTGCATCTTCCTCCACTCTTATACTGTATGTTACCCTGTGCTCCTCCCTTTTCTTAAAGAAGGTATTCACCACAGCCATTTCCATCCTTTTTTGCAAAATCAACTACCATCTGTCCTTCCCCATTCCTATCCTTGATACCATATCTACCCATTACTTCCTCATCACCTCTGTTCCCTTCACCAACATGCCTATTGAAGTCCGCTCCTATCACCACTCTTTCATGCTTGGGCACACTCTCCACCACCTCATCTAACACACTCCAGAAATCTTCTTTCTCCTTCATCTCACAACCTACCTGTGGGGCATATGCACTGATGATATTCATCATCACCCCTTCAATATTAGCCCAATGTCCACCGGCGCCCTGTTGGGCAATAGCACCGGTGGCGGATGTTGTTAATCCGGGCCGCGACCGATCCGGTATGGAAATTCGATTCTTAGTCTGCATAGTTGGGTTGGCTTGTTTTACGCCGGATGCCCTTCCTGGTAAAACCCTCCTCATTTATCTGGGCTTGGGACCGGCACTCAGAATGTACTGGTTACACACCCCATGTGGCTGAGTTCAGGATTCAACACACATTAATGGCAATACCCTGGATTTGGTTCTCACATGTGGTATTGCTGTCAGGAATATTGCCATCATGCCTCTTGCATCGGTGGTCTCTGATCACTCACTTATTAGGTTTACAGTTTTGCTGCCACTGTGTAGTGGAACAACCTTATTTATCACTGTGGCAATGCATCAACTCCTTAACTATGACTAAACTCGAAGCTAGACTGCCTGATATCTTAGCTTCACATTTGGAAAATACCCAATCAGTAGACAGTCTTGTGGTTAGTTTAAATTCAGCGCTCAAAACTACACTCAACATGATTGCGCCACCGTGATTAAAACCATGCCCCTCCAAAACACAGTCACCACAGTTCAGTCATTACTTGCGTGACCTCAAGCATAAGGCTAGAGGTCTAGAAGGGAAATGACGTACTTCAAAATTAGAAGTATTCCACCACGCGTGCGGTGATGTTATCTTAGACTATCAGCATGCATTAATGGTCACAAAGCAGACCTATTACTCTGATTTGATCAACAAGTATAACTCAAAGTTCTTGTTCGACACAGTGGCAACACTTATTCATGGACAACCACCTATAAGTTGCTCTCCTTACACAGCACGACATTAGGTTAAACATATCCAATCATGTCTTAACACAGCCACTACACCCTGCTATTGAGATGGGTGCCATTACTGAGGTATTACCTAGATTTACAGAATTTGATAGTATCTCACTAGGCGTGCTGACGAAACTCATACTGTCTACAAAAGCACAACCTACTTATTTGATCCTATACCAACAAAACTGTTAAAGGACACTTCAAGGCTGTGGAGCATTCTGTTCCTCTGACTGATCAGTTTCTGCTGGCACATGTTAAACCAAAAACACGGACATGCAGTCAATGATCAAGCCTCTGTTTGCAACCTTGACGGTTTTGGAATGTTAAGCAGTTATTTTCACAGGGCTCATCTCAGGTTGTGGTAATAGGAGAATGATGGTCAAATAGAAAAAATCTATGTGTGTGTGTGTGTGTGTGTGTGTGTGTGTGTGTGTGTGTGTGTGTGTGTGTGTGTGTGTGTGTGTGTGTGTGTGTGTGTGTGTGTGTGTGTGTGTGTGTGAGTAAATGATCATTTTAATGGCATATGGGAATTTTTCCAACATAATCCCTCCTGTTTATCATTTATGAACAAGTATGTACAAAAACACCATTCTAAAACATCAGTTATAATCTCTTGCCAGTGACATTTTTAATTACAACATCATGAACAGATTGGATGTCATCTCAAGTTTTGCTTTACGTATTCACACAGAAGTTGTGTCATCATAGGCATCCGGGGCATCTCGCATTAAAGATTGATAGTGGCATTGGGGTTGTTGGCGTTGAAGAACGTTGCACTGGACAAATGTTTGTGCTATAGTTTTAACGATCATGGAACGGATGCAGGGTATTACACAGCAGAATAACACGAAAAATACAGCCATTATTACAAAGACCGGAGTCAACACAATGAGCAGTAGTTGCCACCAGGTACCAGAAGAAAACCAGGACCAGAAGTCCCAGTGGTGGGAATGCATGGTGGACTCAACTGAGTCATTTCTCGCAAGGCTCGGGTGATAGCTCCTCCAATTTGACCTAGCCTAGGTTCATGTGTCATACATCACACCGACAAAGTGAGGAACCTTGTGGTAATTTTTGACCCTATGTTGTCCTTTGACCTCCACATTACAGATATTACAAGGACTGCTTTCTTCCACCTGCGAAATACAGCAAAGATCCATCCCATCCTGTCTAGGGCTGATGCTGAGACCCTGACTCATGCGATTGTCTCTTCTAGATCTGACTACTGCAGTGCTCTATTTTCTGGTTTTCCACAGTCCAGCATTAGGGGTCTCCAATTGGTTCAAAATGCTGCTGCCAGACTTTTGACATGAAGCAGAAAGTTTGACCACATTACACCCATTTAGGCATCTCTTCACTAGCTTCCTGTCCCTGTGAGACCAGGTTTTAAGGTTTCGCTACTAGCCAATAAAATTGTTCATGGACTGGCACCTCCCTACTTAGCTGACCTAATTAAACCCTACGTACCGGTCTGGGCTTTGCATTCTCAGAGTGCAGGACTACTTTGTGTCCCTTGGGTGAATAGAAAAGTCTGCAGGTCACAGAGCTTTCTCTTATCGTGCCCTTGTTCTGTGGAATGATCTCCCTGCATCAATAAATCAATCAATCAATCAACTTTTTTCTTATATAGCGCCAAATCACAACAAACAGTTGCCACAAGGCGCTCCATATTGTAAGGCAAGGCCATACAATAATTATGAAAAACCCCAACGGTCAAAACGACCCCCTATGAGCAAGCACTTGGCCACAGTGGGAAGGAAAAACTCCCTTTTAACAGGAAGAAACCTCCAGCAGAACCAGGCTCAGGGAGGGGCAGTCTTCTGCTGAGACTGGTTGGGGCTGAGGGAAAGAACCAGGAAAAAGACATGCCGAGAAGGGGGGCAGAGATCGATCACTAATGATTAAATGCAGAGTGATGCATACGGAGCAAAAAGAGAAAGAAACAGTGCATCATGGGAACCCCCCCACAGTCTACGTCTAAAGCAACATAACCAAGGGATGGTCCAGGGTCACCCGATCCAGCCCTAACTATAAGCCTTAGCGAAAAGGAAAGTTTTAAGCCTAATCTTAAAAGTAGAGAGGGTATCTGTCTCCCTGATCTGAATTGGGAGCTGGTTCCACAGGAGAGGAAAACAGTCAGATTCTGTAGAGACTTTCAAATCCAGACTTAAGCGCACTTATTTTCCCTTTCGTATGGCTTGCATACTGGCATAGCATGTTACTATGCTTTTTACTCTTTGAAATTCATTTTATTAGTAAAGAGAGGGGGCCGCGGCCTCAACTCTATCATGCTGGTGTATAGGTAATCCTGTACACCAGCATGGACTCCCAAAATTTCCTGTATATTGGTATTGTTAAGTGTGTTGGTGGCATGGCCCATGCAGAGGGTCACCCCTTTGAGTCTGGTCTGCTTGACGTTTCTTCCTCAAATCATCAGAGGGAGTTTTTCCTTACCACTGTTGCCTGTGTGCTTGCTGTAGGGGTTGGTAAGGTTAGACATTACTTGTGTGAAGCACCTAAAGGCAACTTTGCTGGGATTGGGTGCTATATAAATGAAATCAATTCAATTGAATTGAAATAAATTGAAATTATAATGTTTGTACCTTTTCTGTCTTTGTCAGAGAGTGATTGTCAACAATATCACAATATTCTAAATTTTTAAAACAGCCCATCCTTTGAAAGCAAGACATCATGTCTTAAATAGGTTTCTCAGGTACCTGGACTTCCAGCTGTATTTTACGTAATGCATGCACTGACATTCAGTTGTAAACCATTTTGACTCAGCAAACTAGAAGTGCTTCTGGGTAATGCTCCTATCAGACCAGCTCCATTTGGCTCTCCTCCTGCATCTCACTTCACCTATCTCTGTCTAATCACCTCTTAATACCAGGCCCAACAAGACCAACAGGCTACCCCAAGGGTCCTACCAATGCCACAGAAAATACAGACTTTTTATACTGCACTTTTTTTTTATGGACAATAGAGTTGTTCCAGAATGTATGTGAACCTTTGGGATTTTTTTTTAAATTAGGTACATTTAATTAGCTAGGCAGGGGTGTGGTACCTTTATTCAGAGAGTAGTGTCAACTGAGAACATGGAGCCATTTTGGGGCCAATTGTGATGAACTACTGAATGAACCTATTATGTTTTCAACATTATTTTTTGTATCATTTAACCACATACAGCAACACTATCAAAATAAATATAAAAATAGTTAAGCTATCAAATTTATATTTTATGATGATTTATTTAAATTTATTAAAGCCTGATTTATGCTTCTGTAACTCTGTGTCATGCAATGATGTGCGTAACAGTTTTAATGTTCTCCGTCACTGGATTATGCTTTATTGTGTACTAATTTGACCCTGAACAAGCATTTCTTTCTATAATCATCACCTCTAATTCAAAGGTAAACTGTACAATTTCCTCTTTTTCTGACTCGTGGTAAAGTTGTGGACTTTTCTACCAAATGAATGTGATCTTGAAATGTAATCAGCGTGCACACTGCAAAAACAATTAAAATATGATGGGAGATGAAGGAGTGAAAGCAGAAACGTCAAATCACAGCCTTTTGAGATGTCTGATTTAACAGGTGCACGTCAGGCTGTGGGTCCAGGTTTGAGCATGGTGTGAAAAAAATAAACAGGCGTTTTTTTTAATCAAGGAAATGACTCGGGTCCCACATACGAGGAGTTTTAATGGAAATACATTGCAATCGGACGGGACATTTTATCCGATATAAGCGAAAAATATGTTATACAAAATCTGTTATAGACAGTGTTTATTACATGGAAAACAAGACAAAAACATTGACACTTTTTTTTCCGGTGACTGCGAATATCCAGTTTATATGATGATGGTTTAGATGAGCTTTACTGTACATGGACTGAACACTAAATTTACCTTTCAAAGCTTTGACAATGATGTCGGCTTCCATCCCACATGGCTGACTTTATTTTCCTCAATTTTTCTTCTGTTCGGATCTGAAAGGAATCTGTACATCTTGAAGCCCTTGTTGTGTCTATTTGTGCACCCAAATGTGCAGCAACCCAGCATTTTCAGTGAATAAATAAATAATATAGCTGGATTTACATGTGATTAACAGCAAACGTTATTTTGGTCCCAAGATGGTACCAAGTCGTGACCGTTTTTGTTTTTTTTTCCCGAGTCATCATGTCCCTACTCTCTGAATAAAGGGACTCAAGACAGAGGCCATGGCAGAGCGTTTAAGTGAGTTTGCTTCCATTGTGGAATGTTCCTGGTTCAAACCCCATCCCTGTCCATTCTCAATGAAATTTGGAGTTGTGTCAGAAAGGGCATCTGGCAAAGAACTTCTGCCAAATTAACATGCAGATCCACCTTGGATCTGCTGAGGTGGCCCAGAGTGGAAAACTATGGAGCAGCCAAAGGGACCTGCTAGGTACCATGTAATTAGATGCATGTACCATGTAATTAGATGCAATTGGTACCTAAGGTACCACTCGGTCAAAGTTTTGTAATTATTCAATGAATACGATGAAAAAAATGTTCAGCTCTGCAGGATAAGGAAGTTATGTTTGGTGAAATTTTGAGGGGGAGATATTTTAATGTTGTCACCACTTCATTAATTCATCACCAAAGTGTAGGATTCAACTCAGATCTGACCCATAATCATATACACTGAATTTCATGTAATTTGGTGCACACATAGTCAGATATTTACAACCCCGATTCCAATGAAGTTGGGACGTTGTGTGAAATGTAAATAAAAACAGAATACAATGATTTGCAAATCCTCTTCAACCTATATTCAATTGAATACACCACAAAGACAAGATATTTAATGTTCAAACTGATAAACTTTATTGTTTTTGTGCAAATATTTGCTCATTTTGATTCAAAAAAGCTGGGACAGTGCTGTGTTCACCATTGTGTTACATCACCTTTTCTTCTAACAACACTCAATAAGCGTTTGGGAACTGAGGACTGGCGTGTATGCAGAAAAGCTTCATCTGCATTGGTAAGGTGCGCTGTATAGTTGAACGATGCATAGAGGCACTATCTGCAGCAAGATCATGTTGTAGGTCTTTGGAACAGGTCTGTGCGTTGACTATGACTGTTCTCACCATCCTTCACTTCAGCTTACCTGAGATTTTTCTTGGCCTGCCACTTCTGGCCTTAAATAGTATTGTGCCTGCGGTCTGTCAAACCAATTCTGTGTTCCAGTAATTAGTGCTAAATGTATTCATATCAATAAAATGACAAGGGTGCCCAAATTTATTCACTTGGCCAATTTTGGTTAAATAATTATTGCACACTTTCTGTAAATACTAGAAAATTAATTTCACTTCTCAAATATCAGTGTGTGCGTCTGCTATATTATATATTTAACTGAAATTTCTGATCCAGACAACCAATGATTTCTAAAGGAAAATCATAAAATTACCAGGGGTGCCCAAACTTTTGCATACAACTGTATAGGAGGAATTTGTAAAACTAAGTTTTGCATCTTTTGCGATTTTGCTCAATAACTGTCCAGCCGGAAATTTCATACAAATTTGTCAGAATGCTCTGTGTAAGTGTAATATAAGGGAAAATACAAATATCATATTGGGTATCAGCAGATACTCACTGCAAAATGCCTTGTATCAGGAACTGGGGGGGGGGGGGGGGGGGGCGCGCTTGACTGGGGCAGCCCTAATATTTGCAAATGTACTGCTAATTATGTTGTCAAACTAAAAAGCCATAGTCCCTCTTCCCCTAGTAAGTCAAAAAAAAAAAAAATCTTGAGGAATAAAACAGCATGTTCCAACACATGCAAACATACACTCACACACACACTTACATGTGTTTTCATGACATATCAGGACATATGACAAAACTACAGGAATATGTCCAAATGTTGAGATTTTGGCTGGGGCTATATTTTGGTAAAATATGATTTTTATGCTACATATAAGGACACTGTCAGTTTTATATGACTTATGAGTATTTTTCAATTTTCAATTTCAATTTTTTCAATTTATTTTCATTCATATAGCGTCAAATCACAACAAAGTTTCCTCAAGGTGCTTCACACAAGTAAGGTCTAACCCTACTAATCTCCAGAGCAAGCACACAGTTGACAGTGGTAAGGAAAAACTCCCTCTGAGGAAGAAACCACAAGCAGACCAGACTCAAAGGGGTGACCCTCTGTTTGGGCCATGCTACCGACACAAATTACAAAACAATTCACAAAATGAATATACAGGAAATGTTGCCGGTGCACAGGACAGGAGGGTTTCCTGAACAGATACCACACCCATCTCTGGATGGAGCCACACCTCAAACAGAAAGAAAAAACAGAATCAGTGTCATTTGTCAGCATTATATATTACATTATACAAGAAAAACAAAAAGAAATACTGTGTTTACTTTGATAAAGTTGAGGCTGTGGCCTGCTCTGTTTCCTAATGAAATGAATTAAAGAGTAAAAAGCATAGTAACGCACTATGCCAGTATGCCAGCCATACGAAAAGGAAAATAAGTGTGTCTTAAGTCTGGACTTGAAAGTCTCTACATAATTTGACTTTTTTATTGATGCAGGGAGATCATTCCACAGAACAGAGGCACGATAAGGGAAAGTTCTATGATCCGCAGACTTTTTACTCACCCTAGGGACACAAAGTAGTCCTGCTCAATAGCATCACACTGAAGGTGTGTGAAAAGTGTGTTATGTTCCAAAAGTGGCCACTAGGCATTAAACCTGGGCAAAAATGATAAACACACTTGCACACTTTTTTTATGGCACAGTGGATTAGTGGTTAGCACTGGTGCCTCACAGCAAGAAGGTTGTAGGATCGATTCCCAGCCTTTCTGTGTGGAGTTTGCATGTTCTCCCCGTGTCTGTGTGGGTTTCCTCTGGGCACTCCGGTTTCCTTCGACAATCAAAATCATGCTTGTTTAGGGTCTGCTCTTTTTTCTGCCCCTGAACAAGGTCGCGTCTACATCTGGAGTTGGTCCCTGGGTGCCGGACTGTGGCTGCCCACTGCTCCTAGTGGTTGGATTGTATCTACCTGTAATTAGGACAGATTTAATGCAGAGGACGCATTTCATTGTATGTATATATGCGCAATGACAATAAAGGCTCCAATCTATTCTATTTTCTGAAATTTGTGATATTTTAGGACATCAGAGATTTTTGGTCTGGGAGCATGTTGGGGTGGGGGAGAGGGGTCTAGAATGCTTTAGAGTGCTCGGAAAAATGAGGACATGGAAAATGTCCTAGTTTTTCCCAGTGTAATGATATTGACGGTGTGTTATCATAAAAATGTCTCACACACACACACACACACGACAGGGCCAGCAGGAGTCACTGTCCAGTTGAAGTCAGTAAACCTCACTTCCCGTGGTTAGAGTGCCGGTCTCAGGTCCAGGAGATTGTGAGTTTGCAGAGATTAAACACACACACACACACACACACACACACACACACACACACACACACACACACACACACACACACACACACACACACACACACACACACACATACCCATGCAACTCATGGACTCTGGCAAATACATACAGGCTTGTACAATTATTGCATTTTGTTTCTGAATTTCTTCTCAGGTTCAGAAAGTACAGCCACTGCAGTCAGATTTCTTCAGTCTTTTTCAGCCAATCCATTAAACTGCATTTGATATTCAATTAAATTTATGTGGTGGCAACTGCTGCTCAGCTAACACTGCTCAGCCAATGCCCACATGCAACATAAACAATAAGGATGTAAAATATTCATGTAGCTAAAACCAGAATGGGAAGCACAGTGTAAGCAGATTGTCAAACTTTTTTGTTGCATTTTGGCTTGCCTATGCAAAAGTTTAACATGATTATCTGTCCATATGTGCCTAATTGTGAGGATTAAGTTGTGTATAAAAAAGTTTCAGGGTATTAAAGAACATGTAGCACAGCGCAAATGGCACCATTTGCAAGAAAATGCCGAGTTAGCAAAATAAGAACAAAGAAAAGGTTTAAAATGCTTGAAGAAATGTTCAAAAAGAAAAACACATTCAGAAAAACAGAATAGGATGGAAACAGACAAAAGCAATAGTGAAGGCGGGAGGATGTGAAAGCGCATTGATCAGTGAGGATTCTAAGAAAACCATTCTGGCGTTGCTGGCTCAGTGTGACATGGGACCTCAGCCCAAATCAGTCAGACACCACCTCTGAAATTCTCAATAGCTTCCTTGTGAATCAGCCTTCCCACTTTTCACGGCTGCGTGCAGCAGATAACAGGCTCAACTGTGTTAACAATCTCACCTAATAGACTTCTCCTCTGTCAATCACATTTCATACTATCAATAGAGCCCAGGAGCTCCCAGAAACACACACGTGCATACAAAAACCCAGTTGTAAGTTTCTCGCTTGCAAGCATCGTCATCTGCCTATCACTTGGAGGTCAGCAGTGTTTTGATGACACTTGCCTTGTTTTTGCGTTTGCAGTTCAAAAAATATCTCAAGTACTTCCTTGCTGAGTGCAGAAGAATGTGGTGCATTGAGGTTCAAATGATTTTGCATACAACATCTCAACTGCTTGAACAAAGATAATTGGTCAACAACACTTTGCAAGTCAGTCTCTAAAAATTTGTGCCGTGCAGAATGTTCACAACACTCTCTGAGGTACAGTAACTTATATGTATGAGCTTTGCCAGGGCAGACACATTTTACCAGTTCTTAGCCCCTTTCACATTGGTGTATTCGTAGAGCTGCTCATTGCGGCATTGTGTTTCATTTTCATGGGGGTGGTTTTGGTGCTTGGTTTGTCTCTTTTTTCTGCTTGGGTTTACTCTGTCCTGTTGTCTCTTGCCTTTTTCTCTCGCTTCTTGGTGGTGGGTGTCTCCGTCCGTCTGGCCACGCCCGGTTCTGGGTGTTTCCCTACATACCTGTTCTGTGTTTCGATTAATCACTTGGGTGCTTTATAAGCCGCTCAGTTTGAATCTGTCCTTTGGCAGTTTGATGCACCTAGTGCCTTCTTACCAGCTCTGTTCTAGTTTTCTTGCCTTGCTTATTGTGCCTCTTTGGTTTATGACGACTACCTGCTTGACCTTTGACCACGCTTTTTGCCTGATGTTCTGGATCCTGTTGTTTTGTTTGGATTGCCTATCCGTGTATCGACCTAAGCCTGCTTATTCAGTAAACGTTTTTCCTCCACAGAGCTGTGTACCTGCGTCGTGCATTTGCGTCCGGCCTGTCCTGCCTTTCCAGCCTGATAAAATCTGCCCAAAATACGCGCGTACTCAGCCTTTTTGGGTGGTTTATTGTTTTATCTTAATCAAAGGTAACTTTTCAGTTATCTGATTATCTGTTATCAAAGTTAATTTTTTGGTTATCTGTGCCCACCACTGTGTGTATATATATATATATATATATATTTTTTTTTTTTTTTTGGTGGATCATTTTCATTGTGTCCAGATGCTGCTGAGTCTGGCTGTGGTAAAGGCTGCCCTGAACGAAACGTTATGACTCGTTAAACTTTTAAACCTCCGATCAGGTCCACTGATTTGATCAGACTTGATCGATCAGGTCGTTTGATGATCGCAGCAACATGCAGCGTGTGTGCTTTTATTTTAAAGTCACAGGTCTGATCAGACACACACACAGACAGAGGGGGGGGGGGGCAGTGTGCGAGTGAGAGAGCGCGCGCGCGAAAGAGCAAGCGAGCGACCGACCTCCTGTTTCTGTTGTGTTTCTGGATTTCTGAGTTGAGGTTCGATTCCCTGTTCTGAACACACAGGTGCTGTGGGCTGTGTGCTCATGTTCTCCAGCTGACACACTCAGTTTTTGGTTATGTACAGAAACGCTGTGTTGCACAGACTTGCATGCAGTAAAGCTGTGCTGTGCAGACCTGTTTCAAACTGTGTTCAGCGCTCTACGCCGAAGAAAATTAAACATGTTTAATTTCTTCCTACACAAGTAGCCCTCAACATACTGCTGCACAGGGAGCAAAAACGTGACGTAGAGCTGCTAAAAGTGGGCGTAGAGCTGCTCAACTCAGCGTAGACAATATGCTGCAATGAGCAGCTCTACGAATACGCCAATGTGAAAGGGGCGTTAGTATTTAAAGATAAGGTACAGTATTTGATCCACTGTCAATTTTGCAAATTTTCCCACCTACAAGGAATAGAGAGGTCTGTCATTTTTATCATAGGTACAATTCAACTGTGAGAGACAGAAAAAAAAATCAGAAAATCATATTGTATAATTTTTACATAATTAATTTGCATTTTATTGCATGAAATAAGTATTTGACCACCTACCAACCAGCAAGAATTCTGGCTCTCACAGACCTGTTAGTTTTTCTTTAAGAAGTCCTCCTATTCTGCACTGTTTACCTGTATTAATTACACCTGTTTGAACTTGTTACCTGTGAGAAAGACACCTGTTCACACACTCAATCAATCAACCTCCAACCTATCCGCCATGACCAAGACGAAAGAGCTGTCTAAGAACACCAGGGACAAAATTGCACACCTGGGCAAGGTTGGGATGGACTACAGGACAACAGACAAGCAGCTTGGTGAGAATACAACAACTGTTGGTGTAATTATTAGAAAAGAAAGAAGAAATACAAGGCGACTGTCAATCTTCCTCAGTCTGGGGCTCCATGCAAGCTCTCGCCTCGTGAGGTAACGATGATTCTGAGAAAGCCCAGAACTACACAGGAGGACCTGGTCAATGACCTGAAGAGAGCTGGGACCACAGTCACAAAGATTACATTAGTAACACACAACACCATCATGGTTTAAAATGCTGCAGGGCAGCAAGGTCCCCCTGCTTATGCCAGCACATGTCCAGGCCCATTTGAAGTTCACAAGTGACCATCTGGATGATCCAGAGGAGGCATGGGAGATGATCATGTGGTCAGATGAGACTAAAATAAAGCTTTTTGGTGTCAACTCCAGTCGCTGTTTGGAGGATGAGAACAACCCCAAGAACACCGTCCCAACCGTGAAGCATGGGGGGTGGAAACATCATTTTTGGGGGGTGCTTTTCTGTAAAGGGGACAGGACGACTGCACTGTATTGAAGGGAGGATGGATGGGGTCATGTATTGCGAGAGCATTGAAGATGGGTTGTGGCTGGGTCTTCCAGCATGACAATGACCCCAAACACACAGCCAGAACAACTAAGGAGTGGCTCAGTAAGAAGCATTTCAAGGTCCTGGAGTGGCCTGGCCAGTCTCCAGACCTGAATTCAATAGAAAATCTTTAGAGAAAGCTAAAACTCGAAACCTGAAAGATCTGGAGAAGATCTGTATGGATGAGTGGACCAAAATCCCACTGCAGTGTGTGAAAACTTGGTCAAGAACTACAAGAAACATCTGACCTCTGTAACTGCAAAGAAAGGTATTTGTACCAAATATTAAGGTCTGTTTTTCTATTGTATCAAATACTTATTTCATGCAATAAACTGCAAATTAATTATTTAAAAATCACACAATGTGATTTCCTTTTTTTTATTTTTTAGATTGTCTTTCACAGTACAAATTATAGACCTCTCCATTCTTTGTAGGTGGGAAAACTCTAAATTGACAGTGGATCAAACACTTATTTGCCTCACTGTACACCCATTCCTGCATTTAGGCTTGTAACGCATTCCAAAAAAAAAAAAAAAGAAGCTGTGACAGGGACAATTTAAGGCTAACAATGAGGTCAGAAAAAGTGGACTACATTTATACAGTGCTTTCATGGACAAAGTGCTTCACAGTGATGCCTCACATTCACCCATTCTCACACACAAAACAATGCAAGGGTGCTGCCATGCAAGGCACTCACATGCACTTGGAAATTCAAGACATTGCCCAAGGGCCTTTGGGGGGTTTCAGTTTAACAGAGAGTTGAAGTGAAGCTTCTCTGGTTACACGTCCCCTGTTTTAAGCACTTCACCATCACCTCATTGCATTTATGCTGAATTATCACATTATGGGGTAACATGTATGTCATATGTAGACCTTGTTTGACCACTACTTTGGAAATCAACAATTTATCACCATCAAACCTATGGCATTTATTAATCCTGTGAGTTCAGATAGTAATTTGTCACTTTTTATTAATGGAGCGACTTTAACTATTGACCTCTGTGCAAACTGAAATTAAACTTTGTCACCATTTTTTTCTTTTCTTTTCTTTTTTATTTTTGCCCCAGAACTCAATAATATTCAGTCATCAGTTGTCCAGACTATACCTTTTTCAGAATTTTGACTGCTTGCTCCACCTTGCAAAGGAAGCAAGAGGAAGCTTATGCAAGTACATTTTTTTGTGAATTGGGTTTCAATGATAAACCAAAAAAACAAAACAAAAACATGTTAATAGGCCCAATTCTTATGTGATTTGATCAGAGTTTTGATCCATGTGTCAACAGGGTGCACAGTGGATTTATCAATGCGTTTTTTGAGGAAATTAATACAGAAAAGCTGCACCCAGCAGCCCCACATGACTGAAGTAGAGCATAAGGCTGTTTTTAAACAGGATGCGTTCACGACTGAACAGCTGATCTAACCTGCACTCAGACTGGGATTTTACCATGGCTGAAACAAAATTAACAGTTATGCCTTTAAAAACAAGTATCCATGGCGCAAAATAACACTTATGTAAACTTTGCTATGAATCTGTGTTTCGCTTATGTGGGTGAGGTGGGGGTGTGTGTACTTATCCCCAACTCTTATCCATCACTCTGAGTTCCTCCTTCACCCTAAAATAAGTATTCACAACAGCCATTTCCATCCTTACTGCAAAAATAATATCAACCAACATTCAAAGGTCAGACTCTCATTCGCACACTTTCAACTTCCCTCCTCTCCTGCAGCCTCTCAGTTTTCTACTTCTTCTTCACCCACGTAGCCCACTTTCCTCTGACACTCTACTGGACAACAACACTGGTGGTGGTTGTTGTTAACCAGGGCCTCGACTGTTCCAGTATGGAAATTTAGATTTGTGATCTTGATGATTGATTAGGCAAAATTTATGCCAGATATCATTTGTGTGGTAAACCCACTTATATTATCTGAGCTTGGGACCAACACTCCAAATACACAAGCTTGAGATTTTACACAATTGACAGTGTTCACTCTTCCTAGTTCTGCCCATCTCATTTAACCAGACTTGTGACCAGGTGTTATAGGTCCACAGACACTGATCTGTGTGTTACAGATACAAATCAGTTCCCTCGGATCAACGGGACTTACCCCTGTAAAACTTACTTGTCGTAAATTAAAAAATGCTTTGCAATAAGCATTTATAAAATCTCATTGATGATCACGATTACAGAGTACACACTAACACCCCCCCCAATAATGAAATTCGTACATCCCACGGATTCGAGGAGTTTTCACAGCCCTGAATTTATAACACTAATGGATAGTGTCTGCCGAATGCAGATAAAATTGCTTATCGTTATGATAACACCATGTCCTGGCCACGGTGCTGTGATGCGGACCACGTCTGTCCCAGATCCGTGCCAGATATGGGCTGTAAACAGTTGGTCATTTGCGGATCCGGTTCAGATCTGGTCCGGATCTATTCCAGAACTCTAAAGTGGAGATGTGCCGGATCTGGGCCAGGGTGCAAAAATTATCTCGACCGGATACGTTTTCAGGATTGTTACCAGATGTTGGACTACATCCAGCCCAGATCCATTTGCTGTCTGGGTAAGGACCCCTTCACACATAATATGAATCACAGCAGAACAGCTCACATGAGCAAACCACGAAAACATCGAGCCGACGTGCAGGCGTGAGTGAACCCACTGCGACAGTTTCTTGCACGACAGTCGTGTGCACAAAACCGCCTCAGTGGGGATACAGTGCGAGGGGTTCAGCAGGTGATTTCACTGATTAACATCACTTGGAGCAGGTGGGATGAGTTCATCAGTGAAATCACCTGCTGGAGTCAGTGGCTGCAAAGAAAACCTGCACCCTCTCGGCCCTTTCTGGAATAGTTTGGAGACCACTGGTTTAGACATTACTTGTATGAAGCGCCTTGAGGCAACGTTGTTGTGATTTGGCGCTATATAAATTGAAATTGAGTATCTGGAGCACGTGTAACCACATCGCAGAGTTGCTGTGGGAAAAAAATACATGCCACACACAGGATTCAAACCTACAATTTTCAGACAGACGTGACATTCAGATTGCCTGCTGCATATCCACATGAACTGATGGCCCATTTCAGCTGGGGCAGCCTGTCAATGTGCGCTCTCTCTAGCCCATCGCAAAAGTGATGTATGTTTTTATGTATTTCCATGTGAGGACAACAAGCACACACATGTGCGTCTGTCCAAACACAGTACATGTTCTGCAGCTGTGATGTCCAAGACCAGAGACAGCCAGCCACAGCCCCTGTGGGGTCAGCGCACAGACCAAGGTGTCACTGTGTGATCAGATGAGAGGCGCCTTACCTGCAGGGGGTGCAAACCACATGCATGTGTTGGGGGGGTACACAAAATACGTGTACTCGGCAACTCCAGTTGTGGGGCAATTTCACATCCAGCATGAAACTGATCTTCTGCTGACTGTTTTCGTGCTAATAACACAAATGGCCACACATCTTCTAAGTGACAAGCGAGGGGTGTAGATGTTCGTGTGTGTCACCTGGAATTTGCCTGACACCTGCCACGAGAGGCATCAAATGGGCTCTCTCAGGGCACACTGTCTTTTAGCCACTGGTGTGCGCAAATAGCAACAGGTGTATGAGGCGGTGGAGGCAGCTCCGATTTTACACGTATTGCATGAGATTCCTGCTTCATGTGCAATTCAACCACATTCATACTGTGTGAAGGGGCTCTTACAAATGCAGCTCACCTAGATGCACATGATCAAATCAGTGGAATCTTTTAATGTCATAGTAAATGTTTATATAATTAAGCCCCCTGGTGTATAAGTGAGAATTTGCATTGGGAAACGTGAAAATGCTGATGTTTGTTCATTTAAAAAAAAAAAGGCAAAATCAAAAAAGGTGTTTTGGTGCTGAAAGCTGTCACTCACAGAGAGACAGGAGAGAGAGAGGCTCAAACAGCTCATTTCAGTTTGTGTTTGAGGTACTCTACATTTCTGATGCAATCAGTAAACCTTTTGTCTCTATTTGACCCATGAGAACAGCGCACTGCCTCCAAATTGACCTCTTCATGAATTCAAAGTAAACTAAAAGTCCCAAAACGAACGAAAAATGCATAATCTATGAAAGTTCTGTGCATCCAAAATGGGGAAAAAAAAGCCAGTGTGCAGGCCACATCTCTCCCTCCTCCTCTCCACCTCACTCTCATACAACGCTTGAACATAGAAATGTGAATGGCAAATCTCCAAATTTTTAATTTGACAAATTCAGACAGACCCAAACATTCCACATTTTGCATAATAATGAAGTCAATGCTGGCACCATGAAGTGAATTAAATGCATGTCTTACCTTCTGAAGAGTTGCAAGCAGCGAGTGTAACTGAACCTCCTGAGAACAGTGTCCTTCCACTCTGTTGTGCACTTTCTTAAATCTCTCTCAAATGCCAGCTGCACCAGCTGGGCCTTTCTCTTGTGGAGCGTTACTCGTCAGTGGTCCAAAAAAAGTTCTTCGGAGTGGAGAATGAGTTCACACACATGCCTGTGGAGGTTCCAAAGGTTAAGGCATGTTTAAATGCAATAAATACACTGGGCATTGCGGTGAGATGTGTGTGGTACTTTGAGAGGATGTGCTGCATAGTCCAGTCCCCTCGGTTGGCTGCAATTTGTTTTTGCGAGATGAAAAACTGTTTAGCAATCTCGTACTCGGTCTCAACAATAGGCGATCGTGTCAAATCCATGATGTGCTTCACAGCCTTCACGTCCAGAAATTTGTCACTCAAGTGCACAGGAAAACAATGAAATGCGCTTGCTGAACCTGTGGTCCATTCCTCCGAGCACTGCATCAATTGTGCTGTAGTACAGTCTCTTCAGTTCCATTTTATCATCAACATACTTTTGTCCTGTGGTTCCCACAATTACAAACTCGTCTATATTGGCGGCCGCTTTGCGTCTCCGCTTAGAGGTTGTGGGTGCCGGTGGAACGCTTACAGCCGCATCCCACACCTTATTGAACTCCTCATCACAGCGGAGTTTCTGCACACAAGCTGTTAACCACAATACTTAAACCAGTCATTAAGTCTGTGTCCTCTCCCTGAAGCAGGTTGTTTGGTGGATCCAACAGGGCAAGACCTGTGTGCACCATGTTGGCAATGAACGAGAAGCTGGGCTCAGTCATTTTGTGCAGCAAACCCCCAGCATCCATTCGTACCTCTGTGCCAAAGGCTGACAGAGTTTGAACCTTAGTCAATAGGGATGTCAGGTCATTAAAGCACGACTGACACAGTGGCAAGATGTCCCATCCATCTCTGCTCTAGCAGATGTTTAAGGTGCACACTTTCATAGTGCACAGCAACTGTCTGCTTTTTTGCAGGGCATTACACACATGAAAAAAAAATCCACTACAGCTGTCTCTGCTGACATTGTATTTACTAGCACCACGTGTAGCTGGTGGTTCAGACAGTGTACATAAGGCATGTCATGACTGAGTTTTTGTTGTAGTAGCTTCTGGACGCCACCATGTTCCCCAGACATCAGATACCTGGCTCAGAATCTCTGTGTCCAGTCCAGCTCCATTTAGCTCTGACAAAACAGTGTCTGTTAGTCTGTGAGTCACCCTTAAAGGAGACCTGCATTGAAATAAATGTGGTCAGATTTCAGAAAAGAAATAGCTGATATGTATTTATAAGACCCTTATGAATGCAGTAAAGTAAATCTGTAAGCCCAAATTTGTAATTCAGCGGAGAAATATTCATTTAAAAATGACAAATTTGCAGCTAACATTTAGCCCTCTGTGAAAACAGTTTGTATATCCGGAGCATTTCCATGACGTCGGTGACAAGACGACGCGTTCCCGCCTTCAGTCCGATCCCGCATTGAAATTGATTTTATCTCTTAGTAATGTTACTGTTATACACATCCTGGTTTCAACATCCAAAAGTAAGCTGCAATGAATGTGAGATACAGCTCTGCTTGCTCAGATCCGGGGATCAGATCAGCGGCGGCATCGACAGCGGGCGACATTATTCCCCAACGCCTCACTCTCACTGCCCCCGATATGCTTACTGAGTGCATGCGCTCGTTAAATTCCGCCGCGGCACTCACATCCCCGTGTCTGCTTTGCAGCCAGCACCACCTCTCTGTCTACTGAATGGAGTTGCAGCCAACTTGGCACAAGTCCAGAGACTATACTCACCGTTTTAATGCAGTGCACGTGGTGACACCTGTTGCTCGCAAGGACAGACTTCTTGCTGCAAAATCCGCAGCGCCGCACGTCTCGGTAATTGGGGACGCAGAGCTCCGTGGCCGCTGAGAGAGGTTTATATATTTTTAATGACTTGAATTCTTTGCGGGTCTCGCCTCCGTAGCCCGCGACGGAACACCGGAGGTGAAAGACAGTAGATTTTCAATGCGACACCACTCAATCAAACGGGTGTATGAAAAAGTCCACAAAAATAATTTTCAAGCACAAATAAAAGAAATGTGTACTCACCAAGCGTACCGCAAGAAAATATGAAGTTTTAAAAAGTAGATCCTTCCGTATAAGACAAGAAAAAGGTGCAGATGTAAACTGACGCAAATCCACAAATTACAGTTGGCGCGCGCAATGCATGCTGGGAGAGGGTCTTGTCCCTGACGTCTCGGCAGCATCCATGATGAGAGGGACAATTTGCGGAGGGCTAAATGTTAGTCATTTTCAAATGAAGATTTCTCCATTGAATGACAGATCTGGGCTTGGAGATTTACTTTACTACATTCAGAAGGATCTTATGTGTAAATATGTCATTTTTTGGTCCAAAGATCTGACTGCATTTATTTCAATGCAGGTCTACTTTAACAGCGGTTGCTATGGTTAGCAGATGCTCACTGACCTCATATGAGTCATTTACAAATGTGATGACAATAGATATATTCTCACATCCTGTGGGGTCACAGGTTCCATCTACTTTCAAAGTATGGTAGGAATCTCCCACCTCCTCTACTATAGACCCCATCACCACATTGCACAATGTACTTCATTTTGCATGTTGTGACAGGTGTATGTGGCGTTGCGCGGGATTGTTTTCACAGCAGCTGCCAATTCCGGTGTCGCCGACCAAACGGCTCCCACTAAAAATCGTTCTGCCTTTTGAATCTGCGAATGCTTTCACTAGCCGCGGTTCATGGATTAAAACCTTGTTTCTGCTTCAAACTGTGCTCCAGTCATCATCTATCTCAGCGACAGATATCTGAAACTTTTGTACAACTATCATTTCCACATAAATTCAGAATTATTTCATCATAAAAGGCGACAGAAGTGATCAGAGCGCCATGGCTAAACCAGCTGCTAGCTGATGCCTTCATTGCGTGTCGGTCATTTCAAAGCGTCACAGAATTTCACAGAGTTTCTGCTTAAAACTGCCTCATTTCTGCTTAAAACTGACTTTAGAATGATTTAAGAGGTTTTACCTTTATCATCTGAAGGTTAATAATCCTATTAATTCATTTGATTGCTTTGGGTGAAGAGACTCCGTCTCAGACATGCTGCTGTGGTCCAAAATGACACATGCGCAGATGCAAAAGGCGGACCGATTTTTAAGGGCGGACTGTTCACCGGGTCCTTTTTAATTGTATAGTCCAATAATGAGAGAAAAAGGCTGTTCCCTCCCTCCAGTGTGTTGTCAAAAGCATCTATCTTCCCTCTTAAAGGTACCTGGTTTTCTGTCAGAAATCCCACAACATCAACAAGTGAGGAAATATAATACCTGTTTTTTCATAGTTGGTCTGCATTGACAAGTGTTGAAATCTCTTTTCCAGCATCAATGCACCTCTCCCACTCCTTCCACAGTGCGTCGCAAGAGAGATGCTCCTTTGAAGATTCGTGTTTATAAAATCTCCAGTCTTTCTCTGTTGCATTTTTCCAGTTATGGAACCCCACAGTCACAAAAGCATCCAGTGTATGAGACCGGCTGCGGTGGCCGCTAAACTGCTAGCAACAAAAAGAAAATGCTGCATTGGCTTTGACTCTGTACTCGAGCCAGTCTCAGTTGTGATATCAACCAGTGACAAATGAACACTTCCTTCTGTTGAAAATGCTGGCAGGGTACTGCTGCTGCTGTAAAATAATTTGGTTGGTCCCGAAGTCATCTATCGTGTTTTTCCGCAGGTAGGACTTGGGCTAGCAGGTGCATCCCGACTGTTAACGCAGGGAGGCTCCGGTTGATGCTCCTCAGAGGGAGCGGCACTGGGGACAGTTTTCGTAGTGCTCACTGACCGCATTTTTTTTTAAACAACAAATCAAATCAGTAGGTCACAGATTAAGCACCAGACCAATGAGCGTACATCATGTGATGCAAATATTACAAAAAAACATGTTTTTTTTAAATATTTTATTATTAATTTTTATGCCATTTACAAAGGATAATTTCACATTCAATAAGATAAATTTTAATAATTAATAAAATATAAGTTTGGCACAAAGTCTTGGCCTACTTCTGGGTGAGTAAAGGGGGGAGGCACAAAAACTCATTTGGGGGGCCATGGATCACGAATGACCCTTCATTATACCGACGCCGAACAGTATTTACTACATTTTCAACATTACGTAAATGCAATGCTTTTCAATGTAATGCTCTTCATGTTTGATGATGATAGCTACACTCAACAAAATTTATAAACGCAACACTTTTGGTTTTGCTCTCATTTTGTATGAGATGATCTCAAAGATCTAAAACTTTTTCCACATACACAATATCACCATTTCCCTCAAATATTGTTCACAAACCAGTCTAAATCTGTGATAGTGAGCACTTCTCCTTTGCTGAGATAATCCATCCCACCTCAGGTGTGCCATACCAAGATGCTGATTAGACACCATGATTAGTGCACAGGTGTGCCTTAGACTGCCCACAATAAAAGGCCACTCTGAAAGGTGCAGTTTTATCACACAGCACAATGTCACAGATGTCGCAAGATTTGAGGGAGTGTGCAATTGGCATGCTGACAGCAGGAATGTCAACCAGAGCTGTTGCTCGTGTATTGAATGTTCATTTCTCTACCATAAGCCGTCTCCAAAAGCATTTCAGAGAATTTGGCAGTACATCCAACCAGCCTCACAACCGCAGACCACGTGTAACCACACAGAAACCATCTCAGGGAAGCTCATCTGCATGCTCGTCTTCCTCATCGGGGTCTCGACCTGACTCCAGTTCGTCGTCGTAACCGACTTGAGTGGGCAAATGCTCACATTCGCTGGCGTTTGGCACGTTGGAGAGATGTTCTCTTCACGGATGAATCCCGGTTCACACTGTCCAGGGCAGATGGCAGACAGCGTGTGTGGCATCGTGTGGATGAGCGGTTTTTTGATGTCAATGTTGTGGATCGAGTGGCCCATGGTGGCGGTGGGGTTATGGTATGGGCAGGCGTCTGTTATGGACGAAGAACACAGGTGCATTTTATTGATGGCATTTTGAATGCACAGAGATACCGTGACAAGATCCTGAGGCCCATTGTTGTGCCATACATCCAAGAACATCACCTCATGTTGCAGGAGGATAATGCACGGCCCCATGTTGCAAGGATCTGTACACAATTCTTGGAAGCTGAAAATGTCCCAGTTCTTGCATGGCCGGCATACTCACCGGACATGTCACCCATTGAGCATGTTTGGGATGCTCTGGACCAGCGTATACGACAGCATGTACCAGTTCCTGCCAATATCCAGCAACTTCGCACAGCCATTGAAGAGGAGTGGACCAACATTCCACAGGCCACAATTGACAACCTGATCAACTCTATGCGAAGGAGATGTGTTGCACTGCATGAGGCAAATGGTGGTCACACCAGATACTGACTGGTATCCCCCCCAATAAAACAAAACTGCACCTTTCAGAGTGGCCTTTTATTGTGGACAGTCTAAGGCACACCTATGCACTAATCATGGTGTCTAATCAGCATCTTGATATGGCACACCTGTGAGGTGGGATGGATTATCTCAGCAAAGGAGAAGTGCTCACTATCACAGATTTAGACTGGTTTGTGAACAGTATTTGAGGGAAATGGTGATATTGTGTATGTGGAAAAAGTTTTAGATGTTTGAGTTCATCTTATACAAAATGGGAGCAAAACTAAAAGTGTTGCATTTATATTTTTGTTGAGAGAATATATATATATATTAAGTGCAACTATTTTTTAACCCAAATAAAGTAAAGCTGAAGCAGACTAACGTGTGACAAATGAAACAACAACAACTAGGACTGAAAGCAGTCATATATGAGCCCTCGTGTCTGCGCCACCGCCTCCCCAAGCCAGCGAGATTTCTGTTCAGGGGCCGACCCTCATCACACAGTTCACGTTTCAAGCAAATCAGACAATGCAGCAAGGAGTTGTGACATGTTGATGGGTCATCCACTAGGGGGCACTCAGCACAAACAGAGGGGGCAGGTGTGTACAGGGGCAGACACTCATCACACATGTGAAGTTCCAAGTCAATCAGACAAAGCATGAAGGAGTTATCATAACTTGATATTCCATGGTGAAGGGTCAAAAATGGCGGCACCATAACGGCCACACCCTTCGACATAGAAAAAAAGCTTCTGATAACTCTTGATCAGCATAGTCTCTGGGTGATCCGAAAGAAATTTGAAGTGCAATGAACACAATCCTTAAGAGGAGTTCATTCAAATACGTGTGGAAATCACACTAAAATGACATGAAAATTAAAAACTGACGACTTCCTGTTTGGAGTAGACCAATGGTGCAAAATAATATTTTGTACATCTATGCAAGTGACACATGTGAACCAATATTCATCTCCCTACTCAAAAAAAAAAAAAAAAACCCTAAGGTGAGAGGTTTTTGAAAATTGCAAGGGGGTGCTATAGAGGCATTTAGCCCTGCCCATGGGCGATGCCCCATGACATGTAAGAGATTGTCATTCTTGACCTGTGTATCAATTTTCATGATGATATGACAAAATTAAAGCCATCAAAAGGAAGAACGTAATTTCATGGTGACGGGTCGATATTTGGCACGCGGCCACATGGATGCCATTACTTGTAGCTTCACGGCGATCATCATGCACATTCACCAACTTATTCTGCATGTTTTAGAAGTGAAATGAAGTTGATGGGGTTAACTATGTGACATCAGTACCTCGACCGCCACCCAATCCTCTCTGCACCCGACTCCACGACTGGCGGAACCCTCTGTCAGCGAGGTCTTCAACTCCCACCTCTGAGACAGCTTCTCCCAGATCCCGGGGGAGGTTGGAGACATGAAGTCCGAGTGGACCATGTTCTCCACTTCCATTGTCGATGCGGCCACTCGTAGCTGTGGTCACCAGGTCTCTGGTGCCTGACGCGGCGGCAGTCCCCGAACACAGTGGTGGACGCCAGAAGTAAGGGATGCCGTCAAGCTGAAGAAGGAGTCCTACTTGTCTTTGTTGGTAGGTGGGACCCCGGAGGCAGCTGACAGGTACCGGCAGGCCAAGCGTGCCGCAGCCCGTGTGGTCGCAGAGGCAAAAACTCGGGTCTGCGAGGAGTTCGGGGAGGCCATGGAGGAGGACTATCGGTAAGCCTCGAAGTCACCGAGGTGGTTAGAAAGCTCCTCGGTGGCAAGGCTCCTGGGATGGATGAAATCTGTCCTGAGTACCTTAACTCTCTGGATGTTGTGGGACTGTCTTGGCTGACACACCTCTGCAACACCACGTGGCGGTCGGGGACAGTGCCTCTGGATTGGCAGACCGGGGTGGTGGTCCCTCTGTTTAAGAAGGGGTACCGGAGGGTGTGTTCCAACTACAGGGGGATCACACTCCTCAGCCTTCCTGATAAGGTCTATTCCAGAGTACTGGAGAGGAGAATTCGACCGATAGTCGAACCTCGGATTCAGGAGGAGCAGTGTGGTTTTCATCCTGGTCGCGGCACACTGGACCATCTCCACATGCTCCATCGGGTGCTGGAGGGTTCATGGGAGTTCGCCCAACCAGTCCACTTGTGCTTTGTGGATCTGGAGAAGGCGTTTGACCGTGTCCCTCAGGGCACCCTTTGGGGGGTGCTCTGGGAGTACAGGATCTGGGGTCCTTTGCTAAGGGCCATCCAGTCCCTGTACAACCGCAGCAGGAGCTTGGTCTGCATTGCTGGTAGTAAGTCAAACCTGTTTCCAGGGCACGTTGGCCTCCGCCAGGGCTGCCCTTTGTCACCGGTTCTGTTCATTATCTTTATGGACAGAATTTCTAGGTGCAGCCAGGATGTAGAGGGGGGTCTGGTTTGGGAACCACAGAATCTCGTCTCTGCTGTTTGCGGACAATGTGGTTCTGTTGGCTTCGTCAAATCAGGACCTTCAGCGTGCACTCAGGTGGTTTGCAGCCCAGTGTGAAGCGTTTGGGATGAAAATCAGCACCTCCAAATCCGAGGCCATGGTTCTCGACCGGAAAAAGGTGCTTTGCCCTCTTCAGGTTGGTGGAGTGTCCTTGCCTTAAGTGGAGGAGTTTAAGTATCTCGGGGTCTTGTTCACGAGTGAGGTACGGAGCGTGTGATTGATAGACGGATCGGTGCAGCATCTGCAGTGATGCGGTCGCTGTATCGGACCGTCGTGGTGAGGAGAGAGCTGAGTAGGGGGCAAGGCTCTCGATTTACCAATTGATCTATGTTCCGATCCTCACCTATGGTCATGAGATTTGGCTCATGACCGAAAGAATGAGATCACGAGTACAAGCGGCCGAGATGAGTTTCCTCGCAAGGGGGCTGGGCACTCCTTTAGAGATAGGGTGAGGAGCTCAGTCACTCTGGAGGAGCTCGGAGTCAAGCTGCTGCTCCTCCACGTCGAAAGGAGCCAGTTGAGGTGGCTCGGTCATCTTTTCCGGATGCCCCCTGGACGCCTCGCTGGAGAGGTGTTCCGGGCACGTCCCATCGGGGGAGGCTCCGGGGAAGACCCAGGACACGCTGGAGGGACTACGTCTCTCGGCTGGCTTGGGAATGCCTTGGGGTTCCTCCGGAGGAGCTGGGTGAGGTGTGTGTGGATCGGGAGGTCTGGGCGGCTTTGCTTGAGCTGCTGCTCCCGCGACCCGACTCTGGATAAAGCGGAAGAAAATGGATGGATGGATGGACATCAGTACCTGTTAAAATATAACTGGGACATTTCCTGCTACCACGGGGGGCGCTATGAGTTAAGTGGGAAGTTAATAAATGCGGATGTTCAGGGTGGAGCCCTCATCATGTTCAGCAAGTTTGAAGGATCTACGATGAAGTATATTGGTGTGACAGCTGATCGAACCGAAACGCGTGCGCCGAAATGCTCATCAAAGTTTGACGAACCATAGCAGCCACGCCTTTTGACCTACAGAAATGATTCGGATAACATTTGATCAGCATGGGGTCATGATTAGACGTACCAAATGAGTATTGGATGAAATCCCTAGGACGTGTTTGTGCAAATGTAAGTAGTGGAAATGGCAAAAATTTCCTCAAAATCAAAATGGCCGACTTCCTGTCGACATTTCACCCTGACATTAAGAGACTTTTTTGTGCGTCTCAGCATGGTAAATATGTGTACCAATTTTCATGAAGCTACAACAACAACAACAAAAAACCAAGGAGGAGGAGTTTTTTTTATTTGTCGGGGCGCTGCGAGCATATGCACAACCCCTAAAATATCGAGTTTTGCATCCGGCCGGACAACTTTTCAAAGTTTGAGTTTTTCAGCATGGGAAAAGGCTGAAATTTGGGCTTGAAAATTCAGAAGAAAATAAATTCTAAATAAATAAATAATAATAATAAACAGTGCAATTACAATAGGGTCCTCATAGGACTTTTCCTACTTGGGCCCTAATAATATGACAAGATTGACAAGAATAAGAAGAATTTGTGTGTGTGTGTGTGTGTGTGTGTGTGTGTGTGTGTGTGTGTGTGTGTGTGTGTGTGTGTGTGTGTGTGTGTGTGTGTGTGTGGATGTGTATTTATGAATATTTTGTATAATAATAATAAAGTAAAATGAAATAATAATAAAATTCATAATCAGTAATCGCCTTCAGCCCTGACAGTAATGGAGTCTTTTTTGGACTTGTTTTATTACAATTCTCCTTAATTGTTTTCACATTTGGTAACGTATTACAGAGAGAAGAAATCAGTTTTTTTTTTCCTCTTCCTTTTCTTCTTCAACAGTGCTGCAGTGAACCAATCTAAAAACAAATTCTATAATCACAAATTTTCTGCATTTAGGATGGATCCAACAAAACCATTCAGCTAAAAATTAAACTACGTATGATGAAATCGAATTTAAAGCAGTGTCAAAGACTTATCTGATGTGATGATGCATGTGATACATCATATTCAAAGCAACACGGCAGAATGTGTGTTATGAGGTGACACTTTAGTAAATAATCTAATTATTGCACCGTAGAATCATTATACACACGCAAAGTCTGCATTCTAATTTCCTTTGATTAAATGTATCCCTCCTGCAGTGCAAAGCAGGGCATGGAGTTGTATCTGTCTGCAAGTTAGTTCCAGCATTTGGTGTTTTAAAGGATGTATAGCCCCCACAGTGACACCCTCCCACTGGCCTTGCTATGAGCTGGCACGTTTGTACAACGTTAGTGCTGCCACAACAGACAGACTCCTTAGTTCAAACTGTGCCCGATCCATGCATGCTGTGCTTCCCTCTGTCATCAACAGGAGGGCAGAAATAAGCAAGTGGATTTGGGAAACCCATATAGTTATGGAGCTACCTAAAATTACCAAACTGCATTTTGGCCTTTGAGATTGAGAGAGACCAAGGAAGAGCTTATGGAGCCACGAGGTCATTGAACAAAGGTGTTTGCTGATGCCAATATCTTTGCAGGAGAATAAAGGTTTAACTCTTTAAACCCCACAAATAACACGAATGAGGTCGAATGGCATCAGATTGATGAATTAGCCCACATCCAAAAAGTACCAAGGCGCAGTCTGAAAATGTTGGACAGCAGTATCAGAGCAGTTGACATGGTCTGGCCCATTTGAGCAGCTGCCGTGAATGTTTTGCACATGTGCAAAATACTTCTAGGGCAGTCGAGGTGGGACACCCATTGAACGGCAGTCAATGTGTGCTCAATCTACATACTTGTACAGTGTCAGAACAGTATTTGGAACAATCTGATCACGGTCGGGGGAACCCCGAAATGGATGAGGCACATCAAATCCTGCCTGCATGTCCCACTTGTGCCACGTATGTGCACCCCTACTAGATCCTGTTCAGGGAGTGCAAAGGAAATGTTGACATGCAACATATATGTGGCACGCATCCATCATGTGAAGTGGATGTGAACATTGTGCAATCAAACCAAAAGCACCATCTGTCACTGCAAATCAATGTGTCACTGTGCACGTCAGAGGCTTGGTACAATGCCCGCAACACAGATGAATGGGATGTCATCCCCGTATGTTTACCATTAAAATCTGTCAGAGGAATGACTGTGGAACTGTCGTGGAATGGCCGATAGTTTTTCAATACAATGGGTCAAGATTAGGTACTTAAGAAACCTAATCTTGACCCTAGTGTATTGAAAAACTATCGGCCGATATCAAATCTATCATTTTTCTCTAAAATTCTGGAAAAAGTGGTGTCATGGCAGCTGTTTTGAAACACAAGGTTCGGTCAGATCGGCACACAGAAATGATCACACAGACTGCATTTTGCTAGAATAAAAAGGCGTATATTTATTCCCCACAAAAGCAGTTACATCAAACACAAGTGGTTGCAGCGCATTTTTCTCTTACCGTGACGCCTTTAAGGTGGAGAGCCAACACCTTCAGCAGAGTGCGCCTGTCAACCGGCTGGGCGTTCGTACGTTAACCCGCAGCAGACTCTGTTGAAGCATGGTTCTACTCCCTCTTTTCTAGTGTGTCCGCGAAGGGAGGGTGAGTGGCCAACTCAACCTCCCTGGCGCACATAATTTCTTTAATCAACAGGCATCTGAAAGTTATTTCAAAGATATAATAAAAGCAGTTCTTCACTCCCAGTTCAGAATGATCCCAGCATGCTTCACTCCCAGTCGTTAGTGGCTACGAAAACAAAGTCGTGCTATCAGTGTAATAATAACAAGTACATCCAGCTCTTCGCTCCCAGTTCAGACTGACCCCAGAGTGCTAAAACAAAATTAAACAACAAATAAATTCTCAGGGTTACGTTAAGACAGGTGCAAAACAGCACAATAACATTTATTATACATTCCACTCTTGGTGTTTTGCACCAGTCAATTTATGTAACCAGCAACAGATTCAGGTAAGGCTGGGCTCCAGCCTATTCCAACGATTATGTCCTGCCATAGCATTTCCCACATTTCTTCTAGTGATTACAAAATTTTGACTCATATACAAAACCCGATGTTGTGGGGTCTAATGTAACATTATATTGGTTTACTCCAAAAGGATCATGAATTAACAGTGTCAGTTTCATCGCATTCGTTGAAATATTACCCATTCCACCTCTCGCCTTAAACGTATAACATAGATACATGTAAAAGTGTTACAAAAAGTCATCACACATATTGCTATAATTAATAGTATCAAAGGTGGCACTAAGGTACTCCTGGCAGTGACAGACATCCCTGAAAAGATATCCCACCAATGATGTGCTGATGCTTGCTGTACTAATTTTGCCACATGTTTTACCCGGTCACTAGCTATCAATGTAGACACCATGAGACTGGAGATGTTGGACGTAAGTGACTCTATTAATTGCTGAATTTCCGTAGATTGTTCCAATGCGCATTTGAAACGCTCCAGGGAAAGACTCCATGGGGAATGCAATACATCCCATTGTACCGAAGTCAGCCGACTTGATACAGAATAATTAGTCAAACGATACGTCCGGTCTCCCCAATGCCATAAGTGCACATTGTTCAGGCAGCCAGTAAACGGAACCGAAGGTACTTGTGAATTATTTTTCATTGTTGCAACACACAGAGTATGTGGGCCGATCTGCCACAACATTTCTCTTGGTGTTTCCCTAGTCCAGTCACAAAGTACAACCTCTGAGTCGGTTAGACATGGATTGGCATATCCCGTTTGCAGCACACAGGCCATACCTTTATCTGTTTTGTCACACATTTTGGTATCAAAAGTCGTATTAGTTTTTGGTTCTAACCACTCTCCATCCATATGCAAGAACCAATAGCCATTAGTCGTTATCACAGGTAACACTTGATATTTACAAACAACCTTTGGTTGTGTCACATTGTACTGGGTCCAATACCCAGTACATACTGTTTCATTACATTGTGTATATTCTGGATGTAGCTTTAACCATAAGGTGTTGCTAATGTTCCAAATCCTTCTCCAATCATGATAGTTCCCTGTAGTAACTATTCGCTGAAATCTTTCCCTTTGAGCCTCTGCATGAATGGTTTGTAATGTACATGCTGTCCAATTTCCCATATGCAAAATATTTTTAAATGCATCATAAGTTTCATTCCATAATTTCAATTGCCATTGAAAACTTTTTTGCCATAAATTAGCATTTTGTAATTGCCCCACCAATGCGGTTGGTAACCACTCTCCAACCTGATGGAGCGCTTGAGACGAATATTGTCCAGTATTAGATAGCATTGTTCTAGTTACCTCATTATCAACTGTGTTTGATACTCCCAGGACAGTCCCTGTTCCTCCTAATAGAGTATCATACCATGCCCTTCGACGTCTTCTACATATTGGAATTTTTGGAAAGGTAACTTGCCAATATACCTTTGTCTTCACTGTTGCTTGTGGCACAAGTAAAATTGTCCTGTTGACTTGTTTTAGTGAGATTTCTCCAGACGAGCTCCACTCGTGGTTGGACTTCTCTCACTTGATGTCCTTCCGTCATTCCCCAACAACCGGAGACCATGGCACCACCTACAAGGAGGAGTATGACCCAGCAGCCGACACCTCCAATCCCGGGGCTTCCACTGGTTGCCATAGCGACGCCCGCCTCTTGTGGTCCTCGATCGCCCGATCAGCAACTCCCAGCAGGGCATCAATCCGAGCCTAGACAACACAAGTGTAACTACGGGTAGAATGACAACTATTAGTCTTCTCTTACATAACACTTTGATACAGGCACATTTATCCATTTTTCTTCACCCTGATAGAGTATACTAACAGTTGCATCATTCCCTTGAGCTATAATTTCTGCCGCCTTAGGCGGTCCGTTAGGTTGTTTCACCCAAACTTTGGCACCTGCTTGATCTGAGGCCTGTACCAACCCCATTTCACAAGGTTTAATGATTAATTGAGCAATTTTGTCCCCTTTGTTCAATATCAGGGGTTGTTCTCCAAACAATCTACAAACCACTCCAATCTCACCTTGATAATCTGCATCTATCACTCCGGCTTGAATTTCCAATTGCTTCACTTGTTCTAATCTTGTCACCTTTTGTGATTTAGCACATTCTGATGAGCGGACTGTATCTAAAGTTAAAACCCGCTCTTTCCAGGCTTCTGCACAAATCCACATCATTTCATGAATACCTCCCAACGGAGCTTTCTCTTTAACCTCCACCCGTTTTAACATTTCACATAAAACTGGCGGAGTCGCGGTGGGAATCGCTCCAGTCCACGGCCCAGGGCGTCCCCCACGTCGCCGTAGAAGCTGGCCTATTTCCTTAAAAGTGATCCCATCCCACCCCGGGACCACTTCTTCCTGCTGAGATGCCACCTCCGCATCTCTCTTTCCCAATCTAAAGCAAGACATTTCTGTGTGTAGTCTGAGCGTAACCGTATCCTGCCGACAACGCCAAAAATGTTTTGAAACACAAGGTTCGGTCAGATCGGCACACAGAAATGATCACACAGACTGCATTTTGCTAGAATAAAAAGGCGTATATTTATTCCCCACAAAAGCAGTTACATCAAACACAAGTGGTTGCAGCGCATTTTTCTCTTACCGTGACGCCTTTAAGGTGGAGAGCCAACACCTTCAGCAGAGTGCGCCTGTCAACCGGCTGGGCGTTCGTACGTTAACCCGCAGCAGACTCTGTTGAAGCATGGTTCTACTCCCTCTTTTCTAGTGTGTCCGCGAAGGGAGGGTGAGTGGCCAACTCAACCTCCCTGGCGCACATAATTTCTTTAATCAACAGGCATCTGAAAGTTATTTCAAAGATATAATAAAAGCAGTTCTTCACTCCCAGTTCAGAATGATCCCAGCATGCTTCACTCCCAGTCGTTAGTGGCTACGAAAACAAAGTCGTGCTATCAGTGTAATAATAACAAGTACATCCAGCTCTTCGCTCCCAGTTCAGACTGACCCCAGAGTGCTAAAACAAAATTAAACAACAAATACATTCTCAGGGTTACGTTAAGACAGGTGCAAAACAGCACAACAACATTTATTATACAGCAGCTTGTAGACTATCTTACTGAGAATAATCTCTTTGAGCCACTGCAGTCTGCTTTTAGAAAATATCATTCCACAGAGACAGCTCTCACTAAAGTGGTGAATGATCTTGCTTACAGTGGATTCGGACACCACTACGGTTCTGTTGCTGTTAGATCTTAACGCTGCATTTGATACAGTGGATCATCATATTCTACTTGATAGACTGGAAAATCATTTTGGGATTACTGGGAGTGCCCTTGCATGGCAGACGTCATACTAGACCAGTTGTTCTCACTGTGTTTTGTACGGTAACACTACCTCTAACCTTAGTGACATGAAATTTGGGGCTCCACAGGGGTCTGTCTTAGGCCCCCTGCTTTTCTCCTTTTATATAGCACCCCTTGGGCACATATTGCGGCATTTTGGGATTACCTTTCACTGCTATGCAGATGATACTCAGTTATACATGCCGATAACTGCTGGTAATCTCGTTCACATAAAGTCCTTAGAGGATTGCCTTGCAGCAGTGAGAAGTTGGATGTCTAGAAACTTCCTACTTTTAAACTCTGATAAGACTGAAATAATGGTTCTTAGTCCAGTGAGACATCGGCATCAATTTGACCAGTTAACGCTCAACCTCGGCTTGTGTGTCATACATCACACTGACAAAGTGAGGAACCTTGGGGTAATTTTTGATCCTTTGTTGTCCTTTGACCACCACATTAGAAATATTACTGGGACTGCTTTCTTCCACCTGTTAAATATAGCGAAGATTCGTCCCATCCTGTCTATGGCTGATGCTGAGACCCTGATCCATGCATTTATCTCTTCTAGATTGGACTACTGCAATGTTCTATTTTCTGGTTTACCGCAGTCTAGCATTAGGGGTCACCAGTTGGTTCAAAATGCTGCAGCCAGACTTTTGACACGAAGCAGAAAGTACAACCACATTACACCCATTTTGGCATCCCTTCACTGGCTTCCTGTCCCAGTGAGATCAGATTTTAAGGTTCTGCTACTAACCTATAAAATTATTCATGGACTGGCACCTCCCTACCTAGCTGACCTAATTAAACCTTACGTACTGGCCTGGGCTTTACGTTCTCAGGGTGCAGGATTACTTTGTGTCCCTAAGGTGAATAAGAAGTCTGCGGGTCACAGAGCTTTCTCTTATCATGCCCCTGTTCTGTGGAATGATCTCCCTGCGTCAATAAAACAGTCAGATTCTGTGGAGATTTTCAAGTCCAGACTTAAGACGCACTTATTTTCCCTTTCATATGGCTAGCATACTGGTACAGTTTTATTTTACGCTTTTTACTCTTTTAATTCATTTATTAGTAATTGGAGTGGGCTGCGGCCTCAACTTTACCTAAATTCTGGGACTTTTAGTGAAGTTTAGGGCTAGTGGCCGGTGATCACCTTAGTATTTCTGTTTTTCTCGTTGTTTAATGCTGGCAAATTATACAGTATTTTTTTGTCTTTCTGATGCCTGTATTCATGTTGGCGATCCTCCTGTCCTGTGCGCCAATAGCATTTCTTGTATATTCGTCCATGAATTGTTCTGTAATTTATGTTTGTAGCATGGCCCAAGCAGAGGGTCACCCCTTTCATTCTGGTCTGCTTGAGGTTTCTTCCTCAGAGGGAGTTTTTCCTTACCACTGTTGCTCTGGGGGTTGGTAAGGTTAGACCTTACCTGTGTGAAGCGCTTTGAGGCAACTTTGTTGTGATTTGGTGCTATATAAATGAAAATAAATTGAAAGTGAAAAAACTGCTTCACCAGCCCATGACACCATAATATACATGTAAACTCACCCAGAGGTGCATGTCACAGCGCAGCACGGACACCGGCCAGGCACTAAAGCCTATAGTGAAGTCCCTCTCTACACCGTGTGCTGACATCGGCTCCCAAATTCCTCGTCCACCACGGCATAAATATATCCCATGTCAGGCACCGTCCTGCTGCGCAAAGCCTCTCCATGTGCTCATCACATCGGCATACACTGATGATCGTCTGGACAGCACAGCGTTCAGCTTCTCCGTGTGCTCGTCACACTGCCGTCTCCATGCTGTGTCCATTAGCACAGTGCTGACAGTCTGTCGTGTGGGACACGCATGTCCATCCTGACGGTGCAAGCTCCTGCTCAGAGGTCAGTGTGCGTGAGGGAGCGAGTGGAAGAGCGAATCAGTGAGTGAGTGAGTGAGTGACCAGACTCGAGCGCATCTGTCCAGCAGTCTAAGCGCTTTATTTGTGATTCTGGTGCAGTCTGTTTCTCCATACTATTGTCCGACAATGTTTGGACTACGGGTGTGCACGATTCAGTCTAGACTGGATCCGCCCACCTTCTACATGGTCACCTGGCAGTCGTACACAGCTGTCCAACTGTCTGTCCCTCCGGGCTGCACCTCGAGGTTTAGGTTTTTTCCTCTTTCAGTTGATTCTGCTTGATTCCTGCTCATTCTTGCTATTGCGGCAGGGGTCTTAGGTTATTGGTGATTTCCATCTTGCTGTGTGGTTGTAAGACTCGCAAGCTGTTCAGTGACCTAGTGTACCATAGTGTACATTCTACAAGAAGACCAAGTATATCTGCAGAAACACTTGATTAACAACAGCTGTAATCAGGTGTCCCCTGTTAGTTACCAACTCTCAACCAGTAGGAAACACACATGTCCTTTAAAACATTAAAGTCTGAATTCACCTCTTGCTGTTTACAGCTTGCCAACTAGATGTTCCCCACCTCCTCCCCACTTCTGCCAGTTGGTTCCTCTCCACTTCATGATTGGGTATCTTTTCTGAAGACATCAGGGTAAGTCAGAATGATTTTTTGTCAAAAGAGCGGTTACGTAGAAAGTATGAGATGAGAAGTATCGCTGGCATGGTGAGGAAACATCAGGTATAATATTTTAGCAACACGGCACTTTTCTCTGTGCATGTTCCAACATACAGATGCCTCATGTTGAGGACCCCAGTGACTTGAGAAGAATAAGAGAGGTGGGGATACTCCAGTTGTCTACATTACCCAGGGTGGTTCTGTGGTGTGGTGGATTTCACAGTGCACAGTGCCAGTGCATGACTTGACACTTCGTCCACCTTTTTCATTTTGACTACACAAAAAAGGTGAAAAAAATGAAAAAAAAAAAACTACACAAAGAGCACAGCATTATACACAAAGAACACAGCATTACTATGCCCTATTTCAAGGTATCATGCATAAAAAAGAAAGGGATTTAGGTTCCATTTGGTGAAAAGTGGTGCACAGCACAATATAATTGCTGTCATAAATCATAAGCTTTTAGTAATTCCTCTTTTAAGGTACATTCATTTAATGCCGATGTTTTGCACATCAAAATGTTCAGAACAATCTGAGATTGTTATTGTGTGTGTGTGTGTGTGTGTGTGTGTGTGTGTGTGTGTGTGTGTGTGTGTGTGTGTGTGTGTGTGTGTGTGTGTGTGTGTGTGTGCCCGTCATTCGTGTCTGTGGCTTGAGTGTGTACATATTTGTATTCACTGTGTCATCCTTGTGGTCTATCCCTTGTCTGTGTATGTACAACCCCTGGCAAAAATTATGGAATCACCGGCCTCGGAGGATGTTCATTCAGTTGTTTAATTTTGTAGAAAAAAAGCAGATCACAGACATGACACAAAACTAAAGTCTTTTCAAATGGCAACTTTCTGGCTTTAAGAAACACTATAAGAAATCAAGAAAAAAAGATTGTGGCAGTCAGTAACGGTTACTTTTTTAGACCAAGCAGAGGAAAAAAATATGGAATCACTCAATTCTGAGGAAAAAATTATGGAATCACCCTGTAAATTTTCATCCCCCAAATTAACACCTGCATCAAATCAGATCTGCTCATTGACATTGACCCTATGCCATGACATTGACCCTATGTGTCTTTTTGCAAGGAATGTTTTTGCAGTTTTTGCTCTATGGCAAGATGCATTATCATCTTGAAAAATGATTTCATCATCCCCAAACATCCTTTCAATTGTCCAAAATATCAACATAAACTTGTGCATTTATTGATGATGTAATGACAGCCATCTCCCCAGTGCCTTTACCTGACATGCAGCCCCATATCTTCAATGACTGTGGAAATTTACATGTTCTCTTCAGGCAGTCATCTTTATAAATCTCATTGGAAAGGCACCAAACAAAAGTTCCAGCATCATCACCTTGCCCAATGCAGATTCGAGATTCATCACTGAATATGACTTTCATCCAGTCATCCACAGTCCACAATTGCTTTTCCTTAGCCCATTGTAACCTTGTTTTTTTCTGTTTAGGTGTTAATGATGCCTTTCGTTTAGCTTTTCTGTATGTAAATCCCATTTCCTTTAGGCGGTTTCTTACAGTTCGGTCACAGACGTTGACTCCAGTTTCCTCCCATTTGTTCCTCATTTGTTTTATTGTACATTTTTCGATTTTTGAGACATATTGTTTTAAGTTTTCTGTCTTGACGCTTTGATGTCTTCCTTGGTCTACCAGTATGTTTGCCTTTAACAACCTTCCCATGTTGTTTGTATTTGGTCCAGAGTTTAGACACAGCTGACTGTGAACAACCAACATCTTTTGCAACATTGTGTGATGATTTACTCTCTTTTAAGAGTTTGATAATCCTCTCCTTTGTTTCAATTGACATCTCTCCTGTTGGAGCCATGATTCATGTCAGTCCACTTGGTGCAACAGGTCTCCAAGGTGTGTTCACTCCTTTTTAGATGCAGACTAACGAGCAGATCTGATATGATGCAGGTGTTAGTTTTGGGGATGAAAATTTACAGGGTGATTCCATAATTTTTTCCTCAGAATTGAGTGATTCCATATTTTTTTCCTCTGCTTGGTCTAAAAAAGTAACCGTTACTGACTGCCACAATCTTTTTTTCTTGATTTCTTATAGTGTTTCTTAAAGCCAGAAAGTTGCCATTTGAAATGACTTTAGTTTTGTGTCATGTCTGTGATCTGCTTTTTTTTCTACAAATTTAAACAACTGAATGAACATCCTCTGAGGCCGGCGATTCCATAATTTTTTGCCAAGGGTTGTAGTCTTAGTCTTGATCCTCATCATCCCTCCGTTTCCCTGGTCTTTGTGGTTCTTTACTCCTCAGTGTTCAGTCTGTGTTTTTTTGGTTCATGTTTATTTTCCCCGGTTCGCACTTTATCCTCCTGAGTTCCACATGATTCATGTTTGTGTTACTTGATTTAGTTTTTGGTTGTTGTTCAGTTCTTATTGTAGATCGATTGCCTTCCTTTTATGTGTTAATCTGTGTCAGTTTTTCCTCTTGCACTTTTTACCCTTTTGAGTTCCCTGTTGGCTTTTGTATCTTGTACTTGGATTTATGTTTTGGATTAGATACAACTTTATTGAACTTTTTTGTTGTGTTTTGAGATCTTTGATTGTTTTATTTCTACTTACCCTTAGATCTTTGTTTAGATTTCAGTCACCTTGTGTGTTCCTTTTAATTATCACATGTCTGTGTTCCTGCCCTCCCTGGTTCTTCACACCTGTGGTTCATTAGTTGTTTTTGCTCTTAAGCCGCACATTGTTCCTTGTTGAGTCACCGGTTGTTTGATGTTGATTTACATGTTGACATTGTTTGTACATGTTAACATTGTCTTACGTGTTGTCGTTGGTCTCACCTGCTGCCGTGCAGTAAGTACTTCATGTTTCTGGTCTCCTACTGTTTGTTTCATCTATTATTCATTTTGTTTACTCCTTTGGTCATCCTGTAAGATCGCTGCCCTGTATTTTGTTTTGGACTTTATTTTATTCACGTCCCAGCAACTCAGTGTTGGGATGTGTGTTTGGATTGTCTGGTCACCTTGGGATTATTAAATCAGTGTTCTTGCAACTAGCATTTTGTCCCCTGGCTGCTTGCATATTGGGATTCATTTTGTCTTTGCCTTAGCTAAGATTTCTAAATGTGAGACATCTTTAATGTTGGAAATATGAAATGTGTTTTTAGAACAACACAAGTGTTATTGCTTGTTTCCAACTGATGCAGTTGTCATTTCAAACCTTGATGCCCATATTCTGTAAAAAATGTAAAGTTGTGCTCACGGTCATATTGGTCTAAAAACTAGGTCTGGGCAGGTAAAGAGATGGTGCCTTCCCATCACAAGAAAGCGTTTGTGCCATAAACCACAAAGACCACATCTTAAATTAAGTGCTGTCTGTCTTTATTTAAACAGAGCAATGCTCAGACGTGTGGGTTCGTAGTGCAGGTACACTCTGCTTACACATATCATCGCCAATTGCCTGCCACAATGTAGTAGTATGATGCCATATTATAGCCGCTGTTTGAAAAAAAGTAATTGGGTGGGGGATAAAAACTGTCAGAGATACTCATTACCTTTTTTCTCTTTTCCATGCACAGTCACCCAGAAAATGTATTGTTCTGGTAACACATGGGGATAATATTACCTCATTAACACCATGCAGTATCTGATCTGAGGCTGCAAAGTAAAATGATGTCGTTCGTGACAATATATATATATTTGATTTTGGGTTTGATCAGTGGTATGTGACAAGTTAAAGAAATACAATCTGTTAAATAATGTTGAAAAATGACGCTGGATATTGAAAGATTGTATTGTAAAAAGGGGCAGAAAATATAAGACTTGTTCTTCTCTCTGCTCCTTTTCATTCTGGTAATGGAGATGCTTTATTTCTGCTTTTCTGTTTTTTTTCTTTTAAATGAATGAAATAAATAAATGAAATGAAATTAAATGAAATATATATATATATATATATATATATATATATATATAAATTTTTTTTTCACCTCTCATCCCCCCCTTCTCTCTCTCAGATCATGGCAACAATATGCATGACATTATATGCCATAACATACACAATGGAAGTGAACCATTTACCCTCTGGTGTCCAAGCAAATGTTTGTTTTTACCATGCTTTCAGTAATTCCCCTTTAAAGTACATTATTTTAGCATAATAATCGTGTTCCACATGACAGTGTTAAGAACAATCTCAGCTTTCTGAATGTAAGACATATGAAACACTGTGTAAACAATATAACAGCTGTAGGACTGAAAATATGAAGTGCGCTTTTAGACATTCTTCAAATTTTTGTGAATATACATTTTTATTCAGGTGGATGAACTGTTTTGGTGTAAGAAGTGGAAGGGCATCCGACACAAAACTTCAGCCAAATCAACATGCAGCTCTGCTGTGGTAACCCCGAGTGAACACAAGGGAGCAGCCGAAGGGACTTACTTATTCAGGTGGATGAATTGTTTTAGTGTTTGGGTCCCTTCACACATCATATGCTATATATGTAAAATTGTAGTTGCCTCTAATGCCTCGTATTCCTGTTTCTACGACTATTTGTGCACACCAGTGACTGAAATACAGAGTGTGCACTGTGCGAACCCATCGAACCCTCTCGCGGCAGGTGTTGGCCAAATTCTAGCTGACACACACGAACATCTATCACTGCTCATTTAGCACTTAGAAAATGTGTGGCCATTCGTACTATCATCACAAAAACAGACAAATTTCACATCCAGCTCGACAGTGATCATCTGCTGACTAAGTACCCCATGAGTGTGGCTTTGCAAATAGACACAGTGACACGATGGTGTGTGGTCTGAAATGATGGGGTGTGGCTGCTGAAAGGAGCGGCTAAGGAGATCTGTGGTTCTGGACGTCACGGTTGGGGAACATGTACCGTGTTTGGATGGACATGAACTAACTGTCCACTGTCATGCACGTGTTTCTGCTTGCTGTCATCACATTGACATACATAAAAACATATTGTTGTTGCAATGGGCTACAGCAAGCACATGCACGCCGTGCACATTGACAGGCTACCCAAGGTGATTTGGACTGTTAGATCATAACACGCAGCAGGTGATCTGAATATCACACCACCCACGTGAACTCACTTCAACATGACATGGTGTCCGTCCTGTGGTGCGCCTTCCACAAGACACGCATGTCGGGCAGGACTGGCTGGACATGCCACCAGTAGATGTGGACATAAGAGCACACTGCTTAATCATTCATATCATTTCATGACTGTACATCTGTGACCACGGGTCATCTACAGAGGAACAGATGGATCATACTTGTATTGTCCGCTTGATAATAGAGATTCAATAAAATGTGGTGTTTTTATATGGTGTGTGTGGATCTATTTTTTCTTAAATACATCCATGTCCTTCACATCCATGTCCTTCTTGATATCAGGCATTTTCCCACACCTTTCACAGGAGAGTGATGGTAGCTCAGTGGTAAAGTTTCTTACTGGCAATCAGAGCTTTTGGAAAGTGCAGGTTTGAATCCCGTGGGTAGCATGTATTTTTTTTTATTTTTTTTTCACAGCAGCTGCGCGATGAGGTTACACATCACACAGCTGCTTACACTGTGTTCCCACATGGACAAAACTGTCGCAGTGGCATCGTGCATGCCTGCCCATTGGCTCAGTGTTTTCATGGTTTGCTCATACGAGCTGTTCCGCCGTGAGTCACCCTGAGTTGTACTTATTTGTACTATGTGTGAAGGGGCCCTTAGAAATGGGTTAACCAAAGTTTTCAGGTCACAAAAGTAGTGTGATATATGAAAAACAATCTATAATAAATTTTGTGGAAAAAAGTGTTATACAGTGCAGCAGTACCACTTGCTTTGAACTACACTACAGATATCTGGAATATTCCAAACAGTATATTTGTAAAATAATATCACATACGAGGTCTGTCCATAAAGTATCGTACCTTTTTATTTTTTTCAAAAACTATATGGATTTCATTCATATGTTTTTACGTCAGACATGCTTGAACCCTCGTGCGCATGCGTGAGTTTTTCCACGCCTGTCGGTGACATCATTTTCCTGTGAGCACGCCTTGTGGAAGGAGTGGTCCCGCCCCCTCGTCGGATTTTCATTGTCTGGAAATGGCGGAATGAAAAGGACTTTTTTTCCATCAGAATTTTTTCAGAAGCTGTTAGAGACTGGCACCTAGAAACCATTCAAAAAATGTATCTGTCTTTCAGTGAAAATTTTACGGGCTTCACAGAGAATAAGGACTTTAACTACAGGTTTAAGGACCCCTTTAAGGATGGTCGGTGCGCCGCGCTGCGAGCTGCGACGTCGCGGCACAAACCACTGGATCATTTCTAAGCTGATGGCTCTGTGGATACGAGACCATCAGGTGCTCTTTCGCTGGTTATCACAAGACCTGGACATCAGCCATTTTCCGGCAGATTTCACTTTTAACAAGAGATTTTGTCATGGAAAGCCGCGCGGAGGCTTCGCGCGTCACGACCGATTCGCTGATGAAGCGAGACAAAGGAACACCTCCGTTTCAGAGTGTTAGAGGACAAGTTGGGACATGTCTATCTCGGCTTTCAGTGCTTACCAGTCGAGTGAGTATAAAAGAACTTGTGGAGAGCTGGACATGTCCAAACTTGTCCACGTACATGTCTGCTGCCTGCTGCTCTCTAAAATGCCCATTGCTGCCTTGAAAAATGAATGCTGTGTTGATTCTGAAGAAAATAATCCCCCAAAATGTTTTTCCATGATGATTTTTGGCTCTGTGACTAAGTACAGATTAAAAAAAAAAAGTGTTTTCACATGAGCAGAACCATTATTTTAGATTTTATGATCCTTTACTGGTGCATCTGATTGAAAATGTTTCACTAACACACACAGAGGCTGAGTGTAACTTTCACTGCATACAGAGAGAAGAGACAGACCATGTGACCTTCTCCGTCTACTGGGATTGGCTGTAAGCGAACGAGAGGAGAGATCCATTTCATAGATGAGAATCTGTAATGTTAGGATGTGGTGGAATGTTGTACTGTAACATTCCATCACTGATCTATGAATAGAAACAAGACAAAAAAGACAAGTAAACCGGAGCCTTCCATCAAACCCAGACGGTTAACAAAAATAAAAGTAAACACTCATTTAAAAAAAAGTGGCTGGAAAAAAAAAAGTGGCTGCTGCTGGCTGGAGTGATAGTGATAATCTATTAACCTGCCAAAAAATGTTTCACTTCTTTCTGTATTCCTAATGCAATACCAATGTGTGACTGGAACACTTTGATTTAAATGGGATCATATTTGCCACTTTATGACAGGACTATAATATGTGCATACCTAATGCACACAATCTATCCACTTGCACCTAGCACCCCACTTTGCACTCAACTTTTTTGCCTTGGAAACACCCCAACAGCATTTTACCCACTCATTTCATCGAGATAGATCCCAAAATATTACACAGGCTTTTAAATAATCACGATTTCTAATAATATAAATTATTTTCTATAATATTAGCTATTTTCCCATATGCAGCTTGAAATTTGATCTTGATCTCTGACCTTATAGGCATAATGCACTGTACCTGCCAAGTTTGATCAAAAATTGATCAGGTTTTTGAAAATTATCTTTTATCCATATATGCCAACATAGTTTGTTGCAGGCTCCCTCTAATTTAGAGATGGCTGATTATGTGTCATGGTTGCAACGGCACTGCACGTTTTCATTTCATCCCAGTGATTCTTGACCCTGCTCAATGGGTCCCCAAGTACTGTTCCCCCAGAACATTATGATCCGCATCATGTTTGTTACATTGTTCATCTGCCTCCAGAGTGGTGGAACTGTTTTGGCTGATCAGGTTTCAGTAGGTCAGTGAAAAATAGAAAATGTCTACTGAGGATTGAGCTCTAACCCAGTCTTCACCACGTTGATTCACTGACCTTCAGGACCATGTGGTATTCTGATGAACATGAGGCACTACAACTTTGTCTGGTTGTAACATCAACCTAAAACATAATGGAATATTGTAATTGAAGAATTTACCTCTGGAATTGTTCTTTTCACAATCTCTTTTCTCTCTTCCATGAACAGTACATAAAAAGATAAAAATTGGTCTCTGTCTCTCCTTAGATATCTTCTTGCAAAACACAAGAGGCCATCATATTGATTGCAAGTTGTTTTTTGTTGTAGTCAGTGAAGCTTGAATGTAAGGATTTAAAATTGTGTCTTTCTGCTTTTGAAATCAGTCTTGAGGGAAAATGCTGCACCACTTTGATAAATCAAAATGCTTTTTCCCCCCATTGTCACTGTTTTCCTGGACCATTGTTTTGGTCTTCGTATTGACAGTGGCAGCTGGTGACATATATTCTAGGTGAGGCTGTGTGCATTACAGTCAGTCAGTTTCTATTATTATTATTGTGAGAAAATAGGTTCATTTAATTGGCAATAACAAAATAATTAGCAGATTAATAGATAACTAGAGCAGCGCACTCGTAGAGTGCAAACCTCCACCAACACTAGTTTCCAATTCCATAAACTTTTACCATGGAAAAAACCTTTCAAAGTCAAAGTCCTGTTAAAAGTGCTTTTTCATAAACTAAAATATAGATCAAAAGAGCTTTTCAATGTTAATATCAAATATTTGCTAAATACACAATATGGATCAGATGTGGATCAAACAGTCATTCATTGAGAGTGCCAGTTTGTACCTCACTGTCAAAAATGAGAGTGATTAAGACACTTTTGATTAATATAATGCAAAATGTACACCAAATGGGCTTTTCAATATAAAATTCAAGTGTTCACAATCCGGATCAGATCTGGATAAAACTTTGTCAGGTGATAGTGAATGCCAGTCTGCACCTCACTTTCAAATATAAGTGTGATTGGGGCACGTTTGATTAAGATATAATGTAAAATATACATTAAATGGGGTTTTCAATGTTAAATTTAAATGGCCACAAAATCTGTAATCTGGATCAAACTTTGTCAGTCAATATACGAGGTCTGTCCATAAAGTAACGGTCCTTTTTATTTTTTTTCAAAAACTATATGGATTTGATTCATATGTTTTTACGTCAGCCAAGCTTGAACCTTCGTGCGCATGTGTGAGATTTTCCACGCCTGTCGGTTGCGTCATTCGCCTGTGAGCTCTTCACAAGTTCTCTTATACTCACTCGACTGGTAAGCAGTGAAAGCCGAGATAGACATGTCTCAACTTGTCCTCTAACACTCTGAAACGGAGGTGTTCCTTTGTCTCGCTTCATCAGCGAATCGGTCGTGACGCGCGAAGCCTCCGCGCGCTTTCCATGACAAAATCTCTTGTTAAAAGTGAAATGTGCTGGAAAATGGCTGATGTCCAGCTCTTGTGATAACCAGAGAAATTGCACACGACGGTCCCGGCTCCACACAGCGATCTGTTTAGAAATGATCTGGTGGTTTCTGCCTCGTCGTCGCAGCTCGGAGCGCGCCGAGCGCCATTGTGGGCCATCCTTAAAGCTGTAGTAACAGTCCTTATTCTCTGTGAAGCCCATAAAATTTTCACCGAAAGCCAGATAAATTTTTCGAATGGTTTCCAGACGCATGTCTCTAACAGTTTCTGAAAAAATTCTGATGGAAAAAAAGCCCAAATCATTCCGCCATTTCCAGACAATGAAAATCGGACGAGGGAGCTGGACCACTCCTCCCACAAGGCGTGCTCACAGGCGAATGACGCAACCGACAGGCGTGGAAAAACTCACGCATGCGCACGAAGGTTCAAGCTTGGCTGACGTAAAAACATATGAATCAAAAATATAGTTTTTGAAAAAAATAAAAAGTACCGTTACTTTATGGACAGACCTCATAAAGGTGCGTTTACACATAACCAAGACGCGTTACAAATGTCATTTTTCTGTCATTCGTGACACATTCCTGACATTCTTAATGTGACTTAACGCATCTGAATCGGTATCTTAATAGTGCGTGTTGGTGCGTGATATTCTTGATATTCGTGGCGCATGTTTTTGCCTGTCAAATCATCTTCCACGAATGTCACACACCACCCTCATTTCGTCTCACATCGTGGAGGTCGCAACTGAGCGTATTGATCCGTCTTGATGAGTAGTGATACTTAATAGAACGTGACAACGTTCGTAGTGGTTCCTGTGATGGTTCTTGGAGCCCAAACTGTCACGCGTTATTACGAAGTGAAACGGAAACTGTCAACTTTTGACACGACTTGTAACTCGGCGTCACATTTCACTGCGCACCACGACGAATCAGTTTTCTGTCACGTGCGCACAATTAAACTTGGCTCCAAGTGTCGTTCCACAGTTCCTGCTGAAGCTCCTCAGGACGCTCCTGCAGGTGTTCCACCTGCTGTTTTAACTGATGAGCGGGAGAACGAGTCTGAGCAACCAGAGGAGCGAGAGGAGACTCATGTGCAGCCAGACATCTCTGCACCTCCTCCAGTCCACTGGAGGAAGAAGCATGTGCACAATTAAACCCTGCTGCACCCCATTCAGTCTGATTGCTGACACCAAGTAGGCTAAAAGACTAATTTCAGTGCTCTTCAGCGCGCTCCTGCAGGTGTTCCACCTGCTGCATGTGCCTGATGTTTGGGAAAATGTGCGAGACGAGACCCGCATGAAGCCACACATCTGGCTCTGTCCTCCTCCTCCTCCTCTCTGCGCCACTTCATGGCACAGAGCCCAACTATGCATGCAGTCACAAAGTTCTTCTGAAAAACTGGAGCGATCTGAATTCAGTTGGATGAATATGGGTGTGTGTGTGGAGACAATTCATCTCGTTCACAACGTGACAGAACTTAACGATGCGCTGTTACGCGCAATAGCGCGCTATAGCGCACAACAACGCGGAACACTATTCTTGACCGTGCGTAATGGTTCCTGATAATTCTCCAGCAACATGTGCCATTAATCGTAATGTGTGGTAACAGGTTGCAGCAGTTACTGAGGACACCTGACGCCTCTGCCCCGAATAATCACATTCGTGATCAGCGGCCAAGAATGTGTACTTCGTGGTATTCGTGACTTGTTGTCGTTATGTGTAAACGCAGCATAAAGGATACCTTCCTACATAATGCCCTCAAATATGAAAGAAATTTGATCTTTTTTGACAGAGGTATGAATTTTTTGAAAATTCGTTCAATGTTAAAGATAGGGATTTTTCAAATTTTCCAAGATTTTTCCTGACTTTGACCTTTGAACTATGACCTTGAAAATTTAATCAGTTTTTGCATATCAGGATATGAATCCTCAGTAAAAAATTCATAAAGATACATGATAAAATGTGGGCAACCTATAATTCACAAACAGGTGAAAACATAAATTTGAAGTGCTGTGTAGTCCCCATTCAACACACAGATAATGACCAGCACACTGTCCATGCATGCACGGCTGGTGTGCACTGACCAGAAGCATTAAACTTAAATCCACTTCTTTCATCAGCAATAAAAAATTTATAAATAAAACACACACACACACACACACACACACACACACACACACACACACACACACACACACACACACACACACACACACACACACACACACACACACACAAATAATAGGTGGCAATCTGACTCCAGAAGGCCAAAGAGGGTGCATGTTTCTTTGTAATCACCAACTCCACCAGGTAATTTCATTGATGAACTCACCCAGTTGCTGTTCATCAGTGAAATCACCTGGTGGAGTTGGTGGTTACAAAGAAACATGCACCCTCTTTGCCTTTTCTGGAGTCAGGTTGACACTTAAGTCCATGGCACAACAGGACATATCCAGCCTGTACGTGCACATCGGGTGTGCACTGACCAGGAGCATTAAACTTAAATCCACTTCTGTTCTCAGAATACTAAATAAATAAAAAACTAAAAAGACAATAAATCTGTTTTTTGCAGGTTGTCCATGGCCCGACGACGTGTCCAGCCCACTCGCATATGGCAGGTGTGCGCTGACCAGGAGCATTAAAATTAAATCCAATTCTGCTCAAGATTGAGTAGTTTATAAAATAGGTAGCTGACATTTTTCAAGGATGGCAATAAATCGTGAAAAATTTCTGCAATGAGTTGGAATGGCATGTGAGTGTTGTATGGCTGGGGGGGGTCTGGCTGCCTTTTTGTTTCTGTCTTTTGTCCTGTCTTTTGTTTTTCCTTCCAGGTGGCTTGCATTTGGGACTGAGTGGCTGTGTAGCTGAGTTTATCAGGACCTCACCCTGATCACCTGAGGCTGATCACCTGCGGCTCGTCAGGACTCACAGCTGTGGTGCATCTACATGGATTGGAACATGGTGGCATTTAAGACTGGAGTACACAGTGTGTATTTGCCAGAGACTCGACCTTGTGACCAGACGGGTGAGATCGTCGTCTCGGGAGCCATCTCATCATCAGTGGATGCAGAGAACGTCCAGGTTTGATGCATGATCTGTGAAAGAGGAGGGGTGAGGTCTCACGCTCGTCAGCACACTTCCTGAGGTACGTTAGATTTTGTGACTAACATTTATACAGTCAGTAAATGTGGTGTCCCTCACACCTTATTATATTGAGCTGTATGTTAGTCGTGTATTCAGCTTCCTCTGCAGTGGAGTTTTGTGAACTGGGTGTTCCATGCCTGCAGGGTGGGAAGCTGATTAGTAATTAAGCCAGGAAGTGTTTGCTGTTTGTGCACCTTTGAGCGTTCTCTCTGTGTGTAGAGTGTGGACTCACATAATGATTCCTTCTTTCACAGACTCGGTTGGTCGCGGCCACCTGGGGGGTGTCGGCGGGGTCCTTGGGTCCGGGTTGGTTCTGGCTCCGGACCGTTGGCGCTGCTGGGAGCGCACCGCAAAACCACCACGCCAGACCGCGCACTTTTATATTTTTTCACAGCACTGTTATGTTCATTAAACTCTGTTATCCTTTGTACTGTGCTCTGCTTATTTTATACTGGGTCCTTCAAATGCTGGTCGGTTCTCCGGGCTGCGTCCGACACATAACAGTAGTCTCTGGCCAAACATCGCGGACCCAGCGGTAGCAGAGACGGTAATGCGCCGGGAAGGTGGCAGCAGACGTTCAGTAGTTATCCGGATCAGTTGCGGGTGCTCTCCGCCCGGATGGTGCGTGTTTGAGAACCCATTATCGAATACTGATTTGAGCTCTCTTGCAGCCGTGTTCCTGTGTTGTGCCTTATCCGAGGGTCGTGGTGGAGTGTGACTGGCGACGGCTTCGCATCACGCTCCGACCGGATGAGAGGTTTAAACGGGAGCTGCAAGAGTGTGTCTGTAATGGGTGCACGCGCACGGCGGAGCTCTGTGGCACGGGTCGCTGTGCTTCCCGTGTTATGTAGCCCCATTTCCCCGGATGAAGATAACTACTGCGTCTGTTGTGTCAGCTCCGGTGTTATTTAGTTAAATCACATTTTTTGGTTGTATGTTACACACAGCTGCGCACAGAAGAGCAGCTTGAGTTTGTTTTCTCAGTTACCAAAGGGGGTTTTTCATTTTTAGCACTCTGGCTCCCTCTTGTGGTGACTGAGTCACATTACCGTTAAGCTCTTAAGTTGGAACAGGTGTGTTCGATTTGTTTGAGCTTGACGGTATAAACCACTGATTAGTTTTGTGTTGGTTCATTTCTTGTGGGTGTTTTTTGAGTTGGTTTTTGTGTGGGATTTTATTTTATTTTTTTTCCACTATTAGTGTCCGGGGTTGTGACCCTGCAGCCTGTTTGGAGCAATGAAACAGGACCCAAGCAACTTTATGTTAGTCTGTTAGTCTTTCTTTTTATTTTTTTTAGTTTCACCTCCCCAGGGTTTGATGGGACGGTCCCCTGGGGGGTGATGGGGTGGTACTTGGGTTGTTTTTTCTTTTTTCTTTTTTTGTTTGTTTTTTGTTATGCCCTCTCTTCTCCTCTGACTCCAGCCGGGTGTGCCGTACGTGTCGGCGTCACTGGAGTGGTGCAGTTTGGTTATGCTGGGCGTTTCCCAGGTAACCTCTGCACCCGGGAGGGGGGGGGAGTTTTGGGGTATTTTCTTTTTGTTCCCTCTCTTCTCCTCTGGCTCCAGCCGTGTGAGCCGTAGTGTCGGCGTTGCTGGAGTGGTGCAGTTTGGTTATGCTGGGCGTTTCCCAGATAACCTCTGCACCTGGGGGGGGGGGGGGGGGGGGGGTTCGGGGTGTTGTTGTTTTTTTTTGTTTGTTGATTCCCTGTTCCACCTCCGGCTTCAGCGCGCCTTTGAGCCGTCTGCCATCGGCGTGGCTGAGGTTTGGGGCAGTGGGATATACCCGCAGCTGGTGTCTGTTTTAGAAGTCGGAGGAGTGGCGCCGTTTTGTGCTGTCTGCCATAACCGCTGTTCCACTCCTCCCGGTTGGCTTCTGGGGTATAGTCACGGTTGGTGACACTGGACGTGCTTCCAGTTTCCACTGCGCCAAGGGTGTGGGGTTGGGGTTGTTTTGTTTGTATGTTTTTTTTTCTCCTTTTGTTTTTCCCCCCAGTTTCCACCCTCAGGGTTTGACTGTGGTGTCCTCTGGGGGGGAAAGGGCTGTGGGTCCATCTAGCCGTAGACGGCCGGGGCTGGGTCCGTTGGTCATGAGGGGAGGCGTCTCCTGGGGTTGATGGAATGGTCCTCTGGGAGGCACTGGGAGTCCCCGTGGGTGACATTGGATCCCGAAGGGACCTCGGCTGTGGTTATTACTCCTGGAGCTGGCGGGATGTCCTCTGGGGGGTGTTGGTCCCTACATGTCGTTGGGGGGGGGGGGTGTTAGTGTTTTTATTTGTTAGCTTAAGTTTGGGTTGTGTTTTTCTTTTCTCCTCTTCCCGGGGTTTGATGGGACAGTCCCCTGGGGAGGGGGGGGGGGTGTTTTGGTTGTTTGTGTTTGTCTTTTTTGTTTTATGACTAATCAGACTGTGAACATGGTTGGACAAAGGCTGACCGCACAGGTTCAAGTACTCCTGGCCACACCTGTGCTAATTGACTGATAGAAACAAGGGCAAAGATGCAGCCAGAGGAGAAGACATCAACCGTTCTGTTAGATGAAGATTCTGTTGGAAGATGAATGCGGATACGGTTTCCAGCCATGGTCCCTGGAGGGGGGTGTTTCTCCTGGGCCAGGTTTGTGTGGTCGCCGGGAGGCTTCCCGTGAGGGTGGGGTACTGTTGTATGGCTGGGGGGGGGCCTGGCTGCCTTTTTGTTTCTGTCTTTTGTCCTGTCTTTTGTTTTTCCTTCCAGGTGGCTTGCATTTGGGACTGAGTGGCTGTGTAGCTGAGTTTATCAGGACCTCACCCTGATCACCTGAGGCTGATCACCTGCGGCTCGTCAGGACTCACAGCTGTGGTGCATCTACATGGATTGGAACATGGTGGCATTTAAGACTGGAGTACACAGTGTGTATTTGCCAGAGACTCGACCTTGTGACCAGACGGGTGAGATCGTCGTCTCGGGAGCCATCTCTTCATCAGTGGATGCAGAGAACGTCCAGGTTTGATGCATGGTCTGTGAAAGAGGAGGGGTGAGGTCTCACGCTCGTCAGCACACTTCCTGAGGTACGTTAGATTTTGTGACTAACATTTATACAGTCAGTAAATGTGGTGTCCCTCACACCTTATTATATTGAGCTGTATGTTAGTCGTATATTCAGCTTCCTCTGCAGTGGAGTTTTGTGAACTGGGTGTTCCATGCCTGCAGGGTGGGAAGCTGATTAGTAATTAAGCCAGGAAGTGTTTGCTGTTTGTGCACCTTTGAGCGTTCTCTCTGTGTGTAGAGTGTGGACTCACATAATGATTCCTTCTTTCACAGACTCGGTTGGTCGCGGCCACCTGGGGGGTGTCGGCGGGGTCCTTGGGTCCGGGTTGGTTCTGGCTCCGGACCGTTGGCGCTGCTGGGAGCGCACCGCAAAACCACCATGCCAGACCGTGCACTTTTATATTTTTTCACAGCACTGTTATGTTCATTAAACTCTGTTATCCTTTGTACTGTGCTCTGCTTATTTTATACTGGGTCCTTCAAACGCTGGTCGGTTCTCCGGGCTGCGTCCGACACATAACAGTGAGTCTGTTTATAAATTGTTTAAGTTCTTGTTATCATATACACATTATTATTATTATTATTGTTATTATTATTATTATTGTTGTCGTTATTATAATAATAATAATAATTAGTAGTAGTAGTATTAGTAGTAGTAGTAGTAGTATTGTATTTTTACTTCTATTTTGTCATTTGTTTTGAAATGGATCACAATGGAAATAAGTGTTTTACTTTGTTGTGTCATCCTCGCATTTTTAACGTATTTCCAATTATATTATGTCTTCTTCTTCTTCTTTGTCTTTCGGCTGTTCCCGTTAGGGGTCGCCACAGCAGATCAATCGTTTCCATCTCACCCTGTCCTCTGTATCTTCCTCTGTCACACCAACCACCTGCATGTCCTCTCTCAGCACATCCATGGACCTCCTCTTTGGTCTCCCTCTTCTCCTCCTGCCTGGTGGCTCCATCCTCAGCATCCTTCTCTCTATATACCCTGGGTCCCTCCTCTGCACATGTCCAAACCATCTCAATCTCGCCTCTCTGACTTTGTCTCCAAACCGTCCCACCTGAGCTGTCCCTCTGACATATTCATTCGTAATCTTGTCCATTCTTGTCACTCCCAAAGAGAATCTCAACATCTTCAGCTCTGCCACCTCCAGCTCTGCCTCCTGTCTTTTTGTTAGTGCACTTACACTGAACTCACTAAAAATAAATCACGCAGGCACACATGCACTCACACTTTTAATATATAGATGATTTGCCGCTCCCTGCTGGATTGGCGTGTAAATTCAGAATGTAAATATCAATGTCCATTGTTCAGCGTGGTTAGCTAATATATGTAGCTTTTCCTAAAATATTAATCCTATCAACGTTCAGTTTTGGCGGCGTTCATCCTTGACCCAAAATACATAAGCATACCAAACTCTGTTGCAATGATGTGTGTGACAGTTTTGCATTGCATTTTTGGATTATAATTCATTATGGACTAATATGACCCTCAGCAAGCTTTTCTTTCTACAATCATCACCTCCAAGTAAGCTGTACAATTTCCTCTTTTCCTACTTTGTGCTGTAAATGTGCAGACTTTTCTGATCCATTTTTAATCAGCATGCGCACTGTAAAAACTATTAAAATATGATGACAGACAAAGGAGTAAAAGTAGAAAAGTGTCAAATCACAGCCTTTTGTGTCTGAATTAACAGGTGCACATCACGTCCAGACTGCTGGTCCGAGTCTGAGCACAATGTGAAAAAAATAAACGGTCGGACATTTAATCAGGAAAATTACTCAGGTCCCACTTTACTCAAATCGGTGACTGTCAGAGTGCTGAACTTTAATTTGTACCTCTGTTACTGTGCACGTCCAGACTGCTCAGGGGTTTTAATGGAAATACATTGTGATTGGATGGGACATTTTATCTGATGTGAGCGAAAATAACTGTTATACAAAATCTGTTATATGTATAAAATTGTCAAAATCCATTATATATATATTTTTAAATAGTTATATGTATGTAACAGATTAGTTACAGTCAGGAGGCACCAAACATCTGCAGGGAATCCTGAATAGGGATGTGCGCCTCATTTAATGACCAAGTCAAAATCTCCTCTGAAAATTTTTTCTGCCAAATGTATTTGATCCATTATCAAAATGTAATCAGCGTGTGCACTCCGGTCCCACATGCCAGAGGTTTAATGGAAATACAATGCGATCGGATGGGACATTTTATCCGATGTGAATGAAAATCCATTTTACAAAATCCGTGTTTATTACATGGAAAACATAATAACATGTCTGGTTTATATGATGATAGTTTAGGTTAATTTTACTGTACACTGGCTTGGGACTCCGGTGAGGGTGATTGCATTTCCTCCTCTCTCCTCTCCTCCTGTTTGTCTCTATCAACCTTGAAAGTCCCACCTTCACCAGACTGAGAATTCTTCAAACTACTTTCGAAATAACTATGGAATTGATCAGCTGGTCTATCAACCCTTACCAAAAAGTAGTATATGCAAGTATGTTTCAAGTATACTTCTAGTTTACTTTTTATATACTTATCAGTACTATTTTTTGGTAAGGGAACACTATTGACACCATCTTTTCAACAAGGTAATCAGGGCTGACGGACCCTGCATGCCCAGAAGGAACCTATCGAGCGGGCTACGTTCTTGACACCAGGAAGAATTGGTGCATAGTGTGCTTGGTGCCACTCTCTGTGGAAGATGTCGAGGATTTATTCTGATTTGTCGTTGGGGTAGGATGGCTTCTGCTACAAGGATTAGGCACTGCCCTGATGTCCCGGAAAATTGGCAAGACGCTGTCACCAAAACCACAATCCCACACCTGTCCGTCATGATTACTGAGAATGGCAAGGCTTTACAATTTTTTCGATTCATCATGTTGCCACTCTGTCACTTAAGACACACTACCGACTAGCAAACTAAGTTGAAATCCTTTGACCAAACTGACAGCTGATACAAGTGTGAGAATGAATAGATGAAATCCATATTCCATTCAAAGGTCCTGTCTTCTGAACTAATCAGTCCAGTCAATGGCTACACAACTAATTTGTTTGGTCATCTTAAATATTTGATAAGAATCAAGGAAATACGTTCACTCCATGTTCTGTAGAAGTTTAGGCTTAAGGTATGTGAAGCCAAGGGGTGCTAAGAGACACATAACATGACCATAATGGTATAAAATAGTCCTATGACACACACATTCACAGTTTGATGAATGCTTATACATTTAGAGACATAAGTATACACACATACACACCCTGCAACATTACAGCGCACACACACTGACACACACAAAGCCCTTTCTGGCAGTTTTGCGTCAGTGCTAAGACCACAGGGACGGTTGACATTTCACTCTGGCTCCGTTTCCATTCCCTGTGATCACAGCCATGCTGCCTTGCTTCCCTTAAAGGTCACCGTTGTTGTTTGTCAAAATCCCCCCCCCCCCCCCCCCAAAAAAAACACACCATGCAATGCCCTTTGTGCGTGTACGTGTGTGTGTGTGTGTGCGAGAGGCAGAGTTTTGGTGATATGATCTTAAAACAAGGTCTGTCAGTCAAATCACATCAGATTTCCTCAGATGTAACCAGGTCTGTGTATGTGTGAGTATCTGCTTGTTTGTGTGCTTCCTGGTTAAATCTGTGTTGTGTCTGGACATTTGAATCTATTAAAATTTTGTTGGTATCAGTACAAAGTTGTGGCAAAGTGGTTTGTGTACTTGCTTCCAAAACAGAAAGTTTCTGGATTAAGACCACCTATGCCCATTCTCCATGTGTGAGGAAGATCATCCAGCATAAAACTTGTGCCAAATCCATATCAGATCTGCTGTATCTACCTGAGCATAAAGGCAGAGGCTGAAACAACTTTCTAAAGTTTTGTTGTTATCAGTCAAAAACAACTCATGCCTTAACATTGGGTAAATATAAAACAGCCATTATTACATGTTATATAATGGCTGAGTGGATCCTTGTCATTTGATTGGTGCTTTGTATGTCACATGATATGGATTAATTCATTCCATTTGTGTTGCACTGCATTTAGAGTGCTACTTGGTTCCATTTAGAGTGCAAATTTGGTTCCATATGTTTGGTACCATTGCACTCTGCACACATACGCATGCGCGCATGTTCTCGTGCACGCGCACCCACACATGCGTGTGCACACACAACACGCGCGCACACAAAACAAATCCACTGTGCTGTCTGGAGGTTGTTGGCAGGAAGTTGGAATGTAAAGCTGGACTAATTTATTACCTCCGCCAAGGAGGTTATGTTTTCGGTCGAGTTTGTTTGTCTGTCTGTTTGTCAGCAGGATAACTCAAAAAGTTTTGAATGGATTTTTAAGAAATTTTGTGGAGTGGTTGAAAATGACAAGAGGAACAAGTGATTCAATCTTAGTGGTGATCTGGATCGCGATCCGAATCCAGGAATTTTTTAAAGGATTCCTCACCATTGCGGGATAGGGGGAATTTTGACATTCTAGTTTCTAACTCCACAAAAAACAAGGCAGAAAGGCTTGAAAAAAATTAGGGTGTAACATAGTCAAATGTTCTATCAAACAACAAAGTTTGGTGATGATCAGATCCGGATTCCGGATCTGGTGATCCAGAATATGCAAAATTATAGGGAAAATAGAAAATGTGTCAGTGTGAGGTGACAAATGAAGCTAGAGATGCACAACTAACATCAAATTGTTGCTGAATCTGTCTTGATTCAGTAAGGTGTCTTCAGATTTGATGTAGTTTCAAATGTTATGGAGCTAGATCCAGAAGAAAACCGCCATTACCGAAAAATCGTTTTTATACAATAACTTTTGAACTAATAAAGACATAAAAGTGATTCCAAGTTCTAGTGGTATGTTTTCATGGTCAAGGATGTCAAATATAAAGGAAAGAAAAGTGTATGTATCATAGTTTTGGTTGTAACACTGAATTGTTGAATAGATCACTGTGCCAAGGAGGGAATCTCTTTAGGGTCAGTGACCCTATGGCCTTGTTAGTAAACAATGTCAAATACAACACACCGCAAAGAGGAAATCCCTCATGACAAACTATACAGGGCTGGGGAGCACAATGAATTTATTAGATGGACTATCATTTGGCATTATTATATTTTAGTGGCAATGAATATCACTATCCAGATTACTTCACTTAGCAAAAGCAAAGTGATGAGTCAGCAGTATACTCAGCATTGGTTAAGTTCTGGTTCAGTGCACATCACTGAACAAAGTACACAAGGTGCAAAACCCACTCCCAGGTGTTGATGAATCATGCCTAGGATCGAGAAAACCCAGAAGCTGACATCAGCACCTTACTGTCGCATATATTCTGCTTTGGTGCACTTCACTGAATATATAGAAGGTGCACTTCATTATGTAGCACATGCAACACTTAAAAAATAGTTCTATTTCAGAATTTACTGTTATTTATTTAGAGAAGTGTTTCATAAATGTTAAAAAATTCATATATTTGCAGTTTAGTTGAATAATAAATTGAATTTTCTCTCTTATTTGTTTTTGTCTATAAACACATGCAATATCAATATCAGTGCTCAGATGACAGTAGCTTCGGGGAAAGGTGCAAGTTGCAATAAACTGTGATGCCAAGTGCTAAGAATACATGCTATCCAGTCACAGCAGATGAAACTTTTTTTTACTACTGAGCAAACATCATTGTTAGACTTTTTTAGGTTCAATGATTCCACGGCGTGTAGATGTTATGGCGTCAGTGACTCCATGGCCTTGGCGGAGGTTTGCACTCTCTGAGTGCTTCTAGTTTATTTATTTATTTTTTGCAGCACTGAGGATGTACAGTCTTTTTTTTTTGGTAGTACCCACGTGCACAAGCACCAACCAGGTTGAATGTGTGCGTGCATGCGGGGGACAACGACTCTCGCGAGACGTAATTTGATTGAGCTAACTGACGTTGCCAATTCACACACACACACACACACACACACACACACACACACACACACACACACACACACACACACACACACACACACACACACACAAGAAATCCACGGTGGTTGCGTGTGTACGCGCGCGGGACACAACAAGACAATGATTTGATTGAGCTAGCGTCACTCTTGTAACACACACACACACACACACACACACACAAAATCCACTCTGCTGTAAGCTGTCTAGATGCATGAAGACCTGTTCACGTGAAATGCAGACGATTTTTGGCTGGACTGAGGAACTACACAAAGTCTTTTTATTTTTTTTTTTATGGAAGTCCGAAGTCAGTGCACAGCGTCACTGGCCTACACGTCACAGTAGAACACCAAAATGTACATCCCTTTTCTGTTGTTTATAAATTAATAAAATATCAAATGACAAGGATCTATTTCAGCCAATATATAAAACAAATAATGAATATTTTTACATTCTTTCAATGGAACAAATATTTAATTCAGTGAAAGCTGGAACATACATTCAACGAGGCGAAGCCGGGTTGAATGGTATGCTGGACATAGGCAAGTAATGTGATTGTTGGCATACGTTCCTTGTAATTTACTCATAAGTCTAAATCCGTCCATTAATACTGGTCACTGATTGGCTGAAAGCTGTGGTCTGTATGCAGAATGACTGTTTCATTCACCCACAGAGTATTTCAGTCCAATTCACCATCACAGACGGACATGAATCCACATAAAGCTCCTGATTTTTTAAAATGACCTTGGAAAATCCTTTTTCCTAATTTGTGGCTGGAAACGTAGTGTTTTAAAGCAAATCCCTCTGTGTTTTTTTTGTCGCAGGTGCATTTCTCATGTCGTTGCTGCACTCTGATCACACAGAAGTGCTGTGATGATTTAAACTTTTAAAGCGACATTGCTGTGGTGTGGTCATCTGCTGATCACACCTGATTAACGCGCTGTTTAAATATTTAAAGTGCCGTGGCTGTTGGTGATCATCACACCGACAGATCACACAGCACTTCATTCAGATCCCACCTGATCGTGGTCGACTGCCACTTTAAAAGTTTAAATCATCACAGCGTTTCATTATTCAGTTCTTTGATGACCTGATCAGGTCTGCTGATCAGGAAGCAGCTGGCGCTTTCAACATTTAAAGAGACAGCACTCCATTCATTCATGGCAACGTTGGACAGCCAGTCCACTCATCAGCATTCTGTACACAATGAAAATGGTCCACCAAGATAAAAAATTAAAATAAAAAATAAAATAATGTTAAATTACTCTGTGTTTGACATGCACTACACCATGCAGTACCCACCAGAACCACTGGGTTGAAACGGGGCTTTCGGAAGACACTGTATAATCCTCAAGGTGTGACAGCTGCATTAATTTATTATACATACGACAGTGTGTGCCAGCATTTTTAATATGGCAGGCATATGCAGGCTAAATCATCAAGGTGTGACGGGGCCTTCACAGACAGGATTGTCTCAAGGCACCAGTCTGGAGAAGGGTACATAAACATTCCTGCTGCTTTGAAGGTCCCAATGAGCAAAGCGGCCTCCATCATCTCTAAATGGTAGAAGTTCAGATCCACCAGGACTCTTCCTACAGCTGGCCACCTGTCTAAAGTCAGCAGTCATGAGAGAAGGGCCTTAGTCAGGGAGGTGACCAAGAACCCGATGGTCACTCTGTCAGAGCTCCAGCATTCCTCTGTGGAAAGAGGAGAACGTTTCAGAAGGACAACCTTCTCTGCAGCAATCGACCAACAGGCCTGTATGGTAGAGTGGCCAGATGGAAGCCACTACTTAGTAAAGGCACATGGCAGCCTGCCTGGAGTTTGCCAAAAGGCACCTGAAGGCCTCTCAGATGATGACAAACAAAATTCTCTCATCTAATGAGACACATATTGAACTCTTTGGCGTGGATGCCAGGTGTCATGTTTGGCAGAAACCAGTTGACCAACTCCAGTTGGTCAACTATATGTGAAAAAAAATTATTGTAATATTTCTCTACAGTGAAGCATGGTGGTGGCAGCATCATGCTGTGGGGATGTTTTTCCAGTGGCAGGAACTGGGAAAGTAGTCAGATTTGAGGGAAATATGAATGCAGCAATGTACAGAGACATCTGGGATGAAAACCTGCTCCAGAGCACTCTTGACTTCAGACTGAGGCAACAATTCATCTTTCAGCAGGACAATGACCCTCAGCACACAGCCAAGATATCAAAGGACTGGCTTCAGGACAACTCTGTTAATGTCCTTGAGTGGCCAGCCAGAGGTCAGACTTGAATATGATCAAACATCTCTGGAGAGATCTGAAAATGGCTGTGCACCGATGATTTCCATCTAACCTGAAGGATCTTGAGAGGTGCTGCAAACAGGAATGGGCAAAACTGCCCACAGGTAGTTGTGCCAAGTTTGTGCTATATTCAAGAAGACTTGAGGCTGTAATTGCTGCCAAAGGTGCGTCAGCAAAGTATTGAGCAAAGGGTGTGAATACTTTGCACATACAATTTCCTAGACTTTTTTTTTATTTTTAATAAATTTGCCAAATAAAAAAACCTTTTGTCATGTTGTCATTATGCAGTGTTGTGAGTAGAATGAGTGGAAAAAATAATTTACGCCAATTTAGAATAAGGCTGTAACATAAAATTTACATCTAAACTTGGATGACAATTTCTTTCACATCTTCTGTGACAATGGATCAATCCATATGTAACTGTATAGAGCATGGGCCCAGCCATTACAGCAGGAAAAATGAGTGTGTCTAATACACAGATATTCCAGTGTTAGATTCATCCATTCCACAGGCCGTTGCTGTCTGGAGACAAATAGTTGATGATTTGTCAACATCAATACTTTGGTTATTTCTTTGCAGATCTACAAATGCTTTGGCCAGTGCAAAAATGTTGTTGGCTTGCCTCATGTCTCACAAAAAATCTGGCTAATGTGCCAGTTTTGGATTTAGGCTCCAAGGACAGCATGGCTTGACCAATAGAAAATTGTGCAGTTTGGACACTCATCATCAGTCATTCAACTCCAGAGGAAGTACCTGAGATTGGGCTGGGATGCAGGCTCATTGATGATTGATTGCCATCACCTGGGTCTCAGTGGCAACAGGATCATAGATTTGGATTGCAGGTTAGTCCAATTAGGAAGCAAGCCTCTGTGGGACCATCAGCAGCAGAATAGCCTCACTTGTCAGTTTGGAGGTTTCTTATGTATTTGTTATGTAGCAGACTTTCTTATAAACAATAAAGACTGTGTCTTTGAGGAGAAAAGAAAGGTGGAGGATCTCCAGTTGGTCACTATATGTGAAAAAAGTATTGTAATGATTAAAAACAATGTACCTCAAATAAAGATGAGAATTAATGTACATATTTCTCCCTCTACAGTGCATAACATCATGAACCAATTCAAGGAATTTAGATAATCTCTGATGCTTCTGATGCCACTGCTTAGAGAAGTGTCATTCATCAAAAGCTGATATAACCACATGACCAAGTGATACTTTGAGAAAGTTTTGTCAAGCACTACAGTATGGAGTTGCATTCACAAATACCACTTAAATCTTCACTGTGCAAAAAAAGAAACATTCTAGAATAGAGTTGGGTATCGAAAACTGGTTCGAGTATCGTTAAGAAATGATTCGATCCACCGATATCAATAGCCATTTTGCTTAACGATTCCTTATCGGTCCCTTCAGAGCAGCCGTTGTTTTTGAGGGTGTTTGTCGGAAAAATGATCATTCCTCTACGTTGATACAGACCCTGCAGCGGGTCTGTAATCAACTGTTTCTGCAGCACGACACCACTTTGAAGCGTGAACCAATGAAACAATTCTTCGATCCACTGGCTCATGGTTCTTTGATTCGCTGCTCTTCAGAAACGGCAAGTCCGCTTCTTAACCCCTCTCAAAGCCATTAAAATATCATGAGTCACTTTTGGTGTGGATTCGAGTCACTAACTAGGACTCATGTCTTGTTGCATTCAAGAAACGAGAATCGTCCTCCGTTCCGTTGGCACAGCTCCAAATGCTGCGCGGCTCTCTGCTGAGACAGAGTCCAGTCGGAATTAATAACTTCAAAACGAATTGCCACTTTGAATAAAATGACACCTCTTACAAACATTGCAATACAGACAATAAACTACAATCGACTAAAACTGTTTTTTTTCCTCCCAGAATGAGACGTGCTGCGTTCTTTATGAATTACATCCTGATGTTCAGTGTAGCCAGCTGCAAGAGCTCAGCTCAGAGGTATGGAAAGACATTCATGCCAATAATGTCTGAAAGGAAATGCTTTTGACAAAAACTACAGATTTTGTTTATTTCTATTCACAGTAGTGTTCAGAATAATAGTAGTACTATGTGACTAAACATATTAATCCAGGTTTTGAGTATATTTCTTATTGTTACATGGGAAACAAGGTACCAGTAGATTCAGTAGATTCTCACAAATCCAACAAGACCAAGCATTCATGATATGCACACTCTTAAGGCTATGAAATTGGGCTATTAATAAAAAGTAGAAAAGGGGGTGTTTACAATAATAGTAACATCTGCTGTTGATGCTACAAACTCAAAACTATTATATTCAAACTGCTTTTTTTTTTAGCAATCCTGTGAATCACTCTAAACTAGTATTAGTTGTATAACCACAGTTTTTCATGATTTCTTCACGTCGGCGAGGCATGGAGTCAACCAACTTGTGGCACCTTTCAGCTGTTGTTCCACTCCAAGATTCTTTAACAACATTCTACAATTCATTCACATTTCTTGGTTTTGCTTCAGAAACAGCTTTTTTGATGTCACCCCACAAGTTCTCAATTGGATTTAGGTCTGGGGATTGGGCAGCCCACTCCAAAACATAAATTTTGTTTGTTTGGAACCAAGATTTTGTTTGTTTACTAGTGTGCTTGGGGTCATTGTCTTGTTGAAACACCCATTTCAAGGGCATGTCCTCTTCAGCATAAGGCAACATGACCTCTTCAAGTATTTTGACATATCCAAACTGATCCATGATACTTGGTATGCGATATATAGGCCCAATACCATAGCAGGAGAAATATGCCCATATCATGATGCTTGCACCACCATGCTTCACTGTCTTCACTGTAAACTGTGGCTTGAATTCAGAGTTTGGGGGTCATCTCACAAACTGTCTGCAGCCCTTGGACCCAAAAAGAACAATTTTACTCTCATCAGTCCACAAAATATTCCTCCATTTCTCTTTAGGCCAGTTGATGTGTTCTTTGGCAAATTGTAACCTTTTCTGCACATGTCTTTTATTTAACAGAGGGATTTTGCGGGGGATTCTTGCACATAAATTAGCTTCACACAGGCGTCTTCTAACTGTCACAGCACTTACAGGTAACTCCAGACTGGTGAGCCTTTGCCATTCTCATTATTCTTCTATCCATTTTGATGGTTGTTTTCCATTTTCTTCCACGCCTCTCTGTTTTTTTTTGCCCATTTTAAAGCATTGGAGATCATTGTAGATGAACAGCCTATAATTTTTTTGCACCTGTGTATAAGTTTTCCCCTCTCCAATCAACTTTTTAATTAAACTATGCTGTTCTTCTGAACAATGTCTTGAACGTCCCATTTTCCTCAGACTTTCAAAGAGAAAAGCATGTTCAACCCGTGCTGGCTTCATCCTTAAATAGGGGACACCTGATTCACACCTGTTTGTTCCACAAAATTGATGAACTCACTGACTGAATACCACACTACTACAACCCCTGGCAAAAATTATGGAATCACCAGCCTCTGAGGATGTTCATTCAGTTGTTTAATTTTGTAGAAAAAAAAGCAGATCACAGACATGACACAAAACTAAAGTCATTTCAAATGGCAACTTTCTGGCTTTAAGAAACACTATAAGAAATCAAGAAAAAAAGATTGTGGCAGTCAGTAACGGTTACTTTTTTAGACCAAGCAGAGGAAAAAAATATGGAATCACTCAATTCTGAGGAAAAAATTATGGAATCACCCTGTAAATTTTCATCCCCAAAACTAACACCTGCATCATATCAGATCTGCTCGTTAGTCTGCATCTAAAAAGGAGTGAACACACCTTGGAGAGCTGTTGCACCAAGTGGACTGACATGAATCATGGCTCCAACACGAGAGATGTCAATTGAAACAAAGGAGAGGATTATCAAACTCTTAAAAGAGAGTAAATCATCACGCAATGTTGCAAAAGATGTTGGTTATTCACAGTCAGCTGTGTCTAAACTCTGGACCAAATACAAACAACATGGGAAGGTTGTTAAAGGCAAACATACTGGTAGACCAAGGAAGACATCAAAGCGTCAAGACAGAAAACTTAAAACAATATGTCTCAAAAATCGAAAAATGCACAACAAAACAAATGAAGAACGAATGGGAGGAAACTGGAGTCAACGTCTGTGACCGAACTGTAAGAAACCGCCTAAAGGAAATGGGATTTACATACAGAAAAGCTAAACGAAAGCCATCATTAACACCTAAACAGAAAAAAACAAGGTTACAATGGGCTAAGGAAAAGCATTCGTGGACTGTGGATGACTGGATGAAATTCATATTCAGTGATGAATCTCGAATCTGCATTGGGCAAGGTGATGATGCTGGAACTTTTGTTTGGTGCCGTTCCAATGAGATTTATAATGATGACTGCCTGAAGAGAACATGTAAATTTCCACAGTCATTGATGATATGGGGCTGCATGTAAGGTAAAGGCACTGGGGAGATGCCTGTCATTACATCATCAATAAATGCACAAGTTTACGTTGATATTTTGGACAATTGAAAGGATGTTTGGGGATGTTTCAAGATGATAATGCATCTTGCCATAGAGCAAAAACTGCGAAAACATTCCTTGTAAAAAGACACATAGGGTCAATGTCATGGCATAGGGTCAGTGTCAACGAGTAGATCATATTTGATGCAGGTGTTAGTTTGGGGGATGAAAATTTACAGGGTGATTCCATAATTTTTTCCTCAGAATTGAGTGATTCCATATTTTTTTCCTCTGCTTGGTCTAAAAAAGTAACCGTTACTGACTGCCACAATCTTTTTTTCTTGATTTCTTATAGTGTTTCTTAAAGCCAGAAAGTTGTCATTTGAAATGACTTTAGTTTTGTGTCATGTCTGTGATCTGCTTTTTTTCTACAAAATTAAACAACTGAATGAACATCCTCCGAGGCCGGTGATTCCATAATTTTGCCAGGGGTTGTATTATTGTGAACACCCCCTTTTCTACTTTTTTTTTTACTAATAGACCAATTTCATAGCCTTAAGAGTGTGCATATCATGAATGCTTGGTCTTGTTGGATTTGTGAGAATCTACTGAATCTACTGGTACCTTGTTTCCCATGTAACAATAAGAAATATACTCAAAACCTGGATTAATCTTTTTAGTCACATAGCATTACTATTATTCTGAACACTACTGTATGTCCAGAGATCAAGGAGTAGAGTTTATTATGTCCAAAGTTTAAGGATTCATTGACCAATTTCATATTATAATATTTACTTTAAGACTTAATAAAATGTTGTTCAATTTCAATTTAATCAGCTTATAAAGTGCCAAATCACAACAAAAGCCATCTCAAGGCGCCTTACATAGAACAGTTTAAACATAAAATTAAAACAAATAAATAAATAAAATTCAAATACATAATTAAAACAGAAGTAAAAGAATAAAACAGATACAAATAAAAAACATTCATAAGAAAGAGAATAAAAACAGGCTTTAAGTCTTGACTTAAAAATGTCCACGGACTCTGACTGTCTCACAGTCGCAGGAAGACCGTTCCACAGAACGGGTGCACGATAAGAAAAAGCTCTTTGACCCTTTGACATAGAAAACCTGTAAAGCCTACTTTTAGTACACAAAAAATTCACAAGAGGTATCGATAAGGGAATCGATATGGAATCGGATCGATAAGCGGAATCGATAATGGTATCGATAAAATCTTATTGATACCCATCCCTATTCCAGAAGCAGCCTTGCCTTCTCTGTGCTCTGAGGCATTTGGGTTGGACCATTTCACAGTGGAAATGTGTATTGTGGTCAGGCAAATCAATAATTAAGAGCTCTTTTGAAAGAAATGGATGTCGTGGACTCTGGACTAAAGGAGAGAAGAACTATCCAGACTGTTATCAGCAACAAGTCCAGAAGCTGGAGTCTGTCATTGTATGGGGTTGTGTCAGTGCTTTTTGCAAAGGTAATGTACACTTCTGTGGTGGCAACATTCTTGCAGAAAAGCACACTGAGATTTTTAGAGCAACATATGGCAGCATTCAAGGCAACATCTTATCACAGATGTCCATGCATTTTTCAACAAGAAAATTCAAAATACATTCTGTATACTACAAAGTCATGGCTGCAGAAGAAGAGATAATGGGCAATGGACTGGCCTCCCTAAGCTGTTCCCAACAGTGAATGTGTGAAGAATTTTGAAATGAAAAATGCAACAACGATGACCCTGTACTGTTGCACACCTTAGGACCTGTTTGCAGGAAGAAAAAGACAAAATAACACCTGGATGGCTTCATTGCAGGGATCTGTTTTAGGCCCCTTGCTTTTCTCCCTGTATGTGGCACCCCTTGGGTGTATACTGTGGAGTTTTGGGATTGCCTTTCATTGTTATGCTGATGATACTCAGTTGTACATGCCGATAACTGTGGGAAATCTCACTCCCATAAAATCCCTGGAGGACTGTCTTCTATCAGTGAGAAGTTGGATGTCTAGTAACTTCCAACTTTTAAACTTTGATAAGACTGAAACGATGGTACTTGGTCCAGCGAGACATCAGCATCAGTTTGACCAGCTGGTGCTCAGCCTGGGTTCCTGTGTCATACATCATACGGACAAAATGAGGAACCTTGGGGTAATTTTTGATCCCAAGTTGTCTTTTGACCTCCACATCAGGGATGTTACTAGGACTGCCTTTTTCCATCTGAGAAATATAGCGAGGATCCGCCTCATCCTGTCCATGGCTGATGCTGAGACCCTGATTCATGCTTTGTTTCTTCTAGACTAGATTATTGTAATGTTGTATTTTCAGGGTTACCACAGTCTAGCATTAGGGGTCTTCAGCTGGTTCAGAACGCTGCCGCCAGACTTCTGACATGTAGCAGAAGGTCTGAACATATCACACCCATTTTGGCATCTTTGCACTGGCTCCCTGTCTCTGTGAGAGCAGATTTTAAGGTTCTGTTATTCTTATAAGGTTGTTCATGGACTGGTGCCATCTATCTGGGTGATCTGGTGGAGCTCTATGTGCCGGCCCGGGCTTTGCGGTTGCAGGATGCAGGACTTCTCTGTGTTCCCAGGGTGAAGAAGAAGTCAGCAGGTCAAATAGCCTTTTCGTATCATGCACCCACCCCTGTGGAACAGTCTTCCTGCGACCGTGAGGCAGTCTGAGTCTGTGGACATTTTTAAGTCAAGACTCAAACCTATTTTTATTCTCTTTCTGATGGATAGTTTTTATTTTTATTTGTTTTATTCTTTTACTTCTGTTTTATTTATGTATTTGAATTTTTTTATTCATTTTTAATTATTTATTCAATTTTATGTTGACTTGTTTTATGTAAGGCGCCTTGAGACAGCTTTTGCTGTGATTTGGCGCATTATAAGCTAATTAAATTAAATTAATTGCTTGGGATCCTCAATGCCAAATGTGTTTTAAGAGCATCACAAAATGGTAAATGCTTTTTATCATTCCAGCTTTCTTTGTAATGTGCTGCTGGCCTTAGAAGCATGAACAGATAGCTTTTAAGAAATTAAATGAATTTGACCACACAAAACATAAATCTCCTTGATACTATCTGCAATCAAATAAAAGTCAAAGTAAATGTAAGGATCACTGCATCATTTTCAAATTTGCATTTTCCATTTTGTCCCAACTTTTCCTGATTTGGGGTGTTACTTTTACATTCTACCAGCGAAAGCATCTCCTATCAGCTACCATCATACAGACAGTTTAGGTCAAAGAGCGTGCACTGATGTTTCATATAGACAGATCTACAACACTATGAAATGACCTTGGGTCCAGGATGACAATCACCCAGGTAGACTGATGCATCCCCACCTGTAGAAAGTAGCCATCTATCTGCTGTAGCAGGTGAAATGTGTCCATCCACTTGTTTTTTTTTTTTTTTCCATTTGCTCAGTTCTTAACATTGAGGTACCCTCTGTGCTGGACCACAGAAACCATGAAAACTGTTGTAGTCGTAGGCTGTATGCATTATCTGAGTCTCTCAAAGCAGCCATTTGTATAACAGAAAGTCATTCCAGTTGACCCCAAGGATCCATCTTGCATACAGCTTGTACAAAAAGCAGCTTATAGGTGATTTATTGGTATGGAAATATTTCCTGAGTGGATGATACTATTGTCTTGGTGAAATGAATTGATACCCTGGTTGCAGCACTTAAGTTGTTTGAAAAGTCACAGTGTCTGGGTTTGTGATTGCCTGGATCAAGAGGAGATAAGTTTTTTTCAATGACTTCCTGGACCTATAGTTTCATATGTTTTTCTGTAAGTGGGGAAAGTAGTGAACTTGAAGAAGCATTTGCTTGTCTCAGCATTGACAATAATGTCTCTGGGCCCTGTGACTTTAAGATCAAGACACGCCTAGGAAAAAAATTAAGGACAGAAAGTCATCAGGTCCAGGACAGATGTATTTGGTGATGCAGATACCTTTGCCTATGACCAGTAATGTTTTGGTTAAATCCATTTGTACTTATTTATCCTTGTCAGCTTTCACAATTTGTACAACCTTAAACTTTTACTTTACTTTGCTGACAAATTTTACTACATAACAATTTCAATAAGCATTGTGACCAACCAAAACATCAAAGTGATATATATTTCTTTCTTTCATGGCTACACAGCACATACTAGACAACTATACCCTGTCTGCAATATATAATAATAAATAATAAAAAACTAAAACCAATCTTTCTTGACGCTTTAACATTGCAAGACTTTGTAGGGGTTTACTCCTAGGTGTGTCCAGGAGTTGTTGACAAAGCCGGTGCGTGCCATGGATGGCACATTTCTAAAATATAGTACTTTAATGGCACAATATCTGTGCCCTGTCAACATATGAGAGATCATTTTAAGAGGTACCTCGACTTGTAAACTGTCTCTTATAAGCACTGTGTAAAATAACACACAGAAGAACAATGTGTAAAACCTGTCACATACTGCAGTCCTATGCCACAGTGACATTGAGTATAGCTATTATGCATATGAAACCATGATAAAGAGAGCAGACTCAAGTAAATGCATCATTGCATTGAGTTTAAGACAAAAACTGTACATGCCCTCCAGCTTTATCATCATGCTGTACATGGGCTACTTATAGATTTGTTGTTTAAAATACTCACAAAGTGCACCCAGATTTTCAGAGTAGTCATCTTCAATTATGTAGGCACTATTTTGATGGTTAACATAAAAACAAGTTATGCAAAAGGAATATCTACAGAAAGAAATAGAAGTAACTATTGTTTTTTAATTTTTTTTTTTTTTTATGTTCCATCTGGGCAGGCAGGATCCCACCGGTGCTGACCTTCTTGTAGAAAAAATGGTGTCAATAGCGTTCACAGACCAGCTGATCAATTCCATGGTTAATCCAATAGTAGTACAATAGATCCAGAATCCAATACTAGTTTCTGAGGAATTCACAGCCTGGTGAAGTAGGGACTTGAAGGTTAAAAGCAGAGAGATAAGGGATAGTGGAGGAGATGCGACCGCCCTCGTCGGAAGTCCCAAGCTGTATATATGTGTATATGTGTGTGTGTTTAGAGAAGTACAAAAAAGAAGTACTGTAGAAGTAAGTTATTATAGTGTGCAGTGGATGAGAGTCTACAACTCCCCTTGGACTGTGGATGGAAATTGAGGATCAATCACAAATTTTTCAATCCATCAGAATTATTGGAATTTGCATCAGATGTTATCAGCTCCATCTATCAATGCTGCCATGTTTCTCTGGCAGTTTGGTTTTGCAAAATCTCAGCACGGCACAACATCGAACATGTCATGACACCAAACTCTACATCTAGCAACAGGGAAAACAGCTGCATTGACACTGATCTAGCATTTTCTGCACAGAAAATGGATCAGGAATTGACAAAGGAATTGATAAAGAATCAAACCAATATCAATAAAATCTCATCTATTCCAATCTCTACCGTGGATGAGACACCAATCTGATGCAGGTTACATGCTCAGCCAATTCCAGTACCCATTTACAACTGGCAGGGCTGAGGCAATGCAGACGAAGTGCCTTGTCCAAGGACACACTCAGGTAGCGTAACAGGGAATCAAACTCAGGTCTACATATTGTAAGATGAACCACTTATCCCACTGAGCTGCCACCACCAAAAACAAAGAAGACAAAATGTTAAACCTTCATGTAGATTAAATAAAGTGCAAGGATTATAGTATATTCTGACGTTAACATAATAAAGTCACAACACAAAACTGAAATTTTATGCTAATTGATTTTTTTTTTAATTTAGTAAATTAGAATTGTCAAAATGCAAAGAAGCACAGATGATAAGAGATTGAAGTAATGTTGTTCTCTGTGGGAGTGATTTAACTTGCATTTCTAATGTTACTCTTCCTTTTGCATGCAGATTTGCTGTGTTGTTGCCTTCGGCAGTTCAGATTTGGGTGACGTCGTTCGTTTCTTTTTTTTTTTTCCTCTGTTGATTTTTCTCAACAGACCTGAGGGAGGATAGAAAATAGACTAAAAGTCCAACATTTGGTTTGGTATAATTTAATACAGTAGATTTCTCATGAGAAGAAACTGGACCATGTCAGCTACACAAGAAATATAGAAAATCTCTTTAATTTAAGATAATTTAGCATTTTGTCAAATATACAATGTCATTTCTCTGGGTAATGTACTGTTATAACTGCCACACAGATCCTCATTCCTTTCCAAGTCAGTGATTTAAAGTGAAGGATGATTGCTCATGGTTGTAGCAGAGAGAGAAAAAAGGACAACTTTGCCCAAATTGCCTTTAAAAAGAAAGAAGAAAAAAAACAATTCAGATGACGTGATTGACGCGGCATGCAATTCATCAGAATGAGAGATGGTGAAAGGTATCTGAAAAAACAAAGCCTGTTGGAAAGCAAACATATACACACTGTGTGCTTGCACGCAGACACTGGACATCACACACAAATGAAAGTAGTTCAATAGCTATTACAGTGTAGCTGTGGAGAAATTTGGTATCAAATGATTGGTGAGATCGGCTGCAAGAGAGGTGAAAAAAGTTTATAGCTTCTATATTCGTGCTTGTGTTGTTTTGTGTGTGAGTGTGTGTGTGCATGCTGTGATGTGTCCTCCCGTTTGTGTGTCTCTGAATGTGCAAGTGTCAACCCCCGTTTCTCCTCCCCCTCTGTCGCTTACGTCCACAGCCATTAGTGAGGCGGCCGTTGAGGCTGCCTTGTTTTGACAGATGCTCACTCTGTCCAAATGCATCTCAGAGGACGTTATGGCACTTGTAACGCTACCCCCTCCCTTCCCCCAATCTCCCTCCCTATTTCCACTCCACTCTCCTTTGCTTTCACTCTTTTTACTTTTTCTCAGTTCATGCATTGTTCAAACCCATTTGAATTCATACACCATGTCATTCAAGCAGTGATATTCACAATCATCAATGTAGTACATGAGCACTCACAAGTTCACACGTTATTTATATCCTATCCTGAAGCTATGTAATGAAGAAGAAATTTTATCCCTGCAAGATGGTTGTCATTTTCTACTTTTGTTATGCATACGAGGGCTGTCAATAAAAGTAACGGTCCTTTTTATTTTTTTCAAAAACTATATGGATTTCATCATATGTTTTTATGTCAGACATGCTTGAAACCTCGTGTCCGCGCGTCGGGACACAGCCGACGCGGTGCGGCGGCACAGGAAAAACACCCTCCGTGTTGATAACCATTTGTAAAATCCAGGCGGCTTTTTGATGGCTTTCAGTGGAGTGAGTATATGAGAAATTGTTTAACAGCAGGACATGTTCCAACTTGTCCTCAAGGCTTCAAACAGAGGTGTTTTTCCTGTGGTGGAGCGTCGCGGCGGCTGCGTCCCGACGCGCGGACCCCGTCCGCATGTCTTTCATTAAAAAAATCTCCTTTAACAGTGGAATATCCGGATAAAATGCTGAAACCGACTTCTTCTGAAACTTCTCTGTTCTCTCACGACGTCCTGGATCAATAGAGCCTGAAATGTGGAGGTTTTTCAGCTTGAACAGGCTGACGACGGCGGCCTGAGAGCGCTGAGCGGACGTCCTCGCACCGTGAAAAGTCCTTAAAGCGACCAGAATCACCTCAAAATCTCTCATCAGCTGTTAAATTTTCACTGAAAACCAGCTTAATTTTTCAAACCGTTGCCACTTCGATGTGTCTCACAGGTTTAGAAAAAGTTTTGATCAAACAAAGCGCCAGTCTCTCAGCAACTTCTCAGACAAAGGAATTCCGACGAGGGGCTGGACGACTCCTCCCACAAGGAGTGCTCACAGGCGAATGACGTCACCGACAGGCGTGGAAAAACTCACGCATGCGCACGAGGGTTCAAGCCTGTCTGACGTAAAAACATATGAATGAAATCCATATAGTTTTGAAAAAAATAAAAGGATCGTTACTTTATTGACAGCCCTCGTATATTCATTATTTATTGTACATATTTATATATCATCCTGTTGGGCTGTGGTCTGGTCCACAAAGCACTGCTGTTTACAACCAAGTAACACACTTTCGAAATTTTGACATTTAATTGTACATTTTTATTCTTTCATTCATTTATGTTCTGTGCCTGCTTACTCCAATCAAGGGTCAGGGTTGGGGGGTGTCAGGGAGGCGGGGGGTTGGAGCCTATCCCAGAAGTCATAGGGCATGAGGCAGGGTACACTCAAGATAGGATGTCATTCTGTTGCAGAGCCAGTATATTTACATGTACATTTTTAGTCACACATATATTGTAATTTAACAAATTTGGAATAGAAAAAAATATCCTAACAGCAAAAGAAGTTAGAGCTGTATACTTTTAAAGTAATATATTATGTATACCCATTATGCATATACTGCGATATACTGTATATGTTAACACACAAAATGAATAAAGCTACACCAAAATAGTGCTTTTGCCAGTATATATATATATATATATCTATATATATATATATATATATATATATATATATATATATATATATACGAGGTCTGTGATAAAAAAAAAGCGGTCCTTTTTATTTTTTTCAAAAAAATAAATGGATTTGATTCATATGTTTTTACATCAGACAAACTTGAACCCTCGTGCGCATGCATGAGTTTTGTCATGCCTGTCGGTGACGTCATTCGCCTGTGGGCAGGCTTTGAGTGAGGTGTGGACTCCCCCTCCCGTCGGAATCTCTTTGTCTGACAAGCTGCAGGGAGACGGCGCGCGTTGCTTTATCAATTTTTTTCAGGACTGGTGAGGGATATCTTTGTGGACACTATTCTGAGAAATTCAGCTGGTTTTCGGTGTAAAGTTTAACGGCTGATGAGAGATTGTGGAGTTTCTTTCGCTTTAAAGCACAGCCCACAAAGCGGATCGGTGCGGCACGGTTGGGGGTGGCGTCCGTCTGGCTGTTTCGAGCTGAAAACATCCTAATTTAAAGCTCTGTTCACCCAGGACGTCGTCAGAGAGTTTACCCAGACATTCCACTGTTAAAGGAGATTTGTAATGAAAGAACGTGCGGACGAATTTGCCGAGTCGTTCCGTGACGACTCGGCGAATCTGTGTGTGCCCGCGACATGAAAAACACCTCCGTGTTGAAAACCATTTGTAAAATTCAGGCGGCTTTGATGGCTTTCAACAAGTGAGTAACTGAGAAATTGTTTTAACAGCTAGGGCATGTTCCAACTTGTCTGTTAAGGTTTCCAACGGAGGTGTTTTTCCTGTCGCGACCCCCCGCGGTTTGGGTCCGGCCCGACATGCGACTCTGCCTGCACGTTCTTTCATTACAAAATGTCCGTTAACAAGGAATGTCCGAATAAACTCCTCATGCCGACTTCTTCTGAAAGTTCTCTGTTTTCTGACGACTTTCCTGGGTCAACAGAGCCTGAAATGTGGAAGTTTTCAACTTGAAACGGCGAGACGCTGCCGCCTCGAAGTGCAGATCGCCGTCAGGCACCGTGGGCCGTCCTTAAGCGACACTACCAGACCAAAATCTCTCATCGGCCCGTTAAAATTTTTACCGAAAACCAGCTGAATTTATCAAATGGTGTCCACTCAGTTGTGCCTTACAGCTTTTGAAAAAATATTTATCAAACAAAGCGTCTCTGAGCCATTCCTAAAAATGAAAAAAAAACGACGAGAGGGTGGGCGACTCCTCACTCAAAGACTGCCCACAGGCGAATGACGTAACTGACAGGCGTGAAAAACCTCTCGCATGCCCACGAGGGCTTCAAGCATGTCTGATGTAATCACACGTGATTCAAATCCATATGGTTTTGAAAAAATAATAAGGTCGGATACTTTTCTAACAGACCCTCGTACACCAAACTGTAACTACACTGCCATTATCTTCAGCCAAACAGATCCTGGGTTCACAATGACACTGACTCTTAATAGAATAGAAAATATAACCAAATTCTTTCAAAATCTTTTCAAAAGTCTTTCAAAATATGGAAAAATTCCTCAAATGACAAAGAACATTATGTACAACCCCTGGCAAAAAATATGGAATCACCGGCCTCGGAGGATGTTCATTCAGTTGTTTAATTTTGTGTAGAAAAAAAGCAGATCACACCATGACAACAAAACTAAAGTCATTTCAAATGGCAACTTTCTGGCTTTAAGAAACACTATAAGAAATCAAGAAAAAAGATTGTGGCAGTCAGTAACGGTTACTTTTTTAGACCAAGCAGAGGAAAAAAATATGGAATCACTCAATTCTGAGGAAAAATTATGGAATCACCCTGTAAATTTTCATTCCCAAAACTAACACCTGCATCATATCAGATCTGCTCATTAGTCTGCATCTAAAAAGGAGTGATCACACCTTGGAGAGCTGTTGCACCAAGTGGACTGACATGAATCATGGCTCCAACACAAGAGATGTCAGTTGAAACAAAGGAGAGGATGATCAAACTCTTAAAAAAGAGTAAATCATCATGCAATGTTGCAAAAGATGTTGGTTGTTCACAGTCAGCTGTGTCTAAACTCAGGACCAAATACAAAAAACATGGGAAGGTTGTTAAAGGCAAACATACTGGTAGACCAAGGAAGACATCAAAGCGTCAAGACAGAAAACTTAAAGCAATATGTCTCAAAAATCCAAAAATGCACAACAAAACAAATGAGGAACGAATGGGAGGAAACTGGAGTCAACGTCTATGACTGAACTGTAAGAAACCGCCTAAAGGAAATGGGATTTACATACAGAAAAGCTAAACGAAAGCCATCATCACCTAAACAGAATAAACAAGGTTACAATGGGCTAAGGAAAAGCAATCATGGACTGTGGATGACTGGATGAAAGTGATATTCAGTGATGAATCTCAAATCTGCATTGGGCAAGGTGATGATGCTGGAACTTTTGTTTGGTGCAGTTCCAATGAGATTTATAAAGATGACTGCCTGAAGAGAACATCTAAATTTCCACAGTCATTGAAGATATGGGCTGCATGTCAGGTAAAGGCACTGGGGAGATGGCTGTCATTACATCATCAATAAATGCACAAGTTTACGTTGATATTTTGGACAATTGAAAGGATGTTTGGGGATGATGAAATCATTTTTCAAGATGATAATGCATCTTGCCATAGAGCAAAAACTGTGAAAACGTTCCTTGCAAAAAGACACATAGGATCAATGTCATGGCATAGGGTCAATGTCAACGAGTAGATCTGATTTGATGCAGGTTTTAGTTTGGGGGATGGAAATTTACAGGGTGATTCCATAATTTATTCCTCAGAATTGAGTGATTCCATATGTTTCCTCTCCTTGGTCTAAAAAAGTAACTGTTACTGACTGTCACAATCTTTTTTCTTGATTTCTTATAGTGTTTCTTAAAGCCAGAAAGTTGCCATTTGAAATGACTTTAGTTTTGTGTCATGTCTGTGATCTGCTTTTTTTTCACAAAATTAAACAACTGAATGAACATCCTCCGAGGCCGGTGATTCCATAATTTTTGCCAGGGGTTGTACATACTACAATGTTCACACCACCTTCCAAAAAAGAGAAGGAGAGAGAGGGTGGTGAGTGTGTGTGTGTGTGTGTGTGTGTGCGCGCGATGGAGAGTGTGTTTGTGGGTGAATGAATGAGTTGGGGGGTTATAAGATGAGTGGGGGACTGATTGTATGAAAAGAGAGAGAGAGAGAAGTGTTGTGTGTGAGAGAGTGTGAGAAAGAGAGATATAGAGCATGTGTGTAAGAGAGAAAGAGAATGTGTGTGAGAGAAAGAGAGAGAATGTGTGTGTGTGTGTGTGAATGAGTGTGGGACTGAGTGATTGTATGGAGAGAGAGAGAGAGAGAGAGAGAGAGAGAGAGAGAGAGAATGTGTGTGTGTGTGTGTGGGTGGTGTGTGTGTGTGTGTGTGTGTGTGTGTGTGTGTGTGTGTGTGTGTGTGTGTGTGTGAGAGAGAGGCGAAAATAAAACAGTTGGACATAGGTTGACAATAGTTTTAAAATAAACGGTTTGACTGTAAAACTTGAATTGCAATGTGTAATTTATTCAGACTTCAGTGAAATAAGTTCCAATTTTTTTATATTTCACAAAATTAAGGTAATAATTTCCATGATCATTACTGAGTAATAAAAAAGCTAGAATAATTAACTCAGCCACATGGGGTGTACAGCCAGTACATTCTGAGTGCCGGTCCCAAGCCCAGATAAATGAGGAGGGTTGCGTCAGGAAGGGCATCCAGTGTAAAACAAGCCAACCCAACTATGCAGACTCAGAATCGAATTCCCATACCGGATCGGTCGCGGCCCGGGTTAACAACGTCCGCCACCGGTGCTATTGCCCAACAGGTGCTGGTGGAAATTGGGCTACTGCTGGGCGATGACGACGAAGAAGAGAGGAGGAAAACGTTGCCACGAACAGCGGGAAGAAGAAAACTAGAAGGGTGGAAATGAGAGTGGGGACTTTGAATGTTGGTAGTATGACTGGTAAAGGGAGAGAGCTGGCTGATATGATGGAGAGGAGAAAGGTAGACATATTGTGTGTGCAAGAGACCAAGTGGAAGGGAAGAAAGAGCAGGAGCATCGGCGGTGGGTACAAGTTGTTGTACCATGGTGAGGACAGGAAGAGAAATGGTGTTGGGTCATTTTAAAGGAAGAGTATGTTAAAAGTGTGTTGGAGGTTAAGCGAGTGTCTGACAGGGTGATGAGTGTGAAGTTGGAAATTGAAGGGGTGATGATGAATATCATCAGTGCATATGCCCCACAGGTAGGTTGTGAGATGAAGGAGAAAGAAGATTTCTGGAGTGTGTTAGATGAGGTGGTGGAGAGTGTGCCCAAGCATGGAAGAGTGGTGATAGGAGCAGACTTCAATGGGCATGTTGGTGAAGGGAACAGAGGTGATGAGGAAGTAATGGGTAGATATGGTATCAAGGATAGGAATGGGGAAGGACAGATGGTACTTGATTTTGCAAAAAGGATGGAAATGGCTGTGGTGAATACCTACTTTAAGAAAGGGAGGAGCACAGGGTAACATATAAGAGTGGAGGAAGGTGCACACAGGTGGACTACATTCTTTATAGGAGATGCAAGATAAAAGAAATCACAGACTGTAAGGTGGTAGCAGGAGAGAGTGTCACTAGACAGCATAGGATGGTTGTTTGTAGGATGACTTTAGAGGTAAAGAAGAAGAAGAGAGTGAGAGCTCAACAAAGGATCAGATGGTGGAAGCTGAAGGAGGAAGACTGTTGTGTGAAATTTAGCGAGCAGGTGAGAGAAGCACTAGTTGGAGGGGAAGAAATTTTGGACAACTGGAAAAGTACTGCAGATGTGGTGAGGGAGACAGCTAGGGCAGTACTGGGTATGACATCTGGACAGTGGAAGGAAGACAAGGAGACTTGGTGGTGGAATGAAGAGGTCCAGGAAAGCATAAGGAGAAAGAGGTTGGAGAAAAAGTTTTGGGATAGTCGGAGAGATGAGAAAGTAGACAGGAGTACAAGGAGATGCGGCGTAAGGTGAGAAGTGGCAAAAGCAAAGGAAAAAATATTGCGAGCTGTACAAGAAGTTGAATAGTAAGGAAGAGAAAAGGACTTGTACCGATTGGCCAGACAAAGGGACAGAGCTGGAAAGGATGTGCAGCAGGTTAGGGTGGTAAAAGATGCACATGGTAATGTGCTGACAAGTGAGGAGTGTGTGCTGAGAAGGTGGAGGGAATATTTTGAAGAGTTGATGAATAAAGAAAATGAGTGAGAGAAAAGGATGGATGATGTGGTGAGAGTAAATCAGGAAGTAAAAGAGATTAGCAAGGAAGAAGTGAGGGCTGCTATGAAGAGGATGAAGACTGGAAAGGCAGTTGGTCCAGATGACATTCCAATGGAGGCATGGAAATGTCTTGGAGAGATGGCAGTAGAGTTTCTAACCAGATTGTTTAATAAAATCTTGGAAAGTGAGAGGATGCCTGAGGAGTGGAGACTAAGTGTGCTGGTTCCTATTTCAAGAACAAGGGTGATGTGCAGAGCTGCAGTAACTACAGAGACATAAAGCTGATCAGCCACAGCATGAAGTTATGGGAAAGAGTAGTAGAAGGTAGGCTTAGAAAACAGGTGAAGATCTGTGAGCAACAATATGGTTTCATGCCGAGAAAGAGCACTACAGATGCAATGTTTGCTCTGAGAATACTGTTGGAAAAGTACAGAGAAGGACAGAAAGAGTTACATTGTGTTTGTGGACTTAGAAAAAGCTTATGATAGGGTGCCAAGAGAAGAGTTGTGGCATTGTATGAGGAAGTCTGGAGTGGCAGAGAAGTACGTTAGGGTAGTGCAGGACATGTACAAGAATAGTGTGACAGCGGTGAGATGCGCAGTTGGAATGACAGACTCATTCAAGGTGGAGGTGGGATTACACCAAGGATCAGCTCTGAGTCCTTTCTTGTTTGCAGTGGTGATGGACAGGTTGACAGATGAGATCAGACAGGAGTCCCCATGGACTATGATGTTTGCAGATGACATTGTGATCTGTAGTGAGAGTAGAGAGCAAGTTGAGTCTAGTCTGGAGAAGTGGAGATATGCTTTGGAGAGAAGGGGAATGAAAGTCAGTAGAAGCAAGACTGAGTACATGTGTGTGAATGGGAGGGAGCCCAGTGGAATATAGTGCAGTTACAAGGAGTAGAAGTGGTGAAAGTAGATGAGTTTAAATATTTGGGGTCAACTGTTCAAAGTAATGGAGAGTATGGTAAAGAGGTGAAGAAGAGCGTGCAGGCAGGATGGAGTGGGTGGAAAAAGGTGGCAGGAGTGATTTTATTTAGTGATTAATATTTTAGGAAAAGCTACATATATTAGCTAACCACGCTGAACAATGGACATTGATATTTACATTCTGAATTTACACGCCAATCCAGCAGGGAGCGGCAAATATCTATTAAAAGTGTGAGTGCATGTGTGCCTGCGTGATTTATTTTTAGTGAGTTCAGTGTAAGTGCACTAACAAAAAGACAGGAGGCAGAGCTGGAGGTGGCAGAGCTGAAGATGTTGAGATTCTCTTTGGGAGTGACAAGAATGGACAAGATTACGAATGAATATGTCAGAGGGACAGCTCAGGTGGGACGGTTTGGAGACAAAGTCAGAGAGGCGAGTGAGATGGTTTGGACATGTGCAGAGGAGGGACCCAGGGTATATAGAGAGAAGGATGCTGAGGATGGAGCCACCAGGCAGGAGGAGAAGAGGGAGACCAAAGAGGAGGTTTATGGATATGCTGAGAGAGGACATGCAGGTGGTTGGTGTGACAGAGGAAGATACAGAGGACAGGGTGAGATGGAAACGATTGATCTGCTGTGGCGACCCCTAACGGGAACAGCCGAAAGACAAAGAAGAAGAAAAAAAAGCTAGAATAATTAAAATTAAATAATTTGGCTAGCTAAAACACCAAAACCTTTAAATTAAATTGGTTACAATTAATTAACAGTGTAAAGGACAAAGTTAATTAAGTATACAAAACCACATACCACAAACCAGTTAGTCTGACTATAAGCGTTGCAGTCATGGCTGAGTTAGAATTTCTTTAAAAAAACATGCAAATTGCTACTTCATTTTTTTTTTAACTCAGCAAATCATTCCTTTTAGACTGTGGAATACTCCGAAGAATATTTCACTTCTGTGGGCTGATCCTCATTACGTGTAAACTGAAATCAACCCAAGAAATGCATCAAAAAGAGAATTGCATCAAATGGCCAAAATATTACTTAGAACAATTTGAACCTAATTTACATGTTTTGATGATGTGATGAAACGCATGCAGACATGGAGAAACAAACTCTAAACAGAAACAGAACATATGACCTTTCATGTAGGGGTGCAAACCACTCTCACTGTGTTGCATCCTGCAATGATGCTATAGCCTTCAATGATGCTGTGACATTCACGGTAAAACACTTTGCTCTCCAGCTTCTGTTCCACTAAAATACTGTTATTGTGACACATATTTAGCAAAATGCATGAACAGCATTAATTTTGCAAATCTGACTTTCCTGCCTGCAGAAACAGAGATAGTGAGAAGTAGCCACAGTACCTTTTGAGTCATTTGATTTTATTCAGTAAAATTAGCCTGGCAGCGCGTTGGGCTTGAACATAAATTTTATTATGTATTTAAATCTAGTTGAAACCAGTTTATCACTATTCAAGAACTTAATTACATTTCAGAAAATGTCATGTTCATTTTTTAAAAATCTTTTTAAATAATTCTAATATTGTTGCATCACAATTTAAAACTAATAAAAAATTATCTTACCTGTATAGGATAACCAGATTGAATCTAGATCAAGCTATTTATGATATAGACCTGTTTAAATCCACTGAAATATTATGTAAAAATGTACCTTACACCTTTTCAGCGACTCAGAAGTTTTTGAACCAGTACCAATTCTAGCCAGTTTTTTTTGTTTGTTTTTTGTTTTTTAACAGGGGTAAAACATACAATGGGAAAATAGTCTAATTTGAGAAGCTGGAACAAATCAAAAGTCAGCATTTTTTTCTTGACAAATGAGCTACTGTATTGATTATCAATATTGTTTTATTTTGTTCACTCTAATTATTTCACTCAACTAAATTATTTAATTGGTTGACTCATACGTTTTTATGAAATACAAGTCAAGGTTACCTATGGCGTTCATGGAGCAGCTCCCAGTCCCTCCAGATGTAGATGCATGCAGAAAAGTGGATGGGGTGGCAGGTCAGGCTTGCTTTCTTTCTGCCCGTCGGGCACCTTTGGGGCGGCTTTTTGAAGTAAGAGGAAGCATGAAATGATGCCAAGAAGAGTAAGTCTGCTTGTCATTTGAGGAGCCAAGTGCTCCAACTGCAATATTACCAACCTCAACACAAAGAGGTCACTACAAATGTGAACAGGCCACATTACTGCCCGAGAGACAGGGAACATAAAATACCACATGGTATGAAGAGTGTTGATTTTGGATGGCACTGCCCAGCCAGAACATTTAAAAATGTAATAGTGAAAATGAAAGCAGGTAGTGGTTTTGGATGGGAGTGTGTAACTCACCACAGAAATTCCTATGAGGTGAACTACTTATCTCAGGCAAATTCTCCTTCTCCAATGATAATGAGGCTCTTGGGGGACCAACGCCTTCTCAGATTGTGTATTTGGTATCTCAGGAACCTAATGTCTCATTCCACCGAGTAGTCAGATTGAGGGAAATATGAATGCAGCAATGTACAGAGACATCTGGGATGAAACCTGCTCCAGAGCACTCTTGACTTCAGACTGAGGCAACAATTCATCTTCAGCAGGACAAGACCCTCAGCACACAGCCAAGAATCAAAGGACTGGCTTCAGGACAACTGTTAATGTCCTTGAGTGGCCAGCCAGAGGTCAGACTTGAATATGATCAAACATCTCTGGAGAGATCTGAAAATGGCTGTGCACCGATGATTTCCATCTAACCTGAAGGATCTTGAGAGGTGCTGCAAACAGGAATGGGCAAAACTGCCCACAGGTAGTTGTGCCAAGTTTGTGCTATATTCAAGAAGACTTGAGGCTGTAATTGCTGCCAAAGGTGCGTCAGCAAAGTATTGAGCAAAGGGTGTGAATACTTTGCACATACAATTTCCTAGACTTTTTTTTTATTTTTAATAAATTTGCCAAATAAAAAAACCTTTTGTCATGTTGTCATTATGCAGTGTTGTGAGTAGAATGAGTGGAAAAAATAATTTACGCCAATTTAGAATAAGGCTGTAACATAAAATTTACATCTAAACTTGGATGACAATTTCTTTCACATCTTCTGTGACAATGGATCAATCCATATGTAACTGTATAGAGCATGGGCCCAGCCATTACAGCAGGAAAAATGAGTGTGTCTAATACACAGATATTCCAGTGTTAGATTCATCCATTCCACAGGCCGTTGCTGTCTGGAGACAAATAGTTGATGATTTGTCAACATCAATACTTTGGTTATTTCTTTGCAGATCTACAAATGCTTTGGCCAGTGCAAAAATGTTGTTGGCTTGCCTCATGTCTCACAAAAATCTGGCTAATGTGCCAGTTTTGGATTTAGGCTCCAAGGACAGCATGGCTTGACCAATAGAAAATTTGTGCAGTTTTGGACACTCATCATCAGTCATTCAACTCCAGAGGAATTACCTGAGATTGGGCTGGGATGCAGGCTCATTGATGATTGATTGCCATCACCTGGGTCTCAGTGGCAACAGGATCATAGATTTGGATTGCAGGTTAGTCCAATTAGGAAGCAAGCCTCTGTGGGACCATCAGCAGCAGAATAGCCTCACTTGTCAGTTTGGAGGTTTCTTATGTATTTGTTATGTAGCAGACTTTCTTATAAAACAATAAAGACTGTGTCTTTGAGGAGAAAAGAAAGGTGGAGGATCTCCAGTTGGTCACTATATGTGAAAAAAGTATTGTAATGATTAAAAACAATGTACCTCAAATAAAGATGAGAATTAATGTACATATTTCTCCCTCTACAGTGCATAACATCATGAACCAATTCAAGGAATTTAGATAATCTCTGATGCTTCTGATGCCACTGCTTAGAGAAGTGTCATTCATCAAAAGCTGATATAACCACATGACCAAGTGATTACTTTGAGAAAGTTTTGTCAAGCACTACAGTATGGAGTTGCATTCACAAATACCACTTAAATCTTCACTGTGCAAAAAAAGAAACATTCTAGAATAGAGTTGGGTATCGAAAACTGGTTCGAGTATCGTTAAGAAATGATTCGATCCACCGATATCAATAGCCATTTTGCTTAACGATTCCCTTATCGGTCCCTTCAGAGCAGCCGTTGTTTTTGAGGGTGTTTGTCGGAAAAATGATCATTCCTCTACGTTGATTACAGACCCTGCAGCGGGTCTGTAATCAACTGTTTCTGCAGCACGACACCACTTTGAAGCGTGAACCAATGAAACAATTCTTCGATCCACTGGCTCATGGTTCTTTGATTCGCTGCTCTTCAGAAACGGCAAGTCCGCTTCTTAACCCCTCTCAAAGCCATTAAAATATCATGAGTCACTTTTGGTGTGGATTCGAGTCACTAACTAGGACTCATGTCTTGTTGCATTCAAGAAACGAGAATCGTCCTCCGTTCCGTTGGCACAGCTCCAAATGCTGCGCGGCTCTCTGCTGAGACAGAGTCCAGTCGGAATTAATAACTTCAAAACGAATTGCCACTTTGAATAAAATGACACCTCTTACAAACATTGCAATACAGACAATAAACTACAATCAACTAAAACTGTTTTTTTTCCTCCCAGAATGAGACGTGCTGCGTTCTTTATGAATTACATCCTGATGTTCAGTGTAGCCAGCTGCAAGAGCTCAGCTCAGAGGTATGGAAAGACATTCATGCCAATAATGTCTGAAAGGAAATGCTTTTGACAAAAACTACAGATTTTGTTTATTTCTATTCACAGTAGTGTTCAGAATAATAGTAGTACTATGTGACTAAACATATTAATCCAGGTTTTGAGTATATTTCTTATTGTTACATGGGAAACAAGGTACCAGTAGATTCAGTAGATTCTCACAAATCCAACAAGACCAAGCATTCATGATATGCACACTCTTAAGGCTATGAAATTGGGCTATTAATAAAAAAGTAGAAAAGGGGTGTTTACAATAATAGTAACATCTGCTGTTGATGCTACAAACTCAAAACTATTATATTCAAACTGCTTTTTTTTTTAGCAATCCTGTGAATCACTAAACTAGTATTTAGTTGTATAACCACAGTTTTTCATGATTTCTTCACGTCGGCGAGGCATGGAGTCAACCAACTTGTGGCACCTTTCAGCTGTTGTTCCACTCCAAGATTCTTTAACAACATTCTACAATTCATTCACATTTCTTGGTTTTGCTTCAGAAACAGCTTTTTTGATGTCACCCCACAAGTTCTCAATTGGATTTAGGTCTGGGGATTGGGCAGCCCACTCCAAAACATAAATTTTGTTTGTTTGGAACCAAGATTTTGTTTGTTTACTAGTGTGCTTGGGGTCATTGTCTTGTTGAAACACCCATTTCAAGGGCATGTCCTCTTCAGCATAAGGCAACATGACCTCTTCAAGTATTTTGACATATCCAAACTGATCCATGATACTTGGTATGCGATATATAGGCCCAATACCATAGCAGGAGAAATATGCCCATATCATGATGCTTGCACCACCATGCTTCACTGTCTTCACTGTAACTGTGGCTTGAATTCAGAGTTTGGGGGTCATCTCACAAACTGTCTGCAGCCCTTGGACCCAAAAAGAACAATTTTACTCTCATCAGTCCACAAAATATTCCTCCATTTCTCTTTAGGCCAGTTGATGGTTCTTTGGCAAATTGTAACCTTTTCTGCACATGTCTTTTATTTAACAGAGGGATTTTGCGGGGGATTCTTGCACATAAATTAGCTTCACACAGGCGTCTTCTAACTGTCACAGCACTTACAGGTAACTCCAGACTGGTGAGCCTTTGCCATTCTCATTATTCTTCTATCCATTTTGATGGTTGTTTTCCATTTTCTTCCACGCCTCTCTGTTTTTTTTTTGCCCATTTTAAAGCATTGGAGATCATTGTAGATGAACAGCCTATAATTTTTTTGCACCTGTGTATAAGTTTTCCCCTCTCCAATCAACTTTTTAATTAAACTATGCTGTTCTTCTGAACAATGTCTTGAACGTCCCATTTTCCTCAGACTTTCAAAGAGAAAAGCATGTTCAACCCGTGCTGGCTTCATCCTTAAATAGGGGACACCTGATTCACACCTGTTTGTTCCACAAAATTGATGAACTCACTGACTGAATACCACACTACTACAACCCCTGGCAAAAATTATGGAATCACCAGCCTCTGAGGATGTTCATTCAGTTGTTTAATTTTGTAGAAAAAAAAGCAGATCACAGACATGACACAAAACTAAAGTCATTTCAAATGGCAACTTTCTGGCTTTAAGAAACACTATAAGAAATCAGAAAAAAGATTGTGGCAGTCAGTAACGGTTACTTTTTTAGACCAAGCAGAGGAAAAAAATATGGAATCACTCAATTCTGAGGAAAAAAATTATGGAATCACCCTGTAAATTTCATCCCCAAAACTAACACCTGCATCATATCAGATCTGCTCGTTAGTCTGCATCTCTAAAAGGAGTGAACACACCTTGGAGAGCTGTTGCACCCAGTGGACTGACATGACTCAATGGCTCTCCAACACGAGAGATGTCAATTGAAACAAAGGAGAGGATTATCAAACTCTTAAAGAGAGTAAATCATCACGCAATGTTGCAAAAGATGTTGGTATTCACAGTCAGCTGTGTCTAAACTCTGGACCAATACAAACAACATGGGAAGGTTGTTAAAGGCAAACATACTGGTAGACCAAGGAAGACATCAAAGCGTCAAGACAGAAAACTTAAAACAATATGTCCTCAAAATCGAAAACTGCACAACAAACAAATGAGAACGAATGGGAGGAAACTGGAGTCAACGTCTGTGACCGAACTGTAAGAAACCGCCTAAAGGAAATGGGATTTACATACAGAAAAGCTAAACGAAAGCCATCATAACACCTAAACAGAAAAAAACAAGGTTACAATGGGCTAAGGAAAAGCATTCGTGGACTGTGGATGACTGGATGAAATTCATATTCAGTGATGAATCTCGAATCTGCATTGGGCAAGGTGATGATTGCTGGAACTTTTGTTTGGTGCCGTTCCAATGAGATTTATAATGATGACTGCCTGAAGAGAACATGTAAATTTCCACAGTCATTGATGATATGGGGCTGCATGTAAGGTAAAGGCACTGGGGAGATGCCTGTCATTACATCATCAATAAATGCACAAGTTTACGTTGATATTTTGGACAATTGAAAGGATGTTTGGGGATGTTTCAAGATGATAATGCATCTTGCCATAGAGCAAAACTGCGAAAACATTCCTTGTAAAAGACACATAGGGTCAATGTCATGCATAGGGTCAGTGTCAACGAGTAGATCATATTGATGCAGGTGTTAGTTTGGGGGATGAAAATTTACAGGGTGATTCCATAATTTTTTCCTCAGAATTGAGTGATTCCATATTTTTTTCCTCTGCTTGGTCTAAAAAGTAACCGTTACTGACTGCCACAATCTTTTTTTCTTGATTTCTTATAGTGTTTCTTAAAGCCAGAAAGTTGTCATTTGAAATGACTTTAGTTTTGTGTCATGTCTGTGATCTGCTTTTTTTCTACAAAATTAAACAACTGAATGAACATCCTCCGAGGCCGGTGATTCCATAATTTTTGCCAGGGGTTGTATTATTGTGAACACCCCCTTTTCTACTTTTTTTTTTACTAATAGACCAATTTCATAGCCTTAAGAGTGTGCATATCATGAATGCTTGGTCTTGTTGGATTTGTGAGAATCTACTGAATCTACTGGTACCTTGTTTCCCATGTAACAATAAGAAATATACTCAAAACCTGGATTAATCTTTTTAGTCACATAGCATTACTATTATTCTGAACACTACTGTATGTCCAGAGATCAAGGAGTAGAGTTTATTATGTCCAAAGTTTAAGGATTCATTGACCAATTTCATATTTATAATATTTACTTTAAGACTTAATAAAATGTTGTTCAATTTCAATTTAATCAGCTTATAAAGTGCCAAATCACAACAAAAGCCATCTCAAGGCGCCTTACATAGAACAGTTAAACATAAAAATTAAAACAAATAAATAAATAAAATTCAAATACATAATTAAAAACAGAAGTAAAAGAATAAAACAGATACAAAATAAAAAACATTCATAAGAAAGAGAATAAAAACAGGCTTTAAGTCTTGACTTAAAAATGTCCACGGACTCTGACTGTCTCACAGTCGCAGGAAGACCGTTCCACAGAACGGGTGCACGATAAGAAAAAGCTCTTTGACCCTTGACATAGAAACCTGTAAAGCCTACTTTTAGTACACAAAAATTCACAAGAGGTATCGATAAGGGAATCGATATGGAATCGGATCGATAAGCGGAATCGATAATGGTATCGATAAAATCTTATTGATACCCATCCCTATTCCAGAAGCAGCCTTGCCTTCTCTGTGCTCTGAGGCATTTGGGTTGGACCATTTCACAGTGGAAATGTGTATTGTGGTCAGGCAAATCAATAATTAAGAGCTCTTTTGAAAGAAATGGATGTCGTGGACTCTGGACTAAAGGAGAGAAGAACTATCCAGACTGTTATCAGCAACAAGTCCAGAAGCTGGAGTCTGTCATTGTATGGGGTTGTGTCAGTGCTTTTTGCAAAGGTAATGTACACTTCTGTGGTGGCAACATTCTTGCAGAAAAGCACACTGAGATTTTAGAGCAACATATGCAGCATTCAAGGCAACATCTTATCACAGATGTCCATGCATTTTTCAACAAGAAAATTCAAAATCACATTCTGTATACTACAAAGTCATGGCTGCAGAAGAAGAGATAATGGGCAATGGACTGGCCTCCCTAAGCTGTTCCCAACAGTGAATGTGTGAAGAATTTTGAAATGAAAAATGCAACAACGATGACCCTGTACTGTTGCACACCTTAGGACCTGTTTGCAGGAAGAAAAAGACAAAATAACACCTGGATGGCTTCATTGCAGGGATCTGTTTTAAGCCCCTTGCTTTTCTCCCTGTATGTGGCACCCCTTGGGTGTATACTGTGGAGTTTTGGGATTGCCTTTCATTGTTATGCTGATGATACTCAGTTGTACATGCCGATAACTGTGGGAAATCTCACTCCCATAAAATCCCTGGAGGACTGTCTTCTATCAGTGAGAAGTTGGATGTCTAGTAACTTCCAACTTTTAAACTTTGATAAGACTGAAACTGATGGTACTTGGTCCAGCGAGACATCAGCATCAGTTTGACCAGCTGGTGCTCAGCCTGGGTTCCTGTGTCATACATCATACGGACAAAATGAGGAACCTTGGGGTAATTTTTGATCCCAAGTTGTCTTTTGACCTCCACATCAGGGATGTTACTAGGACTGCCTTTTTCCATCTGAGAAATATAGCGAGGATCCGCCTCATCCTGTCCATGGCTGATGCTGAGACCCTGATTCATGCTTTTGTTTCTTCTAGACTAGATTATTGTAATGTTGTATTTTCAGGGTTACCACAGTCTAGCATTAGGGGTCTTCAGCTGGTTCAGAACGCTGCCGCCAGACTTCTGACATGTAGCAGAAGGTCTGAACATATCACACCCATTTTGGCATCTTTGCACTGGCTCCCTGTCTCTGTGAGAGCAGATTTTAAGGTTCTGTTATTCTTATAAGGTTGTTCATGGACTGGTGCCATCTTATCTGGGTGATCTGGTGGAGCTCTATGTGCCGGCCCGGGCTTTGCGGTTGCAGGATGCAGGACTTCTCTGTGTTCCCAGGGTGAAGAAGAAGTCAGCAGGTCAAATAGCCTTTTCGTATCATGCACCCACCCTGTGGAACAGTCTTCCTGCGACCGTGAGGCAGTCTGAGTCTGTGGACATTTTTAAGTCAAGACTCAAAACCTATTTTTATTCTCTTTCTGATGGATAGTTTTTATTTTTATTTGTTTTATTCTTTTACTTCTGTTTTTATTTATGTATTTGAATTTTTTATTCATTTTTAATTATTTATTCAATTTTATGTTGACTTGTTTTATGTAAGGCGCCTTGAGACAGCTTTTGCTGTGATTTGGCGCATTATAAGCTAATTAAATTAAATTAATTGCTTGGGATCCTCAATGCCAAAATGTGTTTTAAGAGCATCACAAAATGGTAAATGCTTTTTATCATTCCAGCTTTCTTTGTAATGTGCTGCTGGCCTTAGAAGCATGAACAGATAGCTTTTAAGAAATTAAATGAATTTGACCACACAAAACATAAAATCTCCTTGATACTATCTGCAATCAAATAAAAGTCAAAGTAAATGTAAGGATCACTGCATCATTTTCAAATTTGCATTTTCCATTTTGTCCCAACTTTTCCTGATTTGGGGTGTTACTTTTACATTCTACCAGTGAAAGCATCTCCTATCAGCTACCATCATACAGACAGTTTAGGTCAAAGAGCGTGCACTGATGTTTCATATAGACAGATCTACAACACTATGAAATGACCTTGGGTCCAGGATGACAATCACCCAGGTAGACTGATGCATCCCCACCTGTAGAAAGTAGCCATCTATCTGCTGTAGCCAGGTGAAATGTGTCCATCCACTTGTTTTTTTTTTTTTTTCCATTTGCTGCAGTTCTTAACATTGAGGTACCCTCTGTGCTGGACCACAGAAACCATGAAACTGTTGTAGTCGTAGGCTGTATGCATTATCTGAGTCTCTCAAAGCAGCCATTTGTATAACAGAAAGTCATTCCAGTTGACCCCAAGGATCCATCTTGCATACAGCTTGTACAAAAAGCAGCTTATAGGTGATTTATTGGTATGGAAATATTTCCTGAGTGGATGATACTATTGTCTTGGTGAAATGAATTGATACCCTGGTTGCAGCACTTAAGTTGTTTGAAAAGTCACAGTGTCTGGGTTTGTGATTGCCCTGGATCAAGAAGGAGATAAGTTTTTTCAATGACTTCCTGGACCTATAGTTTCATATGTTTTTCTGTAAGTGGGGAAAGTAGTGAACTTGAAGAAGCATTTGCTTGTCTCAGCATTGACAATAATGTCTCTGGGCCCTGTGACTTTAAGATCAAGACACGCCTAGGAAAAAAATTAAGGACAGAAAGTCATCAGGTCCCAGGACAGATGTATTTGGTGATGCAGATACCTTTGCCTATGACCAGTAATGTTTTGGTTAAATCCATTTGTACTTATTTATCCTTGTCAGCTTTCACAATTTGTACAACCTTAAACTTTTACTTTACTTTGCTGACAAATTTTACTACATAACAATTTCAATAAGCATTGTGACCAACCAAAACATCAAAGTGATATATATTTCTTTCTTTCATGGCTACACAGCACATACCTTAGACAACTATACCCTGTCTGCAATATAATAATAATAAATAATAAAAAACTAAAACCAAATCTTTCTTGACGCTTTAACATTTGCAAGACTTTGTAGGGGTTTACTCCTAGGTGTGTCCAGGAGTTGTTGACAAAGCCGGTGCGTGCCATGGATGGCACATTTCTAAAATATAGTACTTTAATGGCACAATATCTGTGCCCTGTCAACATATGAGAGATCATTTTAAGAGGTACCTCGACTTGTAAACTGTCTCTTTATAAGCACTGTGTAAAATAACACACAGAAGAACAATGTGTAAAACCTGTCACATACTGCAGTCTATGCCACAGTGACATTGAGTATAGCTATTTATGCATATGAAACCATGATAAAGAGAGCAGACTCAAGTAAATGCATCATTGCATTGAGTTTAAGACAAAACTGTACATGCCCTCCAGCTTTATCATCATGCTGTACATGGGCTACTTATAGATTTGTTGTTTAAAATACTCAAAAGTGCACCCAGATTTTCAGAGTAGTCATCTTCAATTATGTAGGCACTATTTTGATGGTTAACATAAAAACAAGTTATGCAAAAGGAATATCTACAGAAAGAAATAGAAGTACTATTGTTTTTAATTTTTTTTTTTTTTTATGTTCCATCTGGGCAGGCAGGATCCCCCGGTGCTGACCTTCTTGTAGAAAAAATGGTGTCAATAGCGTTCACAGACCAGCTGATCAATTCCATGGTTAATCCAATAGTAGTCCAATAGATCCAGAATCCAATATAGTTTCTGAGGAATTCACAGCCTGGTGAAGTAGGGACTTGAAGGTTAAAAGCAGAGAGATAAGGGATAGTGGAGGAGATGCGACCGCCCTCGTCGGAGTCCCAAGCTGTATATATGTGTATATGTGTGTGTGTTTAGAGAAGTACAAAAAAGAAGTACTGTAGAAGTAAGTTATTATAGTGTGCAGTGGATGAGAGTCTACAACTCCCCTTGGACTGTGGATGGAAATTGAGGATCAATCACAAATTTTTCAATCCATCAGAATTATTGGAATTTGCATCAGATGTTATCAGCTCCATCTATCAATGCTGCCATGTTTCTCTGGCAGTTTGGTTTTGCAAAATCTCAGCACGGCACAACATCGAACATGTCATGACACCAAACTCTACATCTAGCAACAGGGAAAACAGCTGCATTGACACTGATCTAGCATTTTCTGCACAGAAAATGGATCAGGAATTGACAAAGGAATTGATAAAGAATCAAACCAATATCAATAAAATCTCATCTATTCCAATCTCTACCGTGGATGAGACACCAATCTGATGCAGGTTACATGCTCAGCCAATTCCAGTACCCATTTACAACTGGCAGGGCTGAGGCAATGCAGATGAAGTGCCTTGTCCAAGGACACACTCAGGTAGCGTAACAGGGAATCAAACTCAGGTCTACATATTGTAAGATGAACCACTTATCCCACTGAGCTACCACCACCAAAAACAAAGAAGACAAAATGTTAAACCTTCATGTAGATTAAATAAAGTGCAAGGATTATAGTATATTCTGACGTTAACATAATAAAGTCACAACACAAAACTGAAATTTTATGCTAATTGATTTTTTTTTTAATTTAGTAAATTAGAATTGTCAAAATGCAAAGAAGCACAGATGATAAGAGATTGAAGTAATGTTGTTCTCTGTGGGAGTGATTTAACTTGCATTTCTAATGTTACTCTTCCTTTTGCATGCAGATTTGCTGTGTTGTTGCCTTCGGCAGTTCAGATTTGGGTGACGTCGTCGTTTCTTTTTTTTTTCCTCTGTTGATTTTCTCAACAGACCTGAGGGAGGATAGAAAATAGACTAAAAGTCCAACATTTGGTTTGGTATAATTTAATACAGTAGATTTCTCATGAGAAGAACTGGACAATGTCAGCTACACAAGAAATATAGAAAATCTCTTTAATTTAAGATAATTTAGCATTTTGTCAAATATACAATGTCATTTCTCTGGGTAATGTCACTGTTATAACTGCCACACAGATCCTCATTCCTTTCCAAGTCAGTGATTTAAAGTGAAGGATGATTGCTCATGGTTGTAGCAGAGAGAGAAAAAAGACAACTTTGCCCAAATTGCCTTTAAAAAGAAAGAAGAAAAAAACAATTCAGATGAGTGATTGACGCGGCATGCAATTCATCAGAATGAGAGATGGTGAAAGGTATCTGAAAAAACAAAGCACTGTTGGAAAGCAAACATATACACACTGTGTGCTTGCACGCAGACACTGACATCACACACAAATGAAAGTAGTTCAATAGCTATTACAGTGTAGCTGTGGAGAAATTTGGTATCAAATGATTGGTGAGATCGGCTGCAAGAGAGTGAAAAAAGTTATAGCTTCTATATTCGTGCTTGTGTTGTTTTGTGTGTGAGTGTGTGTGTGCATGCTGTGATGTGTCCTCCCGTTTGTGTGTCTCTGAATGTGCAAGTGTCAACCCCCGTTTCTCCTCCCCCTCTGTCGCTTACGTCCACAGCCATTAGTGAGGCGGCCGTTGAGGCTGCCTTGTTTTGACAGATGCTCACTCTGTCCAAATGCATCTCAGAGGACGTTATGGCACTTGTAACGCTACCCCCTCCCTTCCCCAATCTCCCTCCCTATTTCCACTCCACTCTCCTTTGCTTTCACTCTTTTTACTTTTTCTCAGTTCATGCATTGTTTCAAACCCATTTGAATTCATACACCATGTCATTCAGCAGTGATATTCACAATCATCAATGTAGTACATGAGCACTCACAAGTTCACACGTTATTTATATCCTATCCTGAAGCTATGTAATGAAGAAATTTTATCCCTGCAAGATGGTTGTCATTTTCTACTTTTGTTATGCATACGAGGGCTGTCAATAAAGTAACGGTCCTTTTTATTTTTTTCAAAAACTATATGGATTTCATTCATATGTTTTTATGTCAGACATGCTTGAACCCTCGTGTCCGCGCGTCGGGACACAGCCGACGCGGTGCGGCGGCACAGGAAAAACACCTCCGTGTTGATAACCATTTGTAAAATCCAGGCGGCTTTTGATGGCTTTCAGTGGAGTGAGTATATGAGAAATTGTTTAACAGCAGGACATGTTCCAACTTGTCCTCAAGGCTTCAAACAGAGGTGTTTTTCCTGTGGTGGAGCGTCGCGGCGGCTGCGTCCCGACGCGCGGACCCGTCCGCATGTCTTTCATTAAAAAAATCTCCTTTAACAGTGGAATATCCGGATAAAATGCTGAAACCGACTTCTTCTGAAACTTCTCTGTTCTCTCACGACGTCCTGGATCAATAGAGCCTGAAATGTGGAGGTTTTCAGCTTGAACAGGCTGACGACGGCGGCTGAGAGCGCTGAGCGACGTCTCGCACCGTGAAAAGTCCTTAAAGCGACAGAATCACCTCAAAATCTCTCATCAGCTGTTAAAATTTTCACTGAAAACCAGCTTAATTTTTCAAACCGTGTCCACTTCGATGTGTCTCACAGGTTTAGAAAAAAGTTTGATCAAACAAAGCGCCAGTCTCTCAGCAACTTCTCAGACAAAGGAATTCCGACGAGGGGCTGGACGACTCCTCCCACAAGGAGTGCTCACAGGCGAATGACGTCACCGACAGGCGTGGAAAAACTCACGCATGCGCACGAGGGTTCAAGCATGTCTGACGTAAAAACATATGAATGAAATCCATATAGTTTTTGAAAAAAATAAAAAGGATCGTTACTTTATTGACAGCCCTCGTATATTCATTATTTATTTACATATTTATATATCATCCTGTTGGGCTGTGGTCTGGTCCACAAAGCACTGCTGTTTACCAACCAAGTAACACACTTTCGAAATTTTGACATTTAATTTGTACATTTTTATTCTTTCATTCATTTATGTTCTGTGCCTGCTTACTCCAATCAAGGGTCAGGGTTGGGGGGTGTCAGGGAGGCGGGGGGTTGGAGCCTATCCCAGAAGTCATAGGGCATGAGGCAGGGTACACTCAAGATAGGATGTCATTCTGTTGCAGAGCCAGTATATTTACATGTACATTTTTAGTCACACATAATATTGTAATTTTAACAAATTTGGAATAGAAAAAAAATATCCTAACAGCAAAAGAAGTTAGAGCTGTATACTTTTAAAGTAATATATTATGTATACCCATTATGCATATACTGCGATATACTGTATATGTTAACACACAAAATGAATAAAGCTACACCAAAATAGTGCTTTTGCCAGTATATATATATATATATATATATATATATATATATATATATATATATATATATATATATACGAGGTCTGTGATAAAAAAAAGCGGTCCTTTTTATTTTTTTCAAAAAATAAATGGATTTGATTCATATGTTTTTACATCAGACAAACTTGAACCCTCGTGCGCATGCATGAGTTTTGTCATGCCTGTCGGTGACGTCATTCGCCTGTGGGCAGGCTTTGAGTGAGGTGTGGACTCCCCCTCCCGTCGGAATCTCTTTGTCTGACAAGCTGCAGGGAGACGGCGCGCGTTGCTTTATCAATTTTTTTCAGGACTGGTGAGGGATATCTTTGTGGACACTATTCGAGAAATTCAGCTGGTTTTCGGTGTAAAGTTTAACGGCTGATGAGAGATTGTGGAGTTTCTTTCGCTTTAAGCACAGCCCACAAAGCGGATCGGTGCGGCACGGTTGGGGGTGGCGTCCGTCTGGCTGTTTCGAGCTGAAAACATCCTAATTTAAAGCTCTGTTCACCCAGGACGTCGTCAGAGAGTTTACCCAGACATTCCACTGTTAAAGGAGATTTTGTAATGAAAGAACGTGCGGACGAATTTGCCGAGTCGTTTCCGTGACGACTCGGCGAATCTGTGTGTGCCGCGACATGAAAAACACCTCCGTGTTGAAAACCATTTGTAAAATTCAGGCGGCTTTTGATGGCTTTCAACAAGTGAGTAACTGAGAAATTGTTTAACAGCTAGGGCATGTTCCAACTTGTCTGTTAAGGTTTCCAACGGAGGTGTTTTTCCTGTCGCGACCCCCCGCGGTTGGGTCCGGCCCGACATGCGACTCTGCCTGCACGTTCTTTCATTACAAAATGTCCGTTAACAATGGAATGTCCGAATAAACTCCTCATGCCGACTTCTTCTGAAAGTTCTCTGTTTTCTGACGACTTCCTGGGTCAACAGAGCCTGAAATGTGGAAGTTTTCAACTTGAAACGGCGAGACGCTGCCGCCTCGAAGTGCAGATCGCCGTCAGGCACCGTGGGCCGTCCTTAAAGCGACACTACCAGACCAAAATCTCTCATCGGCCGTTAAAATTTTTACCGAAAACCAGCTGAATTTATCAAATGGTGTCCACTCAGTTGTGCCTTACAGCTTTTGAAAAAATATTTATCAAACAAAGCAGTCTCTGAGCCATTCCTAAAAAATGAAAAAACGACGAGAGGGTGGGCGACTCCTCACTCAAAGACTGCCCACAGGCGAATGACGTAACTGACAGGCGTGAAAAAACTCTCGCATGCCCACGAGGGCTCAAGCATGTCTGATGTAATCACACGTGATTCAAATCCATATGGTTTTTGAAAAAAATAATAAGGTCGGATACTTTTCTAACAGACCTCGTACACCAAACTGTACTACACTGCCATTATCTTCAGCCAAACAGATCCTGGGTTTCACAATGACACTGACTCTTAATAGAATAGAAAATATAACCAAATTCTTTCAAAATCTTTCAAAAGTCTTTCAAAATATGGAAAAATTCCTCAAATGACAAAGAACATTATGTACAACCCCTGGCAAAAAATATGGAATCACCGGCCTCGGAGGATGTTCATTCAGTTGTTTAATTTTGTAGAAAAAAAGCAGATCACACACATGACACAAAACTAAAGTCATTTCAAATGGCAACTTTCTGGCTTTAAGAAACACTATAAGAAATCAAGAAAAAAGATTGTGGCAGTCAGTAACGGTTACTTTTTTAGACCAAGCAGAGGAAAAAAATATGGAATCACTCAATTCTGAGGAAAAAATTATGGAATCACCCTGTAAATTTTCATTCCCAAAACTAACACCTGCATCATATCAGATCTGCTCATTAGTCTGCATCTAAAAAGGAGTGATCACACCTTGGAGAGCTGTTGCACCAAGTGGACTGACATGAATCATGGCTCCAACACAAGAGATGTCAGTTGAAACAAAGGAGAGGATGATCAAACTCTTAAAAAAGAGTAAATCATCATGCAATGTTGCAAAAGATGTTGGTTGTTCACAGTCAGCTGTGTCTAAACTCAGGACCAAATACAAAAAACATGGGAAGGTTGTTAAAGGCAAACATACTGGTAGACCAAGGAAGACATCAAAGCGTCAAGACAGAAAACTTAAAGCAATATGTCTCAAAAATCCAAAAATGCACAACAAAACAAATGAGGAACGAATGGGAGGAAACTGGAGTCAACGTCTATGACTGAACTGTAAGAAACCGCCTAAAGGAAATGGGATTTACATACAGAAAAGCTAAACGAAAGCCATCATCAACACCTAAACAGAATAAACAAGGTTACAATGGGCTAAGGAAAAGCAATCATGGACTGTGGATGACTGGATGAAAGTGATATTCAGTGATGAATCTCAAATCTGCATTGGGCAAGGTGATGATGCTGGAACTTTTGTTTGGTGCAGTTCCAATGAGATTTATAAAGATGACTGCCTGAAGAGAACATCTAAATTTCCACAGTCATTGAAGATATGGGCTGCATGTCAGGTAAAGGCACTGGGGAGATGGCTGTCATTACATCATCAATAAATGCACAAGTTTACGTTGATATTTTGGACAATTGAAAGGATGTTTGGGGATGATGAAATCATTTTCAAGATGATAATGCATCTTGCCATAGAGCAAAAACTGTGAAAACGTTCCTTGCAAAAAGACACATAGGATCAATGTCATGGCATAGGGTCAATGTCAACGAGTAGATCTGATTTGATGCAGGTTTTAGTTTGGGGGATGGAAATTTACAGGGTGATTCCATAATTTATTCCTCAGAATTGAGTGATTCCATATTTGTTTCCTCTCCTTGGTCTAAAAAAGTAACTGTTACTGACTGTCACAATCTTTTTTCTTGATTTCTTATAGTGTTTCTTAAAGCCAGAAAGTTGCCATTTGAAATGACTTTAGTTTTGTGTCATGTCTGTGATCTGCTTTTTTTTCACAAAATTAAACAACTGAATGAACATCCTCCGAGGCCGGTGATTCCATAATTTTTGCCAGGGGTTGTACATACTACAATGTTCACACCACCTTCCAAAAAAGAGAAGGAGAGAGAGAGGTGGTGAGTGTGTGTGTGTGTGTGTGTGTGTGTGTGCGCGCGATGGAGAGTGTGTTTGTGGGTGAATGAATGAGTTGGGGGGTTATAAGATGAGTGGGGGACTGATTGTATGAAAAGAGAGAGAGAGAGAAGTGTTGTGTGTGAGAGAGTGTGAGAAAGAGAGATATAGAGCATGTGTGTGTAAGAGAGAAAGAGAATGTGTGTATGTGAGAGAGAAAGAGAGAGAGTGTGTGTGTGTGTGAATGAGTGTGGGACTGAGTGATTGTATGGAGAGAGAGAGAGAGAGAGAGAGAGAGAGAGAGAGAGAGAGAGAGAGAGAATGTGTGTGTGTGTGTGTGTGTGTGTGTGTGTGTGTGTGTGTGTGTGTGTGTGTGTGTGTGTGTGTGTGTGTGTGTGTGTGTGTGAGAGAGAGGCGAAAATAAAACAGTTGGACATAGGTTGACAATAGTTTTAAAATAAACGGTTTGACTGTAAAACTTGAATTGCAATGTGTAATTTATTCAGACTTCAGTGAAATAAGTTCCAAATTTTTTTATATTTCACAAAATTAAGGTAATAATTTCCATGATCATTACTGAGTAATAAAAAAGCTAGAATAATTAACTCAGCCACATGGGGTGTGCAGCCAGTACATTCTGAGTGCCGGTCCCAAGCCCGGATAAATGAGGAGGGTTGCGTCAGGAAGGGCATCCAGTGTAAAACAAGCCAACCCAACTATGCAGACTCAGAATCGAATTCCCATACCGGATCGGTCGCGGCCCGGGTTAACAACGTCCGCCACCGGTGCTATTGCCCAACAGGGTGCTGGTGGAAATTGGGCTACTGCTGGGCGATGACGACGAAGAAGAGGAGGAAAACGTTGCCACGAACAGCGGGAGAAGAAGAAAACTAGAAGGGTGGAAATGAGAGTGGGGACTTTGAATGTTGGTAGTATGACTGGTAAAGGGAGAGAGCTAGCTGATATGATGGAGAGGAGAAAGGTAGACATATTGTGTGTGCAAGAGACCAAGTGGAAGGGAAGTAAGAGCAGGAGCATCGGCGGTGGGTACAAGTTGTTGTACCATGGTGAGGACAGGAAGAGAAATGGTGTTGGGGTCATTTTAAAGGAAGAGTATGTTAAAAGTGTGTTGGAGGTTAAGCGAGTGTCTGACAGGGTGATGAGTGTGAAGTTGGAAATTGAAGGGGTGATGATGAATATCATCAGTGCATATGCCCCACAGGTAGGTTGTGAGATGAAGGAGAAAGAAGATTTCTGGAGTGTGTTAGATGAGGTGGTGGAGAGTGTGCCCAAGCATGGAAGAGTGGTGATAGGAGCAGACTTCAATGGGCATGTTGGTGAAGGGAACAGAGGTGATGAGGAAGTAATGGGTAGATATGGTATCAAGGATAGGAATGGGGAAGGACAGATGGTACTTGATTTTGCAAAAAGGATGGAAATGGCTGTGGTGAATACCTACTTTAAGAAAAGGGAGGAGCACAGGGTAACATATAAGAGTGGAGGAAGGTGCACACAGGTGGACTACATTCTTTATAGGAGATGCAAGATAAAAGAAATCACAGACTGTAAGGTGGTAGCAGGAGAGAGTGTCACTAGACAGCATAGGATGGTTGTTTGTAGGATGACTTTAGAGGTAAAGAAGAAGAAGAGAGTGAGAGCTCAACAAAGGATCAGATGGTGGAAGCTGAAGGAGGAAGACTGTTGTGTGAAATTTAGCGAGCAGGTGAGAGAAGCACTAGTTGGAGGGGAAGAAATTTTGGACAACTGGAAAAGTACTGCAGATGTGGTGAGGGAGACAGCTAGGGCAGTACTGGGTATGACATCTGGACAGTGGAAGGAAGACAAGGAGACTTGGTGGTGGAATGAAGAGGTCCAGGAAAGCATAAGGAGAAAGAGGTTGGAGAAAAAGTTTTGGGATAGTCGGAGAGATGAAGAAAGTAGACAGGAGTACAAGGAGATGCGGCGTAAGGTGAGAAGTGGCAAAAGCAAAGGAAAAATCATATTGCGAGCTGTACAAGAAGTTGAATAGTAAGGAAGGAGAAAAGGACTTGTACCGATTGGCCAGACAAAGGGACAGAGCTGGAAAGGATGTGCAGCAGGTTAGGGTGGTAAAAGATGCACATGGTAATGTGCTGACAAGTGAGGAGTGTGTGCTGAGAAGGTGGAGGGAATATTTTGAAGAGTTGATGAATAAAGAAAATGAGTGAGAGAAAAGGATGGATGATGTGGTGAGAGTAAATCAGGAAGTAAAAGAGATTAGCAAGGAAGAAGTGAGGGCTGCTATGAAGAGGATGAAGACTGGAAAGGCAGTTGGTCCAGATGACATTCCAATGGAGGCATGGAAATGTCTTGGAGAGATGGCAGTAGAGTTTCTAACCAGATTGTTTAATAAAATCTTGGAAAGTGAGAGGATGCCTGAGGAGTGGAGACTAAGTGTGCTGGTTCCTATTTTCAAGAACAAGGGTGATGTGCAGAGCTGCAGTAACTACAGAGACATAAAGCTGATCAGCCACAGCATGAAGTTATGGGAAAGAGTAGTAGAAGGTAGGCTTAGAAAACAGGTGAAGATCTGTGAGCAACAATATGGTTTCATGCCGAGAAAGAGCACTACAGATGCAATGTTTGCTCTGAGAATACTGTTGGAAAAGTACAGAGAAGGACAGAAAGAGTTACATTGTGTGTTTGTGGACTTAGAAAAAGCTTATGATAGGGTGCCAAGAGAAGAGTTGTGGCATTGTATGAGGAAGTCTGGAGTGGCAGAGAAGTACGTTAGGGTAGTGCAGGACATGTACAAGAATAGTGTGACAGCGGTGAGATGCGCAGTTGGAATGACAGACTCATTCAAGGTGGAGGTGGGATTACACCAAGGATCAGCTCTGAGTCCTTTCTTGTTTGCAGTGGTGATGGACAGGTTGACAGATGAGATCAGACAGGAGTCCCCATGGACTATGATGTTTGCAGATGACATTGTGATCTGTAGTGAGAGTAGAGAGCAAGTTGAGTCTAGTCTGGAGAAGTGGAGATATGCTTTGGAGAGAAGGGGAATGAAAGTCAGTAGAAGCAAGACTGAGTACATGTGTGTGAATGGGAGGGAGCCCAGTGGAATAGTGCAGTTACAAGGAGTAGAAGTGGTGAAAGTAGATGAGTTTAAATATTTGGGGTCAACTGTTCAAAGTAATGGAGAGTATGGTAAAGAGGTGAAGAAGAGCGTGCAGGCAGGATGGAGTGGGTGGAAAAAGGTGGCAGGAGTGATTTTATTTAGTGATTAATATTTTAGGAAAAGCTACATATATTAGCTAACCACGCTGAACAATGGACATTGATATTTACATTCTGAATTTACACGCCAATCCAGCAGGGAGCGGCAAATCATCTATATATTAAAAGTGTGAGTGCATGTGTGCCTGCGTGATTTATTTTTAGTGAGTTCAGTGTAAGTGCACTAACAAAAAGACAGGAGGCAGAGCTGGAGGTGGCAGAGCTGAAGATGTTGAGATTCTCTTTGGGAGTGACAAGAATGGACAAGATTACGAATGAATATGTCAGAGGGACAGCTCAGGTGGGACGGTTTGGAGACAAAGTCAGAGAGGCGAGATTGAGATGGTTTGGACATGTGCAGAGGAGGGACCCAGGGTATATAGAGAGAAGGATGCTGAGGATGGAGCCACCAGGCAGGAGGAGAAGAGGGAGACCAAAGAGGAGGTTTATGGATATGCTGAGAGAGGACATGCAGGTGGTTGGTGTGACAGAGGAAGATACAGAGGACAGGGTGAGATGGAAACGATTGATCTGCTGTGGCGACCCCTAACGGGAACAGCCGAAAGACAAAGAAGAAGAAGAAAAAAGCTAGAATAATTAAAATTAAATAATTTGGCTAGCTAAAACACCAAAACCTTTAAATTAAATTGGTTACAATTAATTAACAGTGTAAAGGACAAAGTTAATTAAGTATACAAAACCACATACCACAAACCAGTTAGTCTGACTATAAGCGTTGCAGTCATGGCTGAGTTAGAATTTCTTTAAAAAAAACATGCAAATTGCTACTTCATTTTTTTTTTAACTCAGCAAATCATTCCTTTTAGACTGTGGAATACTCCGAAGAATATTTCACTTCTGTGGGCTGATCCTCATTACGTGTAAACTGAAATCAACCCAAGAAATGCATCAAAAAGAGAATTGCATCAAATGGCCAAAATATTACTTAGAACAATTTGAACCTAATTTACATGTTTTGATGATGTGATGAAACGCATGCAGACATGGAGAAAACAAACTCTAAACAGAAACAGAACATATGACCTTTCATGTAGGGGTGCAAACCACTCTCTCACTGTGTTGCATCCTGCAATGATGCTATAGCCTTCAATGATGCTGTGACATTCACGGTAAAACACTTTGCTCTCCAGCTTCTGTTCCACTAAAATACTGTTATTGTGACACATATTTAGCAAAATGCATGAACAGCATTAATTTTGCAAATCTGACTTTCCTGCCTGCAGAAACAGAGATAGTGAGAAGTAGCCACAGTACCTTTTGAGTCATTTGATTTTTATTCAGTAAAATTAGCCTGGCAGCGCGTTGGGCTTGAACATAAATTTTATTATGTATTTTAAATCTAGTTGAAACCAGTTTATCACTATTCAAGAACTTAATTACATTTCAGAAAATGTCATGTTCATTTTTTAAAAATCTTTTTAAATAATTCTAATATTGTTGCATCACAATTTAAAACTAATAAAAAATTATCTTACCTGTATAGGATAACCAGATTGAATCTAGATCAAGCTATTTATGATATAGACCTGTTTAAATCCACTGAAATATTATGTAAAAATGTACCTTACACCTTTTCAGCGACTCAGAAGTTTTTGAACCAGTACCAATTCTAGCCAGTTTTTTTGTTTGTTTGTTTGTTTTTTAACAGGGGTAAAACATACAATGGGAAAATAGTCTAATTTGAGAAGCTGGAACAAATCAAAAGTCAGCATTTTTTTTCTTGACAAATGAGCTACTGTATTGATTATCAATATTGTTTTATTTTGTTCACTCTAATTATTTCACTCAACTAAATTATTTAATTGGTTGACTCATACGTTTTTATGAAATACAAGTCAAGGTTACCTATGGCGTTCATGGAGCAGCTCCCAGTCCCTCCAGATGTAGATGTGCATGCAGAAAAGTGGATGGGGTGGCAGGTCAGGCTTGCTTTCTTTCTGCCCGTCGGGCACCTTTGGGGCGGCTTTTTGAAGTAAGAGGAAGCATGAAATGATGCCAAGAAGAGTAAGTCTGCTTGTCATTTGAGGAGCCAAGTGCTCCAACGATGCAATATTAACCAACCTCAACACAAAGAGGTCACTACAAATGTGAACAGGCCACATTACTGCCCGAGAGACAGGGAACATAAAATACCACATGGTATGAAGAGTGTTGATTTTGGATGGCACTGCCCAGCCAGAACATTTAAAAATGTAATAGTGAAAATGAAAGCAGGTAGTGGTTTTTGGATGGGAGTGTGTAACTCACCACAGAAAATTCCTATGAGGTGAACTACTTATCTCAGGCAAATTCTCCTTCTCCAATGATAATGAGGCTCTTGGGGGACCAACGCCTTCTCAGATTGTGTATTTGGTATCTCAGGAACCTAATGTCTCATTTCCACCGAGCGGTCCAGGTCAGTACAGTACAGTATGAAACACTATTTTGTCCATTTCCACATCCAGATTTAGGCACTGTTTGGCGCCCTTTGTTTGGGGTACCAAAATAATGGAACACTAACAAAAGGGAGGAGCTGACCCCCTGATGTTCATTGATTGTCTTATAGGAACATAGGAATGTGTCATCACTGTAATGGCCCTGTCACACCTTGATGATTTAGCCGATCGTATTAAAAATGCTGGCATACGGTGCCGTACGTCTTATAAATTATGTCACTATCAGACCTTGACGATTAATCCAGAGTATGCTGACAGTCCCATTTGCACTGAGTAGTTTAGGATGGTATTGCACGGTTTGATGCGGGTGAGAATAGTTAAGTCTGGCTTGGTTTGCATTTCTACAGTGAACAGAACCCTTTTGTTTGGCAGGTGGAACACTTAAATATTGACGAGCATGTCATTGAGCACATGTAGGCTGTCATGCGGTGTCTCCACGCCACACTGAGGCAAAACAGAGTAATTTAACATTATTTTATTTTATTTTTGTCTTGCTGGATCACAGGATTTATTTTCATCTCACTACACTCAAAAAACTGACTCATTGGATTGGATTTCCATCTAATAAATATATGTAGTCCCATCCATCCATCCATCCATCCATCCATCCATCCATTTTCTTCTGCTTTATCCGGAGTCGGGTCGTGGGGGCAGCAGCTCAAGCAAAGCCGCCCAGACCTCCCGATCCACACACACCTCACCCAGCTCCTCCGGGGGAACCCCGAGGCGTTCCCAAGCCAGCCGAGAGATGTAGTCCCGCCATTGTGTCCTGGGTCTTCACCGGGGCCTCCACCCAGTGGGACGTGCCTGGAACACCTCTCCAGCGAGGCGTCCAGGGGGTATCCGGAAAAGATGCCCGAGCCACCTCAACTGACTCCTTTCGACATGGAGGAGCAGCGGCTCAACTCCGAGCTCCTCCCAAGTGACCGAGCTCCTCACCCTATCTCTAAGGGAGCACCCAGCCACCCTGCGGAGGAAACTCATCTCGGCCGCTTGTACTCGCGATCTCGTTCTTTCGGTCATAAGCCAAATCTCATGATCATAGGTGAGGATCGGAACGTAGATCGATCGGTAAATCGAGAGCTTTGCCCCCCTACTCAGCTCTCTCTTCACCACGACGGTCCGATACAGCGACCGCCTCACTGCAGATGCTGCACCGATCCGTCTATCGATCTCACGCTCCATCTGTCCCTCACCCGTGAACAAGACATGTTCACGACTGAGGGACACAAGAAGATATGTAGTCCCAACTAAATTAAATTATCTTGCACAGATGTGCTTTATTTGAGCATTGAGTACCCATTCCTACCTTTGCATTTTTATGAAAAATTGCATAAATTAAAAACCTAGATTTCAACATCTGCTTTGGTCATTAATGTCATCAGCACCACAACCTGCACATACATTCAATGGACACTTACGTGTTTATGTTATTAAGATGATTAAGTCCAATACGCATGAAACATGGTCTCATCACCCAGAAAAATGAACAAAAATCAGCCTGCCAAATTTACTAGTAGTCAGTCACAAGTTTGTGCCACAAGTGGGGAGTAATAATCTGAAATTAGATGCATAGAAAAGCATGAAATTCATATCATAACTTATCTCAACAACCAGCAATGTTCAAAGAAGAATTTTCTATAATTTTTAGTATGAATAGCTTTAAATTAAACAGACTGAGCACTGCAGATGCAATATTTGCTCTGAAAGTGCTGATGGAGAAGTGTATAGAAGGCCGGAAGGAGTTGCATTGTTGGTTTGTGGACTTAAGGAAAGCTTTTGGCAAAGTACTAAGAGAAAAGGTGTAGTAATGTATGAGGAAGTCTGTTGTGGCAGAGAAGTATATGAGGGAGGTGCAGGATACAGTATGTGCAAGAATCAACACATTGAATCTGGCATGCTTAAGGTTCCTTGCTATAATTAAAATTCCTGAAGAAGTTGTTTTTCTGAACACTATTCCCAGTGTGCTTGCTTAGGGGATGGGTCAGGTTAAACCTTATTCAGAAGAAGCACCTTTAAGTGACTGATATTGTGGTTGTCATATTTCAAAAATATTCACTCAGTCTAGTTACCTTGGACCTTGATGTGTACCATATTTCTATCAGTGTTGTTGCTATTTGGTAGAACACTTGGTTGAACAGATATGAAGATAATTTACATCTTGAATATTGTCATATATAGACTGGCAGACTGCATTACATCATTGTTACCTGTATGCACAGCACCTGATGCACGTTTGGAGGAATGGCTGTGATTAATCGGAACAAACTGAAAAAGTATGGCCGTGTTAGTTAAAATGAGTCCTTTTGCTGGCAAAGTTGGTGTGACAGCGCCTTCAGCTACATCCCTACAGCTGCAATTTTATGAGTCACATGGGCCTCGCAGAGGCTCAGGAGGTGGTCCTCATATGGGGCTCGACTTCATGTATACCTGTTGGCAAGTCTAGTTTAACTGTTTCTTGGTAAATTTGATTATTCCAACATGTTCAGTGAACAATGGTTGAAGACCTTTTGTTAAACTGATCAAAAACTCTCAAAATGTCATCTTAAAATTACAAATGCAAAAATGAAAATCTAGAAGTGAAGCAGAATGCACATCCCAATCCAAATTCTCAATAAAATTTCATAGCTTGTTCTTGATAAACCTGAATATTAAAAAAAAAAGTTTTATAGAGATCAGTTGAACACTTCTTCACTTGCTTGTATTAAGAGCTAATGAGTGTTGCTCTATCATAGTACATATTTGGCCAACATCCTTTGATTAATAACTAGCTCATGGATCCCACAATTATACATACACACAGAAAAAATTAAGTAAAATTCCTCCATTCATTACCGATTCATGCATATAACCCCTTACATTATTCAACATTCTTTCTTACTAAATCATGCATGCAAGCATAAAAACATGCCAGATGCAATATAAACACAGATCAATTTGTGCTTGCCCTGGAGGGAGGTGGATATCTTTGGAGGGACGTTTGTTAGAAGTTGAATGGAGACCTGCATCCTCTTCATAAATGTGGCCTTGCCTTGAGGGTCGAGAACCGCATCGTGCACCTCTCCTCCCTTCCGCCCCTGTAGTTTGGCCTCACTGGGAGAGAAAATGCCTCTGACTTACTCTGAGTGTCTCTGCAAGTGTATGTGTGAGAGGAAGAGTTGGCTGGGCATCAGAAAGGCCAAATCACACCGTCTGGGCTCTCCGTCGGATGGACAGAGCTTGGCTTAGGGCTGAGAGGGTCCTTTATGCTTCAACACACACTCCCCCCCAGGTCTGCACGCTCTCCTCGATCTGCCTCACAAATGATGGTGTGATGAAAGGAGACGTGCCAGTACAGCCAAGATTTCAGCCACTGCTGGAGAAAAGAAGGGTCGGGTGCAGGTGGGGTGGGGGAAAGAGACAGAGCAGATGAAAGTGAAAAAGTATTGCAGAATGCGCGTGTATGTGTGTCTGAACATACGCTCTGTATGTGGACAGAGAAAGGAAGTGTTGTGCTCCGGAAAGTAAGTGCATGGGAACAATGAATTCCGAATGAAAATAAAGAGAGATAGAAGGTGAAATGACTTGGTGCTCGCAGTTAACGGTACATTTTCTTCCACCTCGCCAGCAAAGTGTTTGCTAGGCCCAGCGCGGAGTGGGGGGCGGGGTTCTGGGGCAGAAATGAAAAGGTTGGGGTCAACTTCATCTCTCCACTCATATTCTCCGCTCTATCTCACCTCAATGTGGCCAATACGGACTCAGCCCTGGCCCTGAAAGTTTTCCCATTCAGCGCCCCCAAAAACCAATCTGGTGAACTCCATTTCCGTTCCCCACAGATGACCTCAAATAGTGCTTGCGGGGAGCGGAGTTCAGTGTGTTGCATCAATACGCTCTGCACAGGAGCTTCAGAAAGCTTTTCATGGGGCATATCTCTCACAGCCCCCGTCTCTCCACTAAACTACCTGATATCAGGAGGAATATTAGTGGTATCATCAGCAATGTGCTGTGAAACACTGCTGTCGCATTGCATCCTCAAAGGTAAATGATTATCTATGTGACTTATAATACAACTAGACATACTTGGTACAGATAGAAAATCAAAAAAGGGATTTTTTTTTTTTTTTGTATCCACCACCGCATAATGAAAATGGGGGTAACGGAATGGCTTTTGCTCATATTTCAGTCTGGCTATTTGTTTCTTTGTTTGTCCATCCGTACATCCATCTGGATTATTTTGGACAACAAACTACATAAATTACTGAACAGAAGTAGATGAAATTCGTCACATTCCTCAAATGAGTTTTGGATTCATTTGAAGAAAGTGTTTGTGCACACAGTTTTTACAGAAATATGTGTGATGGCAAGACTGATGATCCCACAGCAAAGAGGGACTGGTGTTTGGTAAAAGCTGATTATATTCTACACAGCAACAACTGTAACAGTCAGTGTAAACAGCAGAGAGGAACTTTGTACCACAGGGTTGTCTGAGTGATCATAGACAATGAGGATAGTTGAGGACACAGCGTAGATTCAGTACATAGGAAATCAGTCCACCCAGCAACAGTGTCAGTGGGGGAAGAAGAAAATGTATAATCCAGTTAAACAAGCAAATCAATACACAACTAGTAATCACACAAAGGAGATGACTCAGGAAATGGAAGGGTAAATTTGAGAAACATGTAGTGGTGGTGTAAATCAACAACAGTGCAACGTACATAAGGAAACAATGTGATGAGAGCAAGACGTGCTACATGAAACAGTGAATGATTGAATAAATGAATGAATGAAATAATCACATTTATTATATGGCTGTGATGCTACATGCGCTCTGATTGGCTGATTAACCGGTCCGATATTTTTCCATTTCAGACCGGTTACCATGACAATTGGTCCGCAACGCATATTTTCGTTACAAACCAGAAAGCTAAAATCACATTTAGAAAAACCAAGTCAGACATGAACATACTCCATAAATATCCAAACAGTATCAGAAAAACACTCACAGATTGAAAGCTTACGAGCTAACGACCGGGCCATCTGTTAAGCTAGTGGAGGTGAAGAAAGCGGACGAGCCCAACATCATCAGAAGCATATTTGGGCGATACTATAAGTTTTCTCATATATATATATACGAGGGCTGTCAATAAAGTAACGGTCCTTTTTATTTTTTTCAAAAACTATATGGATTTCATTCATATGTTTTTACGTCAGACATGCTTGAACCCTCGTGCGCATGCGTGAGTTTTTCCACGCCTGTCGGTGACGTCATTCACCTGTGAGCACTCCTTGTGGGAGGAGTCGTCCAGCCCCTCGTCGGAATTCCTTTGTCTGAGAAGTTGCTGAGAGACTGGCGCGTTGTTTGGTCAAAATTTTTTCTAAACCTGTGAGACACATCGAAGTGGACACGGTTCGAAAAATTAAGATGGTTTTTAGTGAAAATTTTAACGGCTGATGAGAGATTTTGAGGTGATTCTGTCGCTTTAAGGACTTCCCACGGTGCGAGACGTCGCTCAGCGTTCTCAGCCGCCGTCGTCAGCCTGTTCAAGCTGAAAACCTCCACATTTCAGGCTCTATTGATCCAGGACGTCGTGAGAGAACAGAGAAGTTTCAGAAGAAGTCGGTTTCAGCATTTTATCCGGATATTCCACTGTTAAAGGAGATTTTTTTAATGAAAGACGTGCAGACGGGTCCGCGCGTACATGTCCTGCTGTTAAACAATTTCTCATATACTCTCTCCACTGAAAGCCATCAAAAGCCGCCTGGATTTTACAAATGGTTATCAACACGGAGGTGTTTTTCCTGTGCCGCCGCACCGCGTCGGCTGCGTCCCGACACGCGGACCCGTCCGCACGTCTTTCATTAAAAAAATCTCCTTTAACAGTGGAATATCCGGATAAAATGCTGAAACCGACTTCTTCTGAAACTTCTCTGTTCTCTCACGACGTCCTGGATCAATAGAGCCTGAAATGTGGAGGTGTCCACTTCGATGTGTCTCACAGGTTTAGAAAAAATTTTGATCAAACAACGCGCCAGTCTCTCAGCAACTTCTCAGACAAAGGAATTCCGACGAGGGGCTGGACGACTCCTCCCACAAGGAGTGCTCACAGGTGAATGACGTCACCGACAGGCGTGGAAAAACTCACGCATGCGCACGAGGGTTCAAGCATGTCTGACGTAAAAACATATGAATGAAATCCATATAGTTTTTGAAAAAAATAAAAAGGACCGTTGCTTTATTGACAGACCTCGTATATATATATATATATATATATATAAACAGCCATATAATAAACAAATTATTAACCTCGCTTACTCAGTTTATGTTGCGATATGAGATGTCTTGTCTAATAATACCATTTAACACATTCCAAAAACCTTTGATATTGTATTTTATTATGTTCTAATAATATTGGTCAACACAATTTCCTGATTTTGGGTAATTTAGGGGCACTGAATCCAAATTTGATGTTAGTTTTTGCCAATTACACCATGTTTTTGAGATATGAAAACATTTCTCATATCAAGCATTGAAGCAAAAGCAGTCTCACACACTTCTTCGGGGCCATAAATGACATCACAGCTCTTGTTCACATTTCGCAAACCTGGTTTAAAAACTATGTTTTGAAGCTGCTTTTGTGCAGGATTAATGGCACCAAACTCATGAGTGAATGAGCAACTTTTGCGTAATCCATCGATAAGGAACATGCAGATTGCAAAAAAACATGATGCGATAGTAGAAATCTGAGCTCATATTCAGATTCAGCTCCCCAAAATTATCCTATATCAGTTCTCTAAGTCCATGTAAGATTTTCTTTTTTGACCAGTGTAATCTTGTATATTATTCCTTTTTGTCATTCCTTCATAATGCTCATTAACTTATTTTTGTAATTTTTATAGTTCTTTTCTACCTCAGTAGTTATTTGTTTAGTAAACTGTTGATACAGTGTATTCTTCTTTTTACAGGCATTTTGCAGCTCCTTAGTTATCCCTCCCTCCGATTTTGTTGTTTTTTATTGTTTTGTTTTTTACCGGCCAATTTTGATCATACAGTGACTTAAATATGTTTACTAATGTTTCATAAGAATTGTTTACATCAGCCACTGAGGAAGCCATGGTGTAAAACCAGAGGTTCTGCTGACAGGAAGCATGAAAACAGGCACAGCGCACATGTCAAATTAAGAATGCAATAGGGTAACGCAGTCTCGTTTGAACCCTGCGTAATATCGTGGGATTTGACCACTTACGGGGACCTGCGCTCCGTTGTACAATATATACACAGCATACGTTCACATGGAAAAATGGTGTACTGTTTTGTTTTGGCTGCAATTACCAAAGCAGTCATGAAAGGTTTTTTTTTTCTGTTCCTAGTGGGGAAGGGAAAACGAGGCAGATGGGAGACATTGTGTCGATAAGTGTTAGCCTACACAGCTAAACAGAGTAGCTCCGTTTTCTCGCCTGCAAAACCCCCTCGACACTTTTGTGCTCTGGGTCATAAACAAACCGCAACATATGTCCACTTTCCCACTGCATCATCACTTTTTCTTTGCATTTTCACTTTGTTTTCATGTAATTTGCTCAAAAACCCATTGAAAATGCACTGTTTTCCCCCTGGAAGTAGAGAAATTACATCATATGCATCATATTGTACCCCTTTAGCAAACCCTCAAACGAGCCTGCGGTGCCATATAACTAACAACAAGGAGATATTACCAGGATGACGTGGGGAATAATAAACACAAAGGCAGAAGATTAGCAACCACAAGGAAAAAGGCAAGTAATTAAAGGATGAGAAGATACGCAGATGTCAACCGAGACTTCAAGACTTTGATTACTTCATTGCAAACACTATGAACCCAAGATGTTTCATGTTTTGTTTGTTTGGGGGAGGTGATGGTCTAGTGGTTAAGGTGTTGGGCTTGAGACCAGAAGATCCTCGGTTCAAATCCCAGCCTGACTGGAAAATCACTGAGGGCTCTTGGGCAAGGTCTTTAATCCCCTATTGCTCCCGGTGTGTAATGAGCGCCTTGTATGGCAGCATCCTGACATCGGGGTGAATGTGAGGCATAATTGTAAAGCGCTTTGAGCATCTGATGCAGATGGAAAAGTGCTATATAAATGCAGTCCATTTAGCATTACCATTTGTTTTTTTATGGTCATCCTCATTTCATTTGTTAATATAGATCCATTCCTACTGTACATTTCACACCAGCAACACATTTCAAAAAAGTTAGGATGCTAAAGCATTTGATACTTTCTAATGTTGTGGTTCCTTCCCAACACATCTTTAAAGATGTTTTGGCATTAAGGATACCAAGTGATTTTGTTTCACCCTTTCCCTGATCAGAACTGCAGGCAGGCCAATCTAGTACGCATACTTGCTTCTTCTGTAGCCATGCTATCGACCAGAGCCGGCCCAAGGCATACGCCAACTACGCAGTCGCTTAGGGTCTCCACGCCACCAGGGGGCCCCGAGAGCACCGAGACATTGTGATAAAAAAGTAAATATATACATGAAATTAAAATAATATTGAATAATTTAAATGAAATTGCAATACACCCGAAAAAAATCAATTCATTTTGACAAAATACCAATATTAGGTTAATTGATGCCTCCTGTTGGCTGCTGCCACCGGCAAATTTAGATGCACCGCTTGGGTCAGGTGGTCGATGACTAATCGTGAGGAATGAAGTGAGTGCAAGTCATGTCTCAGAAAAGAAATTATCCCTCTGGAGCGGAGAAAAGAAAAAAGAAGAAGTTGGAAGATGAGAAAAAACAACAAGACAAAGGTAGGTTTGCATGTCCAATATTACAATTTTTGTTGTCATTATTTGCGAAATGCTCCGTTCGTTTAGTGTAAAGTGCTTTAGGTGTCTTAAAGTCAGAGGCAATTGCTCTAAGACTGCAAGGGAAGCTCAGCTTCCCCTAAAATGTCAAAAAATAAGTGATCAAATATATACTGTTGTGTGTTGTGTGTCAATGACTAAATATGCGCTACAACGCGCTCAACTTTTGTTCAGAATCAGCTTCTTATCACTGATAACACGCGGCTTTCCTCTCACTCAAACCCGCAGCTTCACAGTGCTTTAAACAGTGTGGACGCTGAGCGTCCACAGAGTTCAATAGTGACACAAAGAGTGCAGCGAAACGAGACGAGTCATTGGATAAATGCTGGTCTTTGTCCCGCCCATCGGACGCTCAGCGTGTCTGGGGGTCTATGGGGCAGTGGGCTGGCCTCGGCCGGCCCGGATTCTCAGCTTCTCCATGATGATTGGATGATCTGTCTGAGGCTGAATCCCTTTTTGATTGACAGCGAAATGAGCAAATCAGCAATCTTTTGGTGTAAACATCCGTGGGAGCATTTTCATTCTGTTCTGAGTTGAACCGGAGACTTTCCTAATCCTCTTAGCGGCATTTTCTTTGTTAAAAACGACTAGCGACAAATTGAGCTTCTATTTCTGGTGTTTTTTTTGTAGCTGCTTGTGTTTGGAGACTGACGTCTATCACTCTTTCTGACTTCTATTGCAGTTTCTGTCCCTACCGAGCAGCGGGTGCTGCTGAGCTCCTCCACCGTCACAAAGCACTCACAGGCGGACACACTTCACACTAGCCTCGCGCCAGTCCCAGCTAGCGAGCTAGCTAGGTAGCAAGCTGCACATAATGGCAGACAATTTGAATGTTGTGGACCGGATTTTGGCGAAGCCATTTGATAGTCTTCCTTACGAAGAAAAACTTAGAGTTAAACAGCAGGGCAGATCAACTCCTCAGATTAATTTGGTGCAAAAGGTGGGGAAAAGTAGCTCAGCTCACAATGGTTTGCAGGCCAAAGTTAAAGCAATAGCCCCCAGTGCAATGTTTGTGCATTGCTATGGACACACATTGCTGTTATGTTGTGGATTTCTATGTTCATTTTGGAGATTATATAAGTATTGTATTTATTATTTAAGTATTTAATTTTGATTACAACTTTATTTTTCTGTAAGATAATGTGAATGTCATTTGATTCTATTTTGTATTTGGATATTGAACATTTTGCACACCATTGCACATCTGAAAGAAATTAAACTATTTAACGTGTTTACTATAAATGCAGTCTCCTGCCTGCTGATGTTACTTTCAAATAGTTAAATTAATGAGCCATACTTATACATCACTCTGTATGTAGAAGTTAATTAAAACATATTTATGAGTTTGCTACCCCTTTAAGGTTAAAAACAAGAATGACACCTGTATGATGTAAGATAATTACAAATAATGCTAATGATTGTGGGTACGTTACACACATAACAGTGTAGCCTATGGAATAATGAGGCATCTGGTGCTGAGGTGATGGTAGAGGGGCCCCCAAATGAAATTCTGCTTAAGGTGTTATGTTTGGACACGGGTTAGAGGAGCGAACCAGCGTCTGACAAGGACCCAGCGCTAAATAAACAGAGAGCGGTTCCAAAGAACATAACAGATTTATTTCAAGTGCAAATATATACATTAACGGCCTGGTTGGGTGAAGGACGGCTCCCAAGGGGATTGGAGCCCGAACGCTCTGGACCCAGGAATTCCCGCCAGCACCCCCCAGGTGGTTAATGAGTTGGACAGCACCTGTTAAGGATGAGAGGTGAGGTAAGTCCACACTGTTCACACAGATACTGTTTAGGGTTCACACCATCAGCAAACACATTCAGGTTCTAATTCAGACTCAAAGAGACAGCTCTCACGGCCCGTGGAGGACCATCAATCCGCACGCCACGGCTGTGAAGAGTGAATTTACACAACTATCAGAGTAGTTCAAATATAGCTGCATGCAAGACTCCAAATTACTAATGTTAATTACTCAAAGTCATTTAAAGCTTTAGTTACCTCTGAAGTGTGCTGATGGAGTATGTCCCTCACCCATCTCCTTAACAGGCACGGTGCGTCAAACCTGGAGTGATCCTCGGCGTCACAATGTTAGACAAACGATCGTCACACAGCAGCAACAAGGTTGAGTCCCCAGCACATTGCACAGAGCAGTCATGGCTTAAATGCAGTACATCATCAGGATATCTACTTCAGCTGGTAGTCCTTTAGATCTGCACGTGAACTGCTCATCAGGGTATCCACTTCAGCTGGTAGTCCTTTAGATCTGCACGTGAACTGCTCATCAGGTGCATGGGGTTGGCATAATGACAGTGGAGGGTGAGAGACGCTTCATCCATCATCACAGCTTCAGACACGCCCCCCACAAACCACCTGGAGTGCACACAAAAAGCATCGTGGCCAGCCAAACCCCCCAACACATAACATAAGGCCCCATAAAGGCTTGGGCCGGCCCTGCTATTGACCTCCAAAATGTGAATCTGCTGCAAATTGTGAATAAAAAATTGTTTAAATATCCCACAAAATGTGAAAGCAGGTTTCGCAAAATGTAAGTCACAAAATTTGAATACCATTCATGATATATATTTTCTTTCAGTTTAAGTAGGTTAATTACTTCAGGAAATCTTGATCGCAAACCCTATCCCTGCAAAAACTTGTTAATTGTTATTGTTTATGTTGTTTTTATCATCATCATTATCATTGGACCCTGGTGGTTGAGAGGGAAAGCTGGGAGTCTGGAGGGTTAAAATCGGCCAATTTGAAAGCAACGATGGTGCACTGTGATTGTACACACAGTGTGGATTTTCCCCTAAGGTGTTCGTGGAAGAATGACATTCCTCCAGGGAGGGGCATGGGGCCCCCAGACTGTCATGCGCCTGGCCGGAGGTGAGCCACTCTGTGTCCCTGAGGGGTTGGCAGGGCTGTGGGAGGGAAAGCTGGGAGTCTTGGGTGGGGGGGTGGGGGGGGAGAATTGGCTGATTGTGTAAATGCTAAGGGCCCTGTCCCACTGGCGTTTAGGAAGATTTGCGTATGGATTGCACACAAAATTGGCCAAAATTCGCCAAACATCCACAATATCCCTGCCTATATGAGTCGGCCATCATCCGAACACGTCCGTGATCATCTGAAGAGGCACGCATGTCCGCAGCCAGGATTTTTGAGCTGCTCAAAAATCTGGATGCGGATAACATCCGCCTTACATACTCCATATACGAGGGCTGTCAATAAAGTATAGGTCCTTTTTATTTTTTTCAAAAACTATATGGATTTCATTCATATGTTTTTATGTCAGACATGCTTGAACCCTCGTGCGCATGCGTAAGCCTGAGAGCGCTGCGCGGCATCTCGCACCGTGGGAAGTCCTTAAAGCGACAGTATCACCTCAAAATCTCTCATCAGCCGTTAAAATTTTCACCGAAAACCAGCTTAATTTTTCGAACTGTGTCCACTTCGATGTGTCTCACAGGTTTAGAAAAAATTTTGATCAAACAAAGCGCCAGTCTCTCAGCAACTTCTCAGACAAAGGAATTCCGACGAGGGGCTGGACGACTCCTCCCACAAGGAGTGCTCACAGGCGAATGACGTCACCGACAGGCGTGGGAAAACTCACGTATGCGCACGAGAGTTCAAGCATGTCTGACGTAAAAACATATGAATGAAATCCATATAGTTTTTGAAAAAATAAGAAGGACCTATACTTTATTGACAGACCTCGTATACTCAATTCATACACAATACATACTCACTCTATGCGTTGTATATCTGCCGGTAACCGCTGATATCCACAACTGACAGGGATTTGCGGCTTGGCAGAGGACTGGGACAGTGTGTAAAACAGATTTATATCGTGCCCATCATGTCCACATCACAAACTAAAATATGTTGTAGCGAATGCAAACAAATTGGCCACAAATAAAGTGTTTTTAGCTGATTTGCAGACAATCTGTGAATGTGTAATCCAGCTTCTGTGAGATGTTCTGACTTGAACTGTGCTGTTCCTTTTGGTTGCTAAGGTGACCATGGGCGCACCTGATTCCTTTTGGATTATTGTAATTAGTTCACCTGGAGCGTAAGTGTGAAGGAGTGGATATAAGACGGGGTTTTGTGAAACGAAGGAGGACTTTTTTTGCTCCGTTCCACCTCGCTTCTTTGGAGAGAGGACAGAGATTTCCGGCGGAACAGCAGGAGGAGCAGCGGGTGAGGAAGTGATCATTTAAAAAAGGAGCCATACTGGCGCTGACGTGACTGGTTTCAGTTGAAATACTCCTGCTGAAGAGACGCCACGACGTGGATTATGAGGTATTTGTTATGAAGAAGATTTTGGGCGGACGAATGTGGTACAGCATAGGATCCCTACGGGAGATGCTGCCCCCATACGGGAGAGGTATCGTCCGATTCCGCCGATGTTGTATAAGGAAGTGAAGACCCTTCTGTCAGGGATGCTTGAGAAGGGAGTGATAAGGGAGAGTAGTAGTCCTTGGGCAGCTCCTATAGTTCTTGTGCGGAAAAAGGATGGTAGTTGGCGGTTTTGCGTAGACTATAGGAAATTGAATGCAGTTACGCATAAGAATGCATTTCCCTTGCCACGTATTGAGGAGACACTGACTGGTCTTGGCCAGTCGGAATGGTTTTCGACGTTGGATCTTGCTAGTGGGTACTGGCAGGTTGAGATGCATCCTGATGATCGGGAAAAGATGGCTTTTGCTACCCCGCTGGGTTTGTATGAATTTGAGCGTATGCCATTTGGACTTTGTAATGCGCCCGCGACTTTCCAACGGTTGATGCAGCAGTGTTTGAATGGTCAGATGGTGGAATCATTGTTGGTGTATCTGGATGACATCATTGTATATTCTGCCGATTTCTCTTCCCATCTCCAGCATCTTGATCGGGTGTTTGAGCGGTTGTGGCGACATGGTTTAAAGTTGCGTCCGGATAAGTGTAAGTTGTTGCAATGGGAAGTAGCGTTCCTGGGATATGTGGTAGATCGGCAGGGCGTGAGACCAGATCCGGAGAAAGTTCGTGCTGTTCTAGATTGGCCGATTCCGAACACTCTCAAGCAGGTCAGGGCAATATTGGGATTAGCCGGGTATTATAGGCGATTTGTTGCAGGATTCGCTAAATTAGCTCGGCCCCTGAATAGGCTTTTGACTGGTGTCCAGGTGGACAAGAAGTCGCAGTCGAGGAAGGTGGATTGGACTGCAGCATGCCAGGTCTCGTTTGACGCCCTCAAGAAGGCCTTAACACAGGCTCCGGTTCTGGCGTATGCTCATTATGATAAGCCTTTTATTGTGTATACCGATGCTAGTAACCAGGGGCTTGGGGCTGTGTTGTCTCAGGTTCAGGATGGACAGGAACGTGTTGTGGCGTACGCCAGTCGGAGCCTGCATCCCAGTGAGCAGAATGATGTGAATTATAGCTCATTTAAATTGGAGTTGTTGGCTTTGAAATGGGCAGTGACGGAAAAATTTAAAGATTTTTTGACAGGGGTGGAGTTTACTGTTTATACAGATAATAACCCCTTGGCCCATTTGCAAACTGCCCATCTTGGGGCAGTGGAGCAGCGGTGGGTGGCACAGTTGGCTTCCTTTAATTATACAGTGAAGTATCGTTCAGGTAAAGCTAATGTTAATGCTGACGTTTTGTCAAGGTGTCCGGTCCAATCAGAGCGGGCTATGGTGTTGGAGAAGGAACATGACCGGGGGTTGCCGGTCAGTGCAGGTATTGAGGTAACACCTGAGGGTGGATGGATTGAGGCTCAGAATCGGGATTTGGATATCCAGGCTGTGAAGGGGTATGTTGTTGAGGGGAGTGTTCCAACTCGCTCGCAACGTTTGGCGTTAACGGGCCGAGCTCAGAAATTGCTTCGGCAATGGGAAAGATTGATGGTGATAGAGGGTATATTATACCAAATTGTTTCGATGGAAAGAGCCATGAGGAGTATCGTCAGATTGTGTGTCCGGGCTGTCGTTGTGAGGAAGTGTGGCGAAAGATTCATGAGGCTGGGGCTAATTCTGGGGTGGATAGGACTCTTGCTCAGCTTCGTCAAAGGTTTTACTGGCCTGATATGGAAAGGGAGGTACGAACGTTCCAGGAGAGGTGTGTCAGGTGTAGCCTTCAAAGGAGCCGTGTTGAGCCTAGGGCACCGCTGGGGTCAATTGGGGCCACTTATCCGTTGGAGGTCATTGGGTTGGATTTTTTAACCCTTGGCCGGCCGACGGATGTGTACCAGAACATTTTGGTTATGACTGATCAGTTCACTCGTTTCGCATGGGCAGTTCCCACATTAGATCAGGCCGCGCAGACGACGGTTAAGGTGCTGTCGAAGCATGTAATACAGCAGTTTGGTTGTCCTGCGCAGTTCCACTCTGATCGTGGGCCAAATTTTGAATCGGCCCTGATGCAGCAGCTTTGTAAGTTATATGGGATAAGTAAAAGTAGGACAACATTGTATCATCCTGCAGGTAATGGTGGTGTGGAGCGGTTTAATCATACATTATTGAATATGCTCCATTCATTGGAAGAAGAAAAGCAGCAGAGGTGGCCAGATTATATTGCTGAGTTAGTTCATGCCTACAATAATACAGTGCACAGTGCGACGGGCTATGCTCCCTCATTTTTGATGTTTGGTAGGCATCTGCGGCTTCCCGTGGATGTTGGCCTGGGGGTGAGTCCTGAGCCAGTAGCGTTTGGATTGACGGGGTGGGTGAAAGACCATCGTTGTAAATTGTTGTTTGCTTACAAGATCGCGTGCCAGAGGGCAGCTGCTGAGGCTTCTCAACGTAAAGGTCAATATGATAAGAGGGCTAGGGCTTTGCCCTTAGTGCCGGGGGAACGAGTGTGGATACGAAATAGACGTCGTGAGGGGAAGGGTAAGTTGAGTACCTGGTGGGACCCTGAACCCTATGTAATTTTGGATTGCGTAGGGGATACTGGGGTCGTGTACAGGGTGCGTCCGGAGCGGGGGGGGGAAGGAGCAGACTGTGCATCGGAATGCTCTAAAGGTGTGTACTGCCCCCCAGAGAGAGTTAGGATTAGGGGTAGAAGAAGGGATCCGGAAGGAGGGGGAATGTGAGATCCCCGTATGGTATGAGTTTTGGCCGGTCGCGGTTGAACAGCGACCGGTGGAGGCCCCCCAGGACGTGCTTCGCCGTTCTACCCGTGTAAACTTCGGCCGGCCACCGGCCCGTTACCCTGATTAGTATTGTGTGCGTTGCAGGGACTGGCAACGATAAGGAGGGGGGGGATGTAATCCAGCTTCTGTGAGATGTTCTGACTTGAACTGTGCTGTTCCTTTTGGTTGCTAAGGTGACCGTGGGCGCACCTGATTCCTTTTGGATTATTGTAATTAGTTCACCTGGAGCGTAAGTGTGAAGGAGTGGATATAAGACGGGGTTTTGTGAAACGAAGGAGGACTTTTTTTGCTCCGTTCCACCTCGCTTCTTTGGAGAGAGGACAGAGATTTCCGGCGGAACAGCAGGAGGAGCAGCGGGTGAGGAAGTGATCATTTAAAAAAGGAGCCATACTGGCGCTGACGTGACTGGTTTCAGTTGAAATACTCCTGCTGAAGAGACGCCACGACGTGGATTATCCGCAACGGCAGGGGAGGACCCTGCCGTGTCTGTGAGTACGTTTGATGTGGTTGTGAGGAGCCTGTTTTAATCAGAAAAGTCAGAGTTTCCTTGGAGTTGGAGTTGTGCGCTCACTGGCCTGGGTGTGTGTGTGTAGGTGCACGGAAGCTGCGGCGACGAAGAGAGGTGTTACGAGGAGAGATCAGTGACGAGGAGGCTGCGCGCTTGGTGATTGGAGGAAGCCACGCCCTGCCAAGAGAGAGTGTGTCGTGTCGAGTGGAGGATAGCAGGGCCCGCCCTGAGACGACAGCAGGAAGTATTTGTGGATTGGCTGTCATCGTGACTGACTGCTCGCAGAGTGACTTTTTTATATTTGTTTTTATATATAAATTCTGGTTTAAATTGTTTTATTTTTTTTATTATATATTTTGTGATTTGTAATAAATTGTAATATTAAGTTTGCTTTGTTTGGTTACTCCAGCTCCATTTTTATTATAGTTACATGCATTATTTGATTGTGTTTTCATTCATTAATTCAAAATCACAATAACCCGCAAACCCGGGCTTACAAATGCATAACAAACATGTCACGTAAACCCAAAGTACTATATGTGGCAGAAAGTGACATACTTGCCAGTCAGTGCCGGTCCGGCTGTGTAGATCCACAAAGACGTAGCTGCTGCAATCCAGGACTTTTATTTAACACCAACAAAAGGAAGAGTTGCTGTTTAGCCACAACTCATGCTGAAGTCTGTTTTCTGTGACACTCTCAAAAATAAAAAAGAAACACCGTCTCACACCCTGAGCGGCTTCCCCCCTCCTGCTCCCCAAACTCATGAACAGTTAAACCTCGCATGACAACATGAACATTAACTCTGTGATCAACTTGTCCAAGTCCAGCAAATGCTCCAGAGGCTGTATTGTTGGTGTGAATAGTGATGCCGACTGTCATACTCGGCCCTGATCAGGTTTTTGGTCTACTTGCTTCCCCTTTCTTTGACCCACTTTCTGCTCCTGTTCTGTTTTATTAGTTATTTATCATGTATTTATTCCCTGTTCTATTTTACTTTGGTTCTCTGTTACTTTGCATTCTATAGCTATTGTCTAGTTCTTTTCTTGTTCTGCCAGATTGTGTTTTCATTGTTTATCATTCAGTTGTCATCTATTCATTTCTGTTGATCTTTAGTATTGGTATTTTTGTGTCATGGCTTGTTGATTTTGTCATATGGTTTTCATTTGGTATTCTTCAGTCAGTTGTGTTTTCATTATGTTATCACTTGTTTAGTTTTGCTTTAGTATTCTGTTTCATGTCTCCTGATCAGTTATCATGTCAAGCCTGGTTCCTAGCTATGTTTTTCGGCCCCAAGTTTTCGTTGTTACTTTTGTTCATAGTAATATTATATTCCATAGTAGCTCTGTTCTTAGTTTTGTGTTTCACTCCAACCTGCACCTACTTTTTGTTTTCATCCCTCTGGCATCTCTGTCTGTTTTGTCACGTCATGTCACTCCACTAGTTCTGTGCCCTCCTCTCACACTTTGTCCCAGTCTGCTTTGTGTTTTCATTTAGTCACATTCTTGACACCTGTTCACACATCTTTGTCTTTTCTTCTCTCCACCTTGTGTTCTTTTCCCTCACTGTCTTGCACAACGTAGTATCTTTGTTCATTAGCCACGCCCCCTTTCTGGATCCCAGTGGTGGGCACACTTCCGATAATCCGATAACAGATAATTATCGAAGATAATGTTTTCATTATCGGATTATCTTTTTAGATAACTTTAAAAACCATCATCGGACTAATTATCTTCCGATGAATTGCCGACCGATATCTTTTAGACCAATAACGTAGTAAACAAAGCTGAACAGTGAAAAACATTTTTAAAACTTAAAAGCAGTTGAGACCTACCTGTTAAAAGTTTCCTAATAAGTATATTGTTCTACCCTCTGCAAACAGAAGAGAACTGTTTTCAGAAAAAGCTACTCTATCCTCTGTAGGCAAAGGAGAACTGGTGACCCAATAACAACAAAAAAAATAATTTCCTTTAACAACATACTGATACAACCGCAATATCACCCAAGTCATTCAGAGGCATACATTTTTAACTTATGGTTCAAATTTTAACCTACTCATTTTGGACAAGTTATTTAAAATAGTCATGTCTGAAGTTTTATAAAGTGAAAATATCAGATATATGTTTTCGTTTTAAAGTAATGTGCTAAATTTTAAGGTTTTGTGAGCACATGCTGTGCCCGGCAGCAATGCATTATGGGTAGCATAGGGTAATCTCAGACGTTCACGACGGGACAAATGCATTTCAGACACTCTGTTCAGTCTCCACGGACAACAGCATTAAACTCTAGTGCCTAAAACTCTTGTGAATATATTCTCTGGGTTTATAGAGGTTATTGTATTTGCGTTTAAATTCCACGCATCTTAAATGTAGCAGACGGATTATCTGGAATTTTGTTTGGCAAGTTTTCAAGGCCGCTACTGCCATCTACTGGCCAGTAGTGTTCATGGCAGTATTCGCCCCAAGTGCTAAGCGTCTGGGCACCAGTAGATGGCAGTGTTCTATTTATTTTGACCCGGTTATATCAGATGGTGGTCAAATCAACTTTTTGGCTTTGCAAATGGCTTTTTTTTTTTTTTTACAAATTAAGTTTAAAAAAAAAACAACAACAAAAAACATTACAAGACAGCTCTGCGGCTGGATGCTTTGTAGCTCTTCAGCAGCAGGAGGTGGTTGTGAGATGTTAAAGCTTGTTACTCCACTACACAATGAAGGACGCGCGATTAACCTGAAACTCGGTCCAAAAAATTCTCGCACAAATGAAAAATCATCTGAAAAATGGCCAAAACACGCACAGTGTAAAGCCAACATTTATGTGTCAAGATAAGGGTTTTCAGAACTGACCAGTTGTTAACACTGTCCTTTGTTTTATCTATGTTTTTATTATTGCATTTTAACCTGTGAAGTGCTTTGTGACTTATGTCTGTGAAAGGCACTATATAAATAAATTTACTTACTTACTTACTAATATTGAGTGCACGTTTTAAAACATCATAAAACGTGCGCACATCATCAAACATTCTCTCCACATGCAAAACATTTTGCGATGACACTTCCAGGGCTCCATAAAAATGCCTGTTTTTACAAATAAAAATGGAATATTTTACAAAAGCACATTTATCTTTAAACCAACACACGACACACGTCACATTAACGTGTTGGTTTACATAATGAATGACTGAACCCGGAATGCTTTGCAGTCTGTGTTTGTTACAAAACCTCAGAATTAGTGCATTATTCAACATTAAAAGATATATGTTATATTTTAACTTTGTACAAATGACAGAATTGACATTAATGGAGTTATTCTATCAGTATTTTCACAAAACCATAAGTTAGTATGACTTTATTTTTCAAGACCTCCGCCTGACCGGAGCATTATGATTAGTAGAGAGCTCGTTTTGTGGGTGCTCTCAGGATTCTTCTGTGCAGCTTCCTACAGGAGGCAGCATGGTCAAATATGGAAATACTGGCTCATTCTTTGGGTGTTTTTTTGCTTTTGATGCTTTCAAAAGCGATCGTGTTAAAAGTCAATTTCAGCTTCTTACTAATTGCAAATATACCAGAGCCAATACTGGAATTTATCGATTATCTGTAACTTCCGATACATTTTTGGGTGGTTTATCGGTTTATCTTTATCAAAGATAACTTTTCAGTTATCTGATTATCTGTTATCGAAGTTAATTTTTTGGTTATCTGTGCCCACCTCTGCTGGATCCTTCCTCTCACATGCACCTTGTTAACACCACCTGTTCCTAATTAGTCCACATGCATATAAACCCTCACAGTCTCACAGTCCCTCGCCAGATTGTTGTCGCTTCCAGCACACTCTCCAGCCTTTTGTTCTCTGTCCTGATTAGTCTTGCCGTGTACCAGTTCCTTGCTCTGTGTTTTTGACCGCCTTTTTGCCTCAGCCTATATGCCAGTGTTTGCCTGTGCCTCAGACCCCTGCCTGGAGATGACTGCATTTTTGCCTCACCCTGCTTGTGCCTCTGCTCCATTTTCTGACAACCTGTGTATGGAACCTCTGCCTGAAATAAACATGATGACCTGTACCTCAAAGCCTGGTTTGGGAGTTTGTATTGTGGGTCCACCCGCTCCTGGGGTCGGGCTGCCGCCCGTCATGACACCGACGCCCGAGGGCGCTTATTGTATGACCACAATGCAGATACCGTGCACGTGCAACACGTGCGTGATGCATTCATAATACACCCGTAATACTGCCGTGATAATCGCAATGCGTCAGATCCGTTTCCTGACTACATGCGTTATATAACTGTGATTGTTCATCATATATTCGCTATATATTATTAATATATCCCTAATTCATACTGGGACATTTGTCATTTTTGGCCATTTTTGTTAAGGACGACAACGAATGCCCGTTATTTGTGTACTCAATTCATGTGCAATTGATCCTCTCCCCAGTGGGACAGGGCCCTAATGGTGCACTATGATCCTACACAAAGTGTGGATTTTCCCCTAAGGTGTAAGACCATGTAAGACCATTATGAATAAGTGCAAAATATAAGACAAATTCTGAGGAAAATCAGGTTTTGCGAGATGTGCATTCACGTTTCCTGAGATTTGTTCCTAGTATTCACATTTTGTAGTTCATGGTTTGTGGATAATTCATGATTTGCAGCAGATTCATGTTTTGGGGGTCAGCACATGCCTTTGTAGTGTGTGCATGATGTGGTTATGCATTGTCTTGTTGAAAAATGCATGGATGTCCCTGGAAAAGATGTCGTCTTGAAGGTAGCATATGTTGCTCTAAAATCTCACTGTACATTCCTGCACTAAAGCTGTCTCCACAGAATTTAAATTACCTCTGCAAAGGGCACTGACACAACACCATATCAGAGGTGGAAAAAGCTGAATTCAGTGAGTAAAAGTACGGACACATATTTATTCCATCCACCAACTAAACCAGGTGATTCTAATTCGTCCAACACTTTAGGTAGGCTGATGAGCTAACCGGAGAAATCACCTGTTTAAGGTGAGGAGGTAGAAGCAACACATGGTAGGACTTTTACTCACTGAAGCTGGGGTTCCCCACGTCTTTACCTTACCATGACAGACCCTGGCTTTTGGACTTGTTCCTGATAAGTCTTTTATGGTCATTTTTGTCTTTGGTCTGGAGAACACAGTATAAATCCCCCCCCCCCCCCCAAAAAAAAAAACCCTCAGGAATACTGATTTGTGTGACAACAATACATGTTTCCCCTGTGTGATGGTCCAGCCTAGATGTTGATACAGCTTCTGGACAGTGTTAACTTAAGGCTTCTTTTTTGGACAAAGGTTTGAATTGGAATTTTAACTCTGTATTGTAGTGTTTGATAAAGGTTTCCAAAAGTAATCCTTTGCGTCTGTGGTTATATCAGCTATTGATGCTTCACAAATCACGAATCTTGAGGCAATGGTGTCCGAGGGATCGGACATCATGAGTGTTCCATGCAGGCTTGCAATATTACCCTTTAGGCACTCAAATTCCTCCAGATTTCTACTTTGAGGAACATTGTTTGTAAAAATTTAAATAATTTTCTCACACATTTGTGGACAAATTGAACATCCTCTGCTCATCTTTGCTCCTCAAAGACTCCACTTTTGCACCAAATCATCATTACAGTCACATGTTATCACTTGTTTGAAACACCATTAATTTATGTTTTATTTTTACCTCATTGCTAGCCCTAAATTGCCCCATCGCAACTTTTTTTAAATGTGTTGCAGGGAATTTGGCCACATGCTGCGCACATTCGGAGTCACAGAGACTACATGGTGAGGGGTACAAGGCGGTCACCTGATGATTTGGCAAGGGAGATTATTGCGCAAATATTCTATCTGTTCAAAAATCAAGTGACATGCAGGCACCGCCCCACAACTTAGATGAAGGGACAGTGAACTGCCATTCACAGGCTGTTGCAGCCCTGTGAAATACTACCCGCATGTTTTGGCAGTGACTGAAAGATCTTAAAGCTCCCGTCACACATAGCAAGAATGTGCAGGAACCACAGGCTGCGGGTTTGGGCTCCACTTTCACATCAGCGCTGTGAAACACTCCTGGACTGCCGTTGGAGGTGAAATTCATGTTTATTAATTCTGTCATGGCCTGGCACTACAGTTTGATGTCATATCATGGTATGGTCTGCTACCTTTGAGACTGGTCTGCTTGAGGTTTCTTCCTGTTGCTGGGGGTTAGTGAGGCTGGACCTTACTTGTGTGAAGTATCTTGAGGCAACTCTGTTGTGATTTCACGCTATACAAATGAAAATAAATTGAAATTGAAATATCTCCTACAGAGTTAGAACGTGATCGTATATTATAGCATGAGATCCGTTCATCTCCAAGCCTGACGCCTGCAATGACACGTTACTGTGCACCACAGAGAGGTTCAGCTGCCCATGTTGTACAGTAGTGTTCAGAATAATAGTAGTGCTATGTGACTAAAAAGATGAATCCACATTTTGAGTATATTTCTTATTGTTACATGGGAAACAAGATACCAGTAGATTCAGTAGATTCTCACAAATCCAACAAGATCAAGCATTCATGATATGCACACTCTTAAGGCTATGAAATTGGTATATTAGTAAAAAAAAAAGTAGAAAAGGGGGTGTTCACAATAATAGTAGCATTTGCTGTTGACGCTACAAACTCAAAACTGTTATGTTCAAACTTCTTTTTTAGCAATCCTGTGAATCACTAAACTAGTATTTAGTTGTATAACCACAGTTTTTCATGATTTCTTCACATCTGCGAGGCATGGAGTCAACCAACTTGTGGCACCTTTCAGCTGTTATTCCACTCCAAGATTCTTTAACAACATTCCACAATTCATTCACATTTCTTGGTTTTGCTTCAGAAACAGCTTTTTTGATGTCACCCCACAAGTTCTCAATTGGATTTAGGTCTGGGGATTGGGTAGCCCACTCCAAAACATTAATTTTGTTTGTTTGGAACCAAGATTTTGCTCGTTTACTAGTGTGCTTGGGGTCATTGTCTTGTTGAAACACCCATTTCAAGGGCATGTCCTCTTAACCATAAGGCAACATGACCTCTTCAAGTATTTTGACATATCCAAACTGATCCATGATACTTGGTATGCGATATATAGGCCCAACACCATAGTAGGAGAAACATGCCCGTATCATGATGCTTGCACCACCATGCTTCACTGTCTTCACTGTGAATTGTGACTTGAATTCAGAGTTTGGGGGTTGTCTCACAAACTGTCTGCAGCCCTTGGACCCAAAAAGAACAATTTTACTCTCATCAGTCCACAAAATGTTCCTCCATTCCTCTTTAGGCCAGTTGATGTGTTCTTTGGCAAATTGTAACCTCTTCTTTTATTTAACAGAGGGACTTTGCGGGGGATTCTTGCACAAAAATTAGCTTCACACAGGCGTCTTCTAACTGTCACAGCACTTATAGGTAACTCCATACTGTCTTTGATCATCCTCTAGCTGATCAATGGGTGAACTTTTGCCATTCTGGTTATTCTTCTATCCATTTTGATGGTGGCTTACCATTTTCTTCCATGTGTCTCTGTTTTTTTGTCCATTTTAAAGCATTGGAGATCATTGTAGATGAACAGCCTATAATTTTTTGCACCTGCGTATAGGTTTTCCCCTCTCCAATCAACTTTTTAATCAAACTACGCTGTTCTTCTGAACAATGTCTTGAACGTCCCATTTTCCTCAGGCTTTCAAAGAGAAAAGCATGTTCAACAGGTGCTGGCTTCATCCTTAAATAGGGGACACCTGATTCACACCTGTTTGTTCCACAAAATTGACGAACTCACTGACTGAATGCCACACTACTATTATTGTGAACACCCCCTTTTCTACTTTTTTTTACTAATAGCCCAATTTCATAGCCTTAAGAGTGTGCATATCATGAATGCTTGGTCTTGTTGGATTTGTGAGAATCCACTGAATCTACTGGTACTTTGTTTCCCATGTAACAATAAGAAATATGCTCAAAACCTGGATTAATCTTTTTAGTCACATAGCACTACTATTATTCTGAACACTACTGTATATAGTTATGATGGAGACAATATTCGCATTATTTATTTCGCCCATGGAGAGGAATATTATCTGTACTGTAAGTTCTATTATGGATATACAACCCAGTCTCACGGCAAGTCATGATTCAGCAGCACAAAATATACATTAATCTATTGGTTTGTGATATTGTGACGAAAAGATCCTCATTTTCATCACCGCAGCAAATTCATTCTAATTCATTCCTCGATGGTTGCACGAAATTAAAAGTGATGCGTGGGGGGTGGGGGTGGTTATGGTTAGGGTGGGGGAAGGAGTAGGATTAGTAATAGTGAGTTAAAAAAAAACCCCTGTCACTAATATTTGACTCATTTCGTCACGGGAGCACGAAAAAAAAATGTCAGACTGGGCTGGGATATACAACCCCAGTTCCAATGAAGTTGGGACATTGTGTAAAATGTAAATAAAAACAGAATACAGTGATTTGCAAATCCTCTTCAACCTATATTTAATTGAATACACCACAAAGACAAGATATTTAATGTTCAAATTGATAAACTTTATTATTGCTCATTTTGCAATGGATGCCTGCAACACGTTTCAAAAAAGCTGGGACAGTGGTATGTTTACCACTGTGTTACATCACCTTTCCTTCTAACAACACTCAATAAGCATTTGGGAACTGAGGACACTAATTGTTGAAGCTTTGTAGGTGAAATTCTTTCCCATTCTTGCTGGATGTACGACTTCAGTTGTTCAACAGTCTGGGGTCTCTGTTGTCGTATTTTGTGCTTCATAATGCACCACACATTTTCAATGGACAACTGTTCTGGAACTGCAGGCCAGTCTACTACCTGCACTCTTTTACTATGAAGCCACGCTGTTGTAACACGTGCAGAATGTGGCTTGGCACTGTCTTGTGAAATAAGCAGGGACGTTACTGAAAAAGACGTTGCTTGGATGGCAGCATGTGTTGCTCCAAAACCTGGATGCTTCAGCATTGATGGTGCCATCACAGATGTGTAAGTTGCCTGTGCCATGGGCACTAACACACCCCCATACCATCACAGATGCTGGCTTTTGAACTTTGCACTGGTAACAATCTGCATGGTCTTTTTCCTCTTTTGTCCGGAGGACACAACGTCCATGATTTCCAAAAACAATTTGAAATGTGGACTCATCAGACCACAGCACACTTTTTTCACTTTACATCTGTCCATTTCAAATCACCTCGGGCCCAGAGAAGGCGGCGGCGTTTCTGGATGTTGTTGATATGTGGCTTTCGCTTTGCATGGTAGAGTTTTAACTTGCACTTGTAGATGTAGCGACCAGCTGTGTTACCTGACACTGGTTTTCTGAAGTGTTCCTGAGCCCACGTGGTAAGATCCTTTACACAGTGATGTTGGTTTTTAATGAAGTGCCGCATGAAGGATCGAAGGTCACGGGCATTCAGTGTTGGTTTTCGGCCTTGCGGCTTATGTGTAGAAAGTTCTCCAGATTCTCTGAATCTTCTGATTATATTATGGACTGTCAATAATAGAAACCCTAAATTCCTTGCAACTGAACATTGACAAACATTATTCTTAAACTGTTGGACTATTTTTGATGCAGTTTTTCACAAAGTGGTGATCCTCACCCCATCTTTGCTTGTGAATGGCTGAGCCTTTTGGGGATACTCCTTTTATACCCAATCATGACACTCACCTGTTTCCAATTAGGTGTTCTTTGAGCATGAATCAACTTTCCCAGTTTTTTGTTGCCCCGTCCCAAATTTTTGAAACGTGTTGCAGGCATCCATTTCAAAATGAGCAAATATTTGCACAAAAACAATAAATTTTTATCAGTTTGAAATTAAATATCTTGTCTTTGTGGTGTATTCAGTTGAATATAGGTCGAGGATTTGCAAATCATTGTATTCAGTTTTAATTTACATTTTACACAACGTCCCAACTTCATTGGAATTGGTGTTTTAACAGCCTGTCCATATCTGCAGTGCCGTGCACTGTGTGACACATTGACCCACAATGGACACGGTGCTTTCGGTTTGTTCGCACTATGTTCACATCCCTGGCACATGGATGGCTGCGTGCCACACACAGTACATATCAACAATCAATGGCTCCTTTGTGTTCCGGGGGTGGGCATTTGAGGTAGACATTGTAAGTGGATAAGTGGCATGTGCAGTTCATGCTGGCAGGCTTTGCCATGCCCGATCGATGTCGAGGTTCCCTCATATGCACTCAAATAATTTCGGATCCTGTTTATGCCACCTTCAGATAGGTGTCCCATCTCTACAGCACCTGGAGGGTTTTGAACACATGCATCACACTTGGGGCCGGGTCTAACAGTTTAATCAGCTGAAAATTCATCTTTTATCAACTGAGCAACATAAAGAATATTTTGCATTAAAAGTAGAAACTAAAGCCAGCCACTCACTGTACGATAATGGAATATGAATACACAATTCACCAGGATTGCACAGAAATGTAAGTTCTATTGCAGTGTGTGCAGTAGCTCATGGGTTAAAGCGATAAATTTTCATCTGACTGAAATTTTTTTCCTGGCAAAAATCAATGCCACCAATTCCCTAAAATGTGGCATAGTGGGGGCATACACTCTTTTGTCCTCAATAAATACAATAAACATATTATACAGTATACAAATCTATTCTAAATAGCCTCTAAGGAGATACAGACAAAGCATAAAAAGAATGCAAAACTTGAACATCAAGGTACATAAAAGGGTGGTGGCGGGTGGGGTGTAGTCTTGATTGTGGGGGGTCTGGGGGTGCTCCCCCAGAACATTTTTTAAAGAGCAAGTCAAATTTTGTATATTCTGGTGAATTTTAATGGGTATGAAGCCCTCTGAAACAAAGAAAACTCACTTCAAACTGTTAAGTAAAAACACAGTATTGATTATGGGGGATCTGGGGTTCTCTCCCAGAATTTTTTTTAAAAGAGCAAGTCAAATTTTGTATATTCTGGTGAATTGTAATGGATATGAAGCCCTCTGAAACAAAGAAAACTCACTTCAAACTATGGGTGTCTGGGGGATCTCCCACAGAATTTTTTAAAAGAGCAAGTCAAATTTTATATATTTTGGTGAATTTTAATGGTTATGAAGTCCTCTGAAACAAAGAAAACTCACTTCAAACTGTCAAGTAAAAATTCTTTGTCTTCTGCAGTATTTTGATCAGTTCTAATCCGGTGAATGCACCAAATGGGTGCTGTGTCACTGGCTGTACACAGTCAATAAAATACAAATTAGGGCCTAAAGCAACTGACAATGTTGTTCTGCTGTGCACAAAGTAACACTGTCACCAATTTTGAAAACGCATGCGCACTAAGAAAGTCAAAACTGGCTTATTCACATTTAATCTATAAAACGCTCTCACTCATAAAACAAACTTGGGCTGCAACTAACGATTATTTTAGTAATCGATTAATCTTTTTTTGTTATGTTTTTTTTTTTACTTACATGTGAGTATTGCCATTATTTCTTGAAGTGAGTTATTATTCAAAGGCCTTTGTCATGCAACATCAACTTTTGAGCTTGTAATAAAGTTATGTTATACAGTATTCTTATCAGAAACATACATCGAGTAGTGTTTTGTTTTATTTTGCACATACATACATCACCGACACACCACAGAGATTTCCATCAGGTTTTACCCGATTATGAGCATTTTTAGATGCCTACAGCAACTGCCTCAACCACTGACAACATATTACAGCAAGAGTCCACAAAAGTATTTTAAAGGCCTGACTAAAGTGTAATATGTGATCTTTAATGTTATTTTCATGAAAAAAGATACAAATGTGCAGTTTACTGCATTTTTTTTTTTCTTGTGTAAAAACACCTTAGATGTGGTTTGACCGAAACAAATTGTCATTAAACTTAAAACAGGGATGAAGTGGAGTCACTAGGTGTTCACAGTTAACAGTTATTTATTTCTATATTTATTTATTTATGTTCATTGTTAGTTTGTTTTACCTTTTCTGTTGTGTTTTGTTTTATCATGTTCTTTGTCTGTTTCTCTAAAATTGTATTGTAGCAATATTAGTTATTATTACTTTTGTTGTTGTTGCTATTATTCTTATTAATATATAAATAAAAATAAATAAAAAATATACAATTCGTAATACATTTGACTCTTTTACGACAACAACCACTAAGCCATTTATTATCTATTATACAGAAAACATGCACACAAACTGTGCTGAGAGGGAACAGCTTAATGCTAACTTTAACATTGAAAACGCCATAGACATGCTAACGCGTTAGCATCGGCCCCCTTTTTAACTTATGAAATACATCTATCAAGTGTTTTAGAAGACCATAACAGGTCAGTTTAATATAATAAAGGTAAATATTACTCACAGACATATGCTCTTTAGGGTTTTACCGGGGAAAAATTAAGATAAAGCGAAATAATACAACAAACCATCGAAGCACTGAGACGGATCATTGCTTCATTGGTTCAAAGCAAAGCCACACCCTGCTCTACTTGGGGAGTGTCTGCCAATGTTCCCATGAAGACAGGGAGGAGAAAAACTGTGGCTCATGGCAAGCAGTAAACAGAGCAGAGAAGAAGGAAAATTCACAGATCCTCTGCAATCCACGCTGACATTGCTGGTGCTTTGATGAGCGCAGAATGGGATGTTGCTTTGACAGTGAGAGTATCATATTTCGGCCCCAAAACACGCATGACACCATGTGCGCACGTGTATGTGTGGTTAAATTTTCCAAATGACGGAAATCCATCGTGGTGACGGAGAACTTTAACCCATGCAGTAGCTGTGCTATGAATGTGGGTCTGGGTGAGATGAGACCGCAAAGCAGCAGTTCAAGGGTGTTCAAACCTCCTGCAATGTGACCTGTGTTATATTTCCAGTATTATATAATAACCTGCTTACTGTGGATTTGCTTAGATCTTATTACAAGCAGGAAGACACACACAAGTAGGAAACACAGGCACACACACGCTCTCAGATAATGAAACAGCCTCTGATAGTGTTATAGATCAACCAGACTTCCATCATGAAATTATGTGAGGTGGAGGTGTTTTTGCTGTTAAAATTCCAATTTTTAGCAGCCAAAAGAAAGAAAGAAAAATATTGCACCTTAAATCAACCAGTACATTGCTCCAGAGTTTAGACAGGAAAAGAAAAATACAATTAATGCTGTTGCCTATACACAACATAAAAATAATTGTCACCGCTTGATTAATTCATGTGCATTGCATAAATATTGCACTTAAATCATTTTGGCAGTGTATGCAGCCACTTTTCAGTGACCAATAAATGTATTTCTGTGTTTGTTTTTATCCACAAATACCCAATAATATCTTATCTCACACAAGTGTACATCTATGTGCATTCTTGGTAATATGACACAGTGCAGACACTTATTTGGTGACCTAATCAGACATGGGAAATGATTTTGTACATAGAGTAGCATTTTTAGTGCTCAATAAAACATGGTCTTGTTACATGCTTATTTCACTCTCGTGTTGGACACCTGCATCAACTGTCAGGACAACTTGTCCAGCACTGAGGAGCTCCTGTTCAGCCTTCATTGCATGTATACAGGTGCACCATGATGTATACACTTTGTTTTACATGTCTTCTGAAATATGTTTCTGCATAGTGTTAATACTGTGCTATGATGCATTGATAATGCGCCACTGTGTAGTAAGTGACCAGCAAACCCAGCGTAATGAAAACTAAAAATGACAGAGAAAATAAGAACACATACACAAGCACACCAGCATTTACATACAGTACTTTTGTCTCACTCTTTTTATTTCATGGCCTTTCCCAGCATGCCTTGCTGTGATGGGTGACTTGATCCTTGTTCCAATCCCAGCACACGCCTCTCAGAGGAGCTGCGATGTCACTGGAACATAGAGGAATAGAAATCAAATCTGTTTGAACCGAGTGCAAGCGAGGGAGTGAGCGCCAGAGGACAAGGCAGTGATAACGGATAAAAGGAGAGAGAGGAAAAGAATGATATTTGAATTATGTAACTCAGCTCAGGGATGATTTGGATGATTCCACCGATGACACCAACATCATTTCTCATTACCTGAGAGCTGTGAGCGTTCGGCGCCTTGCCTTGTCCCGTGAGTCATCTCACTGTGCTATCAGAGAGGAAGATAGAGCGAGAGAGAGACAGAAATAGAGAGAGACAGAGAGAAACCAGGCTGAGGTGAGGGAATTGGACAAAAGTGAATGAAACCACAACTTTGTATAACATGAGACTAAATATGTGAAAAAGGATATTCATACATCTGGATTTCTGTCACACATTAAACAATACAACACAAATACAAACTTTTATTCATTTTCATCGTTGTGCATTTACATTTTTCATTCTGTATGTTTTGGCTTTGATGGATAAAATATTTGATGACACCCATTCAAAAGCCATCTTCATTCTGCTGACTGATTAGTACACAAAAGTAAAGGGGGGTCAATATGGTGGAATTCATACCCACTCCACCAATGTACCTGTTTGCTCATATTAAAATCATACTCTATGCAACTCAAATGTTGTGGTCAACCAAAAATAAAACATGTTTCTAGGTCTTCGCTCATTCTTGCAAATTACAACTTGGAACATGCTGTGGCACCTGGCCAACCCTGGGTATTGTCATGCATGTCATGCAATCGTATGGCTGTTTCTAGCCTCAATCACCATGTGGCTCCAATATACCTTGGAACTTGGGGTAATTTTTGATCCCACATTGTCCTTTGACCTCCACATTAGAAATATTACGAGGACTGCTTTCTTCCACCTGTGAAATATAGCAAAGATTCGTCGCATCCTGTCTATGGCTGATGCTGAGACCCTGTTTATCTCTTCTAGATTGGACTACTGCAATGTTCTATTTTCTGGTTTACTGCAGTCTAGCATTAGGGCTCTCCAATTGGTTCAAAGTGCTGCAGCCAGACTTTTAACACAAAGCAGAAAGTTCGACCACATTACACCCATTTTGGCATCCCTTCACTGGCTTCCTGTCCCAGTGAGATCAGATTTTAAGGTTCTGCTACTAGTCGATAAAATTGTTCACGGACTGGCACTTCCCTGCCTAGCTACCTAATTAAACCTTACTTACCGGACTGGGCTTTGCTTTCTCAGGGTGCAGGACTACTTTATGTCCCTAGGGTGAAAAAGAAGTCTGCAGGTCATAGAGCTTTCTCTTATCATGCCCCTGCTCTGTGGATTGATCTCCCTGCGTCAATTAAACAGTCAGATTCTGTGGAGACTTTCAAGTCTAGACTTAAGACGCACGTATTTTCCCTTTCGTATGGCTAGCATACTGGTATAGTTTTGTTTTACACTTTTTATTCTTTTAATTAATTTTATTAGGAAACGGAGCATGGGTCTTTTAGTAAAGCTTAGGGCTAGTGGCCGGCGATCACCTTTATATTTCCTGTTTTTCTTGTTGTTTAATGCTGGCAAATTATACTGTATTTCTTGTCTTTCTGATGCCTGATTCTGTTTTTTCTCTGTTTAAGTTGCAGCTCCATCCAGAGATGGGAGTTGTATTTGTGCTGGCTACCCTCCTGTCCTGTGCACCAACAGCATTTCCTGTATATTCATTTTGTGAATTGTTCAGTAATTTATGTCTGTAGCATGGCCCAAGCAGTGGGTCTTCCTCAGAGGGAGTTTTTCCTTACCACTGTTGCTCTGGGGGTTGGTAAGGTTAGACCTTACCTGTGTGAAGTGCTTTGAGGCAACTCTGTTGTGATTTAAAAATTGAAATTGAAAAAACTGCTTCACCAGCCCATGACACCATAATATACATGTAAACTCACCCAGAGGTGCGCGTCACAGCGCAGGACGGACACTGGCCAGGCACTAAAGTCTATAGTGAATTCCCTCTCTACACTGTGTGCTGACATCGGCTCCCAAATTCCTTGTCCACCACGGCATCAATATATCCCATGTCAGGCATCGTCCTGGTGTGCACAGCCTCTCCATGTGCTCATCACATCGGCACACACTGATGATCGTCTGGACAGCACAGCGCTCAGCTTCTCCGTGTGCTAGTCACACTGCCATCTCCGTGCTGTGTCCATGACCACAGTGCTGACAGTCTGTCTTGTGGGACATGCATGTCCATCCTGATGGTACAGTAGAACCAGGACAGTGAAACCTAAAATGCCATATGGCTTTGGTTTGTCTGCTTGTTATAATTATCTACTTTTATACTTATTTATTCACTAAATTGAATGTTATAAAGTTATAACTAGATTATTTTCAAGACCTGTGAAAGGCCGGCGTCCTGTCCATGGTGTACCTGGCCTTATGCTCTGCTGGTATAGGCTTCAGCCCCCCTTCATGAACCTTAATTGGGGTAAGATAGGTATGGAACATACCTCATATCGCACTCTATGTTCAACACTTTAACTACATACATACACACACTGAACCCAGGAAGTCTTTGAAAGACTGGACCCATCCTACATTCACATGTTGGCTGTAAATCACAGACGGTAAATTTGGATGTTTCATTGTTTTCACTGAGAGTTTAACATAAAACCTCTCTGGGAACCATCACCATATCATGGTGGAGAGCTGTGTTGTCTGGAGCCTTCGTGCTCCTAGTAGGGTCTCCCATGGCAAATTGGTCTCAGGCGAGGGGCCTCACTAAAGGCACCTTGACACTTACACAAATTTGATCCGTGCACTGGCACACAATCTTCCTCCCTGCACCATCAGGGTGTGTGTGTGTGTGTGTGTGTGGGGGGGGGGGGGTTGGGACTCTGACTGTTGTTTGTGTGTATGCACCGAACAGCAGTTCAGAGGGTTTGGTCTTCTTGGAGTCACTGACTGGAGTCCTGCATGGGGCTCTGGTGAGGGACTCCATTGTTGTGCTGGGGGTCTTCAACACACATGTGGGCAATGACAGAGACACCCGGAGAGGGGTGACTGGGAGGAATGGCCTCTCTGACCTAAACCCGAGTGGTTGTTTGTCACTGGACTTCTCTGCTAGTCATGGATTGTCCATAAGAAGCACCATATTTGAACATAATGATGTGGTTAAGTGTACATGGTACCAGAGCACCCAAGGCCAAAGGTTGATAATCGATTTTGTGATCATACAATCTGATCTGTGGCCGCATGTTCTGGACACTCGGGTGAAGAGAGGGGCAGAGCTGTCAACTGATCACCATTTGATGGTGAGTTGGATCAGAGGGTGAGGGGGGGCTTTACACAGACCTGGTAAGCCCAAACGGATAGTGCGGGTGAACTGCGAATGTCTGGAGGAGCCCACTGTCTGGTAGATCTTCAACTAATACCTCTGGCAGAACTTTTCTGGCATCTCTGTGAAGGTTGGGGGCATTGAACCAGAATGGCCAATGTTTAAAGCTTCTACTGTGGAAGGTGCAGTGGTGAGCTGTGGCCTGAAGGCCTTAGGTGCCTCAAGGGGCGGCAACCCTCAAACACTGGGGTGAACACTGGTGAGCCATCCAACTGAAGAAGGAGTCCTTCATTATCTAGGAGGTCTCTGGAGACAGTTGTAAGGTACCGACAGGCCTGAATGGCAGCATCCTCTACTGTGAAGGGGGTAAAGCAGCAGGTTTGGTAGGAGTCCAGAGTAACCATGGGGAAGGATTTTTGATTGGCATGAAGGTGCTTATGCCAGTCCGTGAGGCACCTCAAGGAGAGGAAAATGCGGAACTATCCAAGCTGTCTACAGTAAGGATGGGACTTTGTTGACCTCAACTGAGGAGTACTTGGGTCCTGGAAGGAACACTTTGATGACCTCCTGCATCAGACTGATCAGACTGGAGTGCCCTCTGTAGTAGAGGCAGAGCTGGAAGCAGATGGGGGATCATCATAAATTTCCTTGGTGGAAGTCACTAAGGTAGTCAAAATGCTGAAGGCTCTGGGGACTGTTTGGATAAGAAGTGTCTTCAACATTGTGTGGAGGGACATTGCCTAAGGAGTGGCAAACTGAGGTGGTTGACCCCATATTTAAAAAATGGGACCAGAGCTTGTGTGCCAATTACAGGGGCACCACACTACTCAGGGCCCCTGCTAAAGTTTACACCAGGGTGCTGGAAAGGAGGGTTCAGCCAATAGTCAAACCTCAGATTGAAAAGGAACAATGCGGGTTCCATCCTGGCCGTGGAACAACCGACCATTTCTTCACTTTCACAAGGATCCTGGAGGGGGCCTGGGAATATGCCCATCCAGTCTACATGTGTTTTGTGAACTTGGAGAAGGCATATGATCAGGTACCCCGGGAGGTATTGTGGGAGGTGCTGCAGGAGTATGGAGTGAGGAAGTCCCTTCTCAGGGCTATCTAATCTCTGTACTCACAAAGTGAGACCTGTGTTTGCGTTCTTGGCAGGAAGTCAAACTTGTTTCCGGTGGGGGTTTCCCAGGTGGGGAATGAGTTCATGCCCCAAGTAAAGGAGTTCAAGTACCTTGAGGTCTTGTTCACAAGTGAGGGGACAATGGAGAGTGAGATTTGCCAGAGAATCGGTGCAGCAGGGGTGGTGTTGCATTCACTCCACAATGCTGTTGTGACAAAAGAGAGCCAAAAGGTGAAGCTCTTGATCTACTGGTCAATCTTCATTCCTAGTCTTACCTGTGGTTATGAGTGTTGGGGTGTGACCGAAAGAACTAGATCGTTGGTACAAGCGGCCAAAATGGGTTTCCTCTGGAGGGTGGCTAGTGTCTCCCTTAGAGATAAGGTGAGAAGCTTGGTCATTTGTGAGGAGGTCGGATTAGAGCTGCTGCTCCTTTGCATTTAAAGGAACCAGCTGAGGTGGTTCTGGCATCTGGCAAGGATGACCCCTTGGTTCCTCCCTTGGGAGGTGTTCCAGGCAAGTCCAGCTGGGAGGATACCCCAGGGAAGACCCAGGATTACATGGAGCAATTATATCTCCACACTGGCCTGGGAATGCCTCGGTATCCCCCAGCCAGGGGTGGTTAATATGGCCCAGGAAAGGGAAGTTCAGGGTCCCGTGCTGGAGCTGTTACCCTCCGCAATCTGATTCCGGATAAGCGGTTGAAGGTATGTATGTATGTATGTATGGTTAACATAAAATTTATACAACCTCTTTGCTGTGAGTGCAGTGACCATGTACTGCAACAGCCCTTGTCATCAAAAGTTAAAATGTTCAGCATTTATTGCCTGCAACAGTGAAAAGTATAAACCAGATCTTTCCATCTTGCAAACATCAGCTGTACTAAACGTTAAAAATTCGATTGAAACTTTCAATTAAGTAGATTATTTTCCATGTCATTAACTCTGAAAAAGGACCCTGCTTCATGTCATCACCTATAGTCTGCCACTGAGGATGACAATGATTCTCCTATAACAAATAGTATTATGATTTTTCTACTGCCAACATGTGAATGCAGTAAGTCTTGATGCATGACATCATCAAATTCAGACGCTCTAACTCCTCACTCTGTTTCTTGAGTGCTGTGATCAAAGAATCCATTGATCCTGCAAAGATCACAGCATTGTACGCAAAGTCAATGTCAGTATACCCTTGTTAGGAGGGAGTTTCTTTGTGTTCCTTACCTAATTTTTTTCTTATAATGTCTTTAAGAAATTTGAAAATTATTCTGACAGAAATGATAAAATTATGAAAAAATAATTGGATCTGACGTGTTTTTTTTTTGACTGTTTGGAGGAATGTTAGAATAAGAGAGTACCAATCACACTTTTTTTTTGTCCTCCCGTCTCGAAATGATTCAGATTTCAGTGACAGGCTTTTTTTTAAATCACTATTACTAACCCTACTCCTACCCCTAACATCATCCTTAACCATAACCTAACCCTAATCCTTCCCCTAACCCTAACCAATACCAGCCCCCCTCACCCCCACTGCACCTTTAATTGTGTGCAACCGTCACGGAATTAATTAGAATAAATTCATGCTCCCATGACAAAAATTTGGCACTTTTCGTGAGAATTTGACAAACCAATAGCTTAATGTACATGTTGTGCTGCTGAATGACAATCTGTGAGACTGGGTTGAAGAGAGCGAGCAGAATAGCAGAACTTTGCAAAAACTTTGTAACTGGCCTAAGCAGTGGGTGTGATTTGGCGGTATATAAATGAAAATAAATTAAAATTGAAACAGAGTATACTAGACTGTTCAAAATGATATAATGCACGAATGGACTAATGCTGAAGATGGCAGCAATGCAATAGTTTGGATGCTGGCTGCCGATAAATACACAAGTAAGATCTAACCTTACCAGCCCCCAGAGCAAGCACACTGGCAACAGTGGTAAGGAAAAACTCTGTCTGATGATTTGAGGAAGAAACCTCAAGCAGAGAAGACCCAGAGAAGACTCTCTGCTTGGGCCATGCTACCGACACAATTGACAATACGAATATACAGGAAATTTTTGGAGTCCATGCTGGTGCACAGGACGGGAGGACTGCAGAAGAAGATACCCACTTCCATCTCTGGATAGAGCCGCACCTCAGACAGAGAGAAAAAACAGAATCAGGCGGCAGAAAGACAACAAACACAGTATAATTTGTGAGCATTAAGCAACAAGAAAAACAGAAGAAATTATAAGGTGATCGCTGGCCACTAGCCCTAAGCTTCATTAAAACACCCAGACTTTATATAAAGTTGAGGCCACGGCTGCTCTGTTTACTAATAAAATGAATTAAAAGAGTAAAAAGCATAGTCACATACTATGCCAGTATGCTAGCCATACGAAAGCGAAAATAAGTGTGTCTTAACCCTCTGGGGTCCGAGGGCATTTTTTGGACAGTTCACTCGCCTGGCATAAATGTTTTATTATTGCTGTTAAAAGCTCTCCCTGCATCCCACAGTCAAGTTTTCAGAATATATATGTTTTTGTTGTGTTTTATAAGTGTAATAAAGGTTTACAATCAAAAATAGGCAAGGAAAAAATAAAGCGAAAAATAATTTTCCACACACATTTATTCAAAACACAGAGCAAACTATAATAAACAACTGTTTTGACACTTTATAAAGGTAATTTGAGGTCTTGTGTGAAAGTCTGTACAACAATAAACACAAATGCACATTTTGAACAATATATACAAAATGGTCTATGTGTTTTGTTGTCCATTGATATGGTAAACAGTGCTTTCTGCAGAGAAAGCAACAGAGTTATCCAGTAACATTCACATGCAAACTAGTGGAGCCATCCTGATAGTTAAGCCCTGTTTACACATAGATGGTAAGAGCTCCCGGAAGCCCCCTTTTCTACTTTTTTTTATTAATAGCCCAATTTCTTAGCCTTAAGAGTGTGCATATCATGAATGCTTGGTCTTGTTGGATTTGTGAGAATCTACTGAATCTACTGGTACCTTGTTTCCCATGTAACAATAAGAAATATACTCAAAACCTGGATTAATCTTTTTAGTCACATAGCACCACTATTATTCTGAACATTACTGTACGACGGCATCGACACCAGAGGGTTAAATCTGGACTTGAAAGTCTCTACAGAATCTAACTGTGTTATTGACGCATGGAGATCATTCCAGAGAACAGGAGCACAATAAGAAAAAGCTCTGTGACCTGCAGACTTTTTATTCACCCTAGGGACACAAAGTAGTCCTGCACCCTGACAACACAAAGCCCGGGCTGGTACGTAGGGTCAGCTAGTAGGGAGGTGCCAGTCGGTGAATAATTTTATAGGTTAGCAGCAGAAACTTAAAATCTGATCTCACAGGGACAGGAAGCCAGTGAAGAGATGCCAAAATGAGTGTAATGTGGTCAAACTTTCTGGTTCCTGTCAAAAGCCTGGCAGCAGCATTTTGAAAAAAATTGGAGACCCCTAATGCTGGACTGCGGTAAACCAGAAAAAAAAGGACATTACAATTCTCCAATCTAGAAGAAACAAATGCATGAATAAGGGTCTCAGCATCAGCCACAGACAGGATGGGACGAATCTTCGCTATATTTCGCAGGTGGAAGAAAGCACTCTTCGTAATATCTCTAATGTGGAGGTCAAAGGACAACGTAGGATCAAAAATTACCCAAAGTTTCCTCACTTTGTCAGTGTGATGTACATGACACACAAGCCTAGGCTAAGCGTTAGCTGGTCAAATTGATGCCGATGTCTCACTGGACCAAGAACCATCATTTCATTCTTGTCAGAGCTGAAAAGTACGAAATTGCTGGACATCCAGATTTTCACTTATGCAAGCCAATCTTCTAAGGATTTTATGTGGATGAGATTACCAGCAGTTATTGGCAAGTATAACTGAGTATCATCAGCATAGCAGTGAAAGGTAATCCCAAAATGCCACAATATGCGCCCAAGGGGTGCCATATAAAGGGAGAAAAGCAGGAGGTGTACAACCCCAATTCCGGTGAAGTTGGGACGTTGTGTAAAATGTAAATAAAACAGAATACAATGATCTGCAAATCCTCTTCAACCTATATTCAATTGAATACACCACAAAGCCAAGATATTTAATGTTCAAACTGATAAACTTTATTGTTTTTGTGCAAATATTTGATCATTTTAAAATGGATGCCTGCAACACGTTTCAGGCATCCTGACTCCTGTTAGTATTTAGGCTGCACCATCCAGGTTTTTTCAGGACTCTAAAGAAGATGTGATTTGCACATCGAAACATTAGTTTTTTTTTCTATAGCTTCAGCACCTTAATAAACTTTTCAGCACCTACTTCTGTGTTGCACCAACTGCTTTCCTTTTCTACAAGTCAGTCCTACCTGGTTGCACCGGATTTTTGTGCTGTACAGAAATGCGGAAAACTCTCCTTTTTTTATTAAATATCTTGTCTTTGTGGTGTACTCAATTGAATATAGGTTGAAGAGGATTTGCAAATCACTGTATTCCCTTTATTATTTACATTTCACATAATGGCTCAACTTCACTGGAATTGGGGTTGTAAGACGGACCCCTGTGGAACCCCAAATTTCATGTCACTAAGGTTAGAGGTATTTGTACAAAACACAGTGATAACAACTGGTCAGGTATGATGTCAACCATGCACGTGCATTCCTAGTAATCCTAAAATGATTCTGCCACCTATTGAGTAGAATATGGTGATCCACGGTATCAAACACAGCACTAAGATCGAACAGCACCAGAACCGTAGTGGTGTCCGAATCCATTGCAAGCAGAAGATCACTCACTACTTAAGTGAGAGCCGTCTCTGTGGAATGATATTTTCTAAAAGCAGACTGCAGTGGCTCAAAAAGATTATTCTCAGTAAGGTGGTCCACGAGTTCCTGTGAAACCACCTTTTCCAGAATTTTAGAGCAAAATGATAGATTTGATATTGGCCTATAGTTTTTCAATATACTAGGGTCAAGATTAGATTTCTTTAGTCATGGTTAAATCACTGCATATTTGAAACATTTAGGAACAGATCCAGAGGTTAATGAGAGATTAATAATTTCCAGCACAGTCAGCCCAAGAGTGAGCCACAGGCCCTTAAACAGCTTTGTTCGTATAGGATCAAATAAGTCAGTTATGCTTTTTGTAGACATTACGATTTTCATCAGCACACCCAGTGAGATACTGTCAAATTCTGTAAATCTCAGTAATATCTCAGTGATGGCACCCACCTCAATAGCAGGGTGTAATGGCTGGGTTAAGTCATGCTTTTTTCTTCTTGAAGTAATCCAAGAAATCTTGTGCTGTAAAAGTAGAGTGACTCACAGGTGGAATAAGTGTCACCACCGTGTCGAACAAGAGCTTTGAGTTATGCTTGTTTTTGTTGATCAAATCAGAGTAATAGGTTCCTTTTGTAGCCAGCAGTGGTGGGCACAGTTCCGGTAATCGCTAATGTTTTCATTAGTGGCTTAGCTTTTAAGATAACTTTGAAAACCATCAGCGTACCAATTAACTTCCAATATATTTAGGTCCAATAATTTTTAGACCACTAACATATTTTTGCGGGGATAGTGAATAAAGCTTAACAGTTAAAAACATTTGTGAAGTCTGAGATCAAAGATTTTAGTGCCTGCCTGTTACATGCTTTGTAGCAGACAGACAGTTATGAGAGGTACAGCTCTATTCTCTGCAGGTAGAGGATAGATCATTTCTCTTCACACCATACAGACTTGCCAGCATATCACCCAAGTCACCCACATGTAGATAGTTTTGACTTATGGTTAAAGTTTTAAACAAACTAATTCCGGACAAGTTATTTAAATTAACGTCACGTCTGTCATTTTATAAAGTGAAAATATCAGCTATATGTTTTAGTTTTAAAGTAATGCACCAATTTTGAATGTTTTGGCATTTAGACACACATGCTGCAGTGCATTATGGGCAAATTAGTTTCCTGACAGTCATGAGTGGTTGGTTGGTCGGTATAACACACACAACTTACTGAAACATAATAAATAAATCTGCATTTGTAAATATGTCATTTTTTCATTTGTAAAAAAAAAAAAGGCAATTTGAAAACTGAAAATTGTTTGTTGCATCAGAGACCACTGATGCAAGAGACATGGTGTAAGAAAAAGAACTTTGATAACCAGTTCCTGGTGAGGTGATGGTCTAGTGGTTAAGCGTTGGGCTTGAGACCAGGGGATCCTCGGTTCAAACCTCAGTCTGACCGGAAAATCACTAAGTGCCCTTAGGCAAGGTCATTAATCCCTAAGTTGCTCCCGGTGTGTCGTGAGCACCTCGCATGGCAGCACCCTGACATCGTTGTGTATGTTTGTGGGAATAGGTGAATGTGAGGCATAATTGTAAAGCGCTGATGTAAAAGCACAGATGGAAAAGCATATATAAATGCATTCCATTTAGCATTTATTTATCATTTCCTGGCTTAAGGTGAGAATCCAGCCACTTCAGCAGAACCAGTACCACTGACAAAGCAGGCCACTAGGAGCTACACAGCACACCAGATGTCGGAAAATTGGAAAGACGGTGGCATGAAAAACCACAGCCCCTCGCTTGTCCGTCATGATTAATGAGGTGGGCAAGGCTGTGTATCCTCAGACTGTGATGACTCTTGAACTCAGATGCAAATTGGATGACATCTTGGAGCAGATGCACGCCTTGCAGATGAAGGTGAAGATTTCGGAGGCAGGGGAATATTCTTAATTCATAATTAGGAATATTATTAATTCATAATTGGGATTTGGTTGTTCAAGTGAAGCTGTAAAAAGTGTTTTTCACTGCTCAACCATAACATGGCAGGCTTATCAGGCCTGAAGGACAAATTGCCCTACTGTTTTCCTCCAGAGGAATGTCTGGCCTTGGTGAACATTTGGCTTTTTTCTTATCTCATCTCACAAAGACAATAAACTGTTTCACAGGACTGAAGCAGTAAACAAGTAATAATTTTGGACTAATTGCTGTCTGAGGTAACTGGAGTGTAAACATCATTTCGCCACTGTGAAATCAATAAAGTATATCTCATCTCATCTCTCATATTTGACATTTCTTTGATGCGCTTTACTTACTTGAAAAAGCATGGACAAGGCATATGGCCACCGCACTGAGTCTGGTCTGCTTTAGGTTTCTTCCGTAATAAAAAAAATGCCTAAGGGAGTTTTTCCTAACCATTGTGCTTGCTCAGTAAGTGGTTAAGATTAGACCTTGCTCTTGTGAAGCACCTTGTTGTAACATATAGCACTGTATAAATAAACTGAACTGTGCTAGAGTTCTTACAGTCAACTGCAAACCACCAAATGTTTGTGATATCACACAGGTGGTGATTCAGGTAAGTGCAGGAAAACCTCCAAGGATCAGCAGTATTGAAGTTGAGCTAGTGCTGTTCTCCTGGCATTGCAAACAATCTTTGTTTCAGTGTGGAAAATGGGTGTCATCCCTGCAGACAGGAAGGACTGTCATCATGCTCTGGAAAGGATTCTTAAAGGTTTCAGTTGGAGAACTTGGAGCTCAACAACTCTGGCTTCAGATTCAAGACGTCAACCATCGACTGCATTCTAACTCTGAAAGCACTCATTAAATGCAAGCACTAATTTCTGCAGCGCCTCTTTGTAGCATTTGTTAATTTTCAAATAATTTCAGTTGATCAAACTGCTCTCTGGGACAAAGTGAGAATTTTCAGGCTCCCCAACAAGTTGATCGAAATCATACAGTAGCTGGCTTACACGTTCTGCAAAATATCGAACAATTGTATTTCCTTCATGCAGATGCACAAGTATTTTATCTCTTGCTGACAGAACTTCAAAGAAAAAACTTCAACCCTCAGCTGTGCAATGACAGCAAGCCATTTCTCATCAGACGATGTTAATGGGTTGGAATCAATGTACAATCAATACCTCTATCTTATTCAACAAGGGACAAATTGCACTGTATAACTTAGTGATGCTGGTGATAAATGTTCCAGATTGGCAAATTAGCATATATATATATATATATATATATATATATATATATATATATATATATATATATATATATACACACTGTATGTGTGTGTGTATATACTACAAGTATACTATACTGTATACACTGGTTAGGAAAAAAAGGGTAGATTATTATTTGTTTTTTTAAAGGAAAAGAAAAGCTCCTTGAATAAAAATAATATTTATTTAATTCCTTAATTTTTTATTTTGTCATCTTAAAATGGAAATGAATGATTTATATTTTATATGCTGAATATAAATCGCAGTATGTCATTATTGTGTAACAATCTGATGGGTTTCAGAAGGTGATCAACATTGGGAATGCATGCGTCAGTGTATACATCACCGGAAGTGGTACTCACGCACTGCATCATGGGATAGTCTGTATGTCTACACCTGACTGTCATTCCATCCATGGATGTAAACAAAGTGGGATTTGGTAGATTTAAGGCAGTTTTGAACAATGGCATGATGGACCTGGAGCTGTTCTTTATGGCACGTTTACGTTTGTGGTACAAAGGATGTTTTCAGTTTGATCGAGCACATAGAAAAAGTGGCCATTTTCCATGGGGGGAAAAAAAAACAACCTGTCATAATAGGTATAATATGGCTCTGCATTTCACATGAGTATACCTGATTTAGATTAATATTTATTGTTAATGCATCAATATGGCAGCTGTGATTGTGCTGCAAGTTCTGGACAAAACTACAGTATTCCAGTGAACCTAAATTGCTTAATATTTGTGCTTTTTCCACAGGGAAAATCTGGTATAATGGTTAAGATCTTGGCTATGTATTTCTGATCTGAACACCCAAGTGGTTTAAGTAGAAAAACCATTAATGTTTTTCTATTGCATAATGGCTGCTACAGACGTGGAGGGTTGATGTAGGCTTGAACTTACAAAAGTTTCCCTTATTTCCATCCCTTCCAATATTGTGATTCCAATTGTTTCTATATGTTGCATTCTTAGTTAGATTGATCTAGTTAACTAGAAAACGATTTGTTTCACAGTGTAATCTTCACATGCCTTAACTAAAGCACTCCCTCTGCTGAATCACCTCTAAATTATTTACAAATTATTCACTTTGTGTGTTTTTAGGAATCCGCTAGCTTAGCGCAGCTACTAGCTCTTAGCCGATTTAGCATGGCTTCTCCTGTCTCTCCCGCACTTTTCTGCTCTGGGTGTGAAATGTTTAGTTATTCCTCGGCCTCTTTTAGCAGTAGTGGTACTTGTAATAAGTGTAGCTTATTCGTAGCTTTGGAGGCCAGGCTGGGCGAATTGGAGACTCGGCTCCGCACCTTGGAAAATCCTACAGCTAGCCAGGCCCCTGTAGTCGGTGCGGACCAAGGTAGCTTAGCTGCCGTTAGTTCTCCTCCAGCAGACCCCGAGCAGCCAGGAAAGCAGGCCGACTGGGTGACTGTGAGGAGGAAGCGTAGTCCGTGTACACCGCCAACCCGTTCACATCTCTATCCGTTTTTCCCCATTCGGCGACACACCCGTCGAGGAACAAACTCTGGTTATTGGCGACTCTGTTTTGAGAAATGTGAAGTTAGCGACACCAGCAACCATAGTCAATTGTCTTCCAGGGGCCAGAGCAGGCGACATTGAAGGAAATTTTAAATGCTGGCTAAGGCTAACCGTAAATTTGGTAAGATTGTAATTCACATCGGCAGTAATGACACCCGGTTACGCCAATCGGAGGTCACTAAAATTAATATTGAATCGGTGTGTAACTTTGCAAAAACAATGTCTGACTCTGTAGCTTTCGCTGGGCCCCTCCCCAATCGGACCGGGAGTGACATGTTTAGACGCATGTTCTCCTTGAATTGCTGGCTGTCTGAGTGGTGTCCAAAAAAAAAAAAAAAATGAGGTGGGCTTCATAGATAATTGGCAAAGCTTCTGGGGAAAACCTGGTCTTGTTAGGAGAGACGGCATCCATCCCACTGTGGATAGAGCAGAAATCTGGCCAATTTTCTTAAATCCTCCAAACTGTGACTATCCAGGGTTGGGACCAGGAAGCAGAGTTGTAGTCTTACACACCTCTCTGCAGCTTCTCTCCCCCTGCCATCCCCTCATTACGCCATCCCCGTAGAGACAGTGCCTGCTCCCAGACCACCAATAACCAGCAAAAATCTATTTAAGCATAAAAAAAAAAAAAAAAATAATAATAATAATAATAATATAGCACCTTCAACTGCACCACAGACTAAAACAGTTAAATGTGGTCTATTAAACATTAGGTCTCTCTCTTCTAAGTCCCTGTTAGTTAACGATATAATAATTGATTAACATATTGATTTATTCTGCCTTACAGAAACCTGGTTACAACAGGATGAATATGTTAGTTTAAATGAGTCAACACCCCCGAGTCACAGTAACTGCCAGAACGCTCGTAGCACGGGCCGAGGCGGAGGATTAGCAGCAATCTTCCATTCCAGCTTATTAATTAATCAAAAACCCAGACAGAGCTTTAATTCATTTGAAAGCTTGAATCTTAGTCTTGTCCATCCAAATTGGAAGTCCCAAAAACCAGTTTTATTTGTTATTATCTATCATCCACCTGGTCGTTACTGTGAGTTTCTCTGTGAATTTTCAGACCTTTTGTCTGACTTAGTGCTTAGCTCAGATAAGATAATTATAGTGGGCAATTTTAACATCCACACAGATGCTGAGAATGACAGCCTCAACACTGCATTTAATCTATTGTTAGACTCGATTAGCTTTGCTCAAAATGTAAATGAGTCCACCCACCACTTTAATCATACCTTAGATCTTGTTCTGACTTATGGTATGGAAATTGAAGACTTAACAGTATTCCCTGAAAACCCCCTTCTGTCTGATCATTTCTTAATAACATTTACATTTACTCTGATGGACTACCCAGCAGTCTTTCAGAAAGCGCTGTAACTAGGTTTATGGATATGATTCCTTCTTTATGTTCTCCAATGCCATATACCAACACAGGGCAGAGTAGCTACCTAAACTCTGTGAGTGAGATAGATTATCTCGTCAATAGTTTTATATCAACTTTGGATGCTGTAGCTCCTCTGAAAAAGAGCGCCTTAAATCAGAAGTGCCTGACTCAGTGGTATAACTCACAAACTCGCAGCTTAAAGCAGATAACCCGTAAGTTGGAGAGGAAATGGTGTCTCACTAATTTAGAAGATCTTCACTTAGCCTGGAAAAAGAGTCTATTGCTCTATAAAAAAAAAGCCCTCCGTAAAGCTAGGACATCTTACTACTCATCACTAATTAAAGAAAATAAGAACAACCCCAGGTTTCTTTTCAGCACTGTAGCCAGGCTGACAAAGAGTCAGAGCTCTATTGAGCCGAGTATTCCTTTAACTTTAACTAGTAATGACTTCATGACTTTCTTTGCTAATAAAATTTTAACTATTAGAGAAAAAATTACTCATAACCATCCCAAAGACATATCGTTGTCTTTGGCTGCTTTCAGTGATGCCGGTATTTGGTTAGACTCTTTCTCTCCGATTGTTCTGTCTGAGTTATTTTCATTAGTTACTTCCTCCAAACCATCAACATGTCTATTAGACCCCATTCCTACCAGGCTGCTCAAGGAAGCCCTACCATTAATTAATGCTTCGATCTTAAATATGATCAATCTATCTTTATTAGTTGGCTATCTACCACAGGCTTTTAAGATGGCAGTAATTAAACCATTACTTAAAAAGCCATCACTTGACCCAGCTATCTTAGCTAATTATAGGCCAATCTCCAACCTTCCCTTTCTCTCAAAAATTCTTCAAAGGGTAGTTGTAAAACAGCTAACTGATCATCTGCAGAGGAATGATCTATTTGAAGAGTTTCAGTCAGGTTTCAGAATTCATCATAGTACAGAAACAGCATTAGTGAAGGTTACAAATAATCTTCTTATGGCCTTAGACAGTGGACTCATCTCTTTACTTGTTCTGTTAGACCTCAGTGCTGCTTTCGATACTGTTGACCATGAAATTTTATTACAGAGATTAGAGCATGCCATAGGTATTAAAGGTACTGCGCTGCAATGGTTTGAGTCATATTTATCTAATAGATTACAATTTGTTCATGTAAATGGGGAATCTTCTTCACAGACTAAGGTTAATTATGGAGATCCACAAGGTTCTGTGCTAGGACCAATTTTATTAACTTTATACATGCTTCCCTTAGGCAGTATGATTAGACAGCATTGCTTAAATTTTCATTGTTACACAGATGATACCCAGCTTTATCCATGAAGCCAGAGGACACACACCAATTAGCTAAACTGCAGGATTGTCTTACAGACATGTCTTACTTGGCCCCACAAATCTTAGAAACATGGAGTCTAACCAGATCCTTACTCTGGATGGCATTACCCTGACCTCTAGTAATACTGTGAGAAATCTTGGAGTCATTTTTGATCAGGGTATGTTATTCAATGCGCATATTAAACAAATATGTAGGACTGCTTTTTTTTGCATTTGAGCAATATCTCTAAAATTAGAAAGGTCTTGTCTCAGAGTGATGCTGAAAAACTAATTCATGCATTTATTTCCTCTAGGCTGGACTATTGTAATTCATTATTATCAGGTTGTCCTAAAAGTTCCCTGAAAAGCCTTCAGTTAAGTCAAAATGCTGCAGCTAGCTTACTGACAGGGACTAGAAGGAGAGAGCATACGAGGGCTGTCCGTAAAGTATAGGTCCTTTTTATTTTTTCAAAAACTATATGGATTTCATTCATATGTTTTTACGTCAGACATGCTTGCACCCTCGTGCGCATGCGTGAGTTTTTCCATGCCTGTCAGTGACGTCATTCGCCTGTGAGCACTCCTTGTGGGAGGAGTCGTCCAGCCCCTCGTCGGAATTCCTTTGTCTGAGAAGCTGCTCAGAGACTGGCGCTTTGTTTGATCAAAATTTTTTCTAAACCTGTGAGACACATCGAAGTGGACACGGTTCGAAAAATTAAGCTGGTCTTCAGTGAAAATTTTAACAGCTTTTCACGGTGCGAGACGTCGCTCAGCGCTCCCAGGCAGCGTCATCAGCCTGTTTCAAGCTTAAAACCTCCACATTTCAGGCTCTATTGATCCAGGACGTCGTGAGAGAACAGAGAAGTTTCAGAAGAAGTCGGTTTCAGCATTTTATCCGGATATTCCACTGTTAAAGGAGATTTTTTTAATGAAAGACGTGCGGACGGGTCCGCGCGTCGGGACGTAGCCGACGCGGCACGGCGGCACAGGAAAAACACCTCCGTGTTGATAACCATTTGTTAAAATCCAGTTGGCTTTTGATGGCTTTCAGTGGAGTGAGTATATGAGAAATTGTTTATCAGCTGGAGATGTTCCAACTTGTCCTCAAGGCTTCCAACAGAGGTGTTTTTCCTGTGGCGGAGCGTCGCGGCGGCTGCGAGCCGACGCTGCAATCCACCCGCACGTCTTTCATTAAAAAAATCTCCTTTAACAGTGGAATATCCGGATAAAATGCTGAAACCGACTTCTTCTGAAACTTCTCTGTTCTCTCACGACGTCCTGGATCAACAGAGCCTGAAATGTGGAGGTTTTAAGCTTGAAACAGGCTGATGACGCCGCTTGAGAGCGCTGCGCGACGTCTCGCACCGTGAAGAGTCCTTAAAGCGACAGAATCACCTCAAAATCTCTCATCAGCTGTTAAAATTTTCACTGAAGACCAGCTTAATTTTTCGAACCATGTCCACTTCGATGTGTCTCACAGGTTTAGAAAAAATTTTGATCAAACAAAGCGCCAGTCTCTCAGCAACTTCTCAGACAAAGGAATTCCGACGAGGGGCTGGACGACTCTTCCCACAAGGAGTGCTCACAGGCGAATGACGTCACCGACAGGCGTGGAAAAACTCACGCATGCGCATGAGGGTTCAAGCATGTCTGACGTAAAAACATATGAATGAAATCCATATAGTTTTTGAAAAAAATAAAAAGGACCTATACTTTAGGGACAGACCTCGTATTTCACCCATATTGGCCTCTCTTCATTGGCTTCCTGTTAATTCTAGAATAGAATTTAAAATTCTTCTTCTTACTTATAAGGTTTTGAATAATCAGGTCCCATCTTATCTTAGGGACCTCATAGTACCATATCACCCCAATAGAGCGCTTCGCTCTCAGACTGCAGGCTTACGTGTAGTTCCTAGGGTTTGTAAGAGTAGAATGGGAGGCAGAACCTTCAGCTTTCAGGCTCCTCTCCTGTGGAACCAGCTCCCAATTTGGATCAGGGAGACAGACACCCTCTCTACTTTTAAGATTAGGCTTAAAACTTTCCTTTTTGCTAAAGCTTATAGTTAGGGCTGGATCAGGTGACCCTGAACCATCCCTTAGTTATGCTGCTATAGACTTAGACTGCTGGGGGTTCCCATGATGCACTGAGTGTTTCTTTTTCTTTTTGCTCTGTATGCACCACTCTGCATTTAATCATTAGTGATTGATCTCTGCTCCCCTCCACAGCATGTCTTTTTCCTGATTCTCTCCCCTCAGCCCCAACCAGTCCCAGCAGAAGACTGCCTCTCCCTGAGCCTGGTTCTGCTGGAGGTTTCTTCCTGTTAAAACAGAGTTTTTTCTTCCCACTGTCGCCAAGTGCTTGCTCACAGGGGGTTGTTTTGACTGTTGGGGTTTTTTCCGTAATTATTGTATGGCTTTGCCTTACAATATAAAGCGCCTTGGGGCAACTGTTTGTTGTGATTTGGCGCTATATAAATAAAATAGATTTGATTTGATTTCTTGACTGTCCACGCCGGTTCTCCATCGATGAGTCGGGCAGGAGGTGGCGCCGGTCCAGGGGTGCAGGGTCAGACGTGTGGCATGGTTTAATGTGGGACACATGAAAGACAGGGTGAATCCGTAGTGATGCTGGGAGTTGAAGTTTCACTGCAGCGGGGCTGATCACCTTGATTATCTTGAATGGTCCTATGTAACAGTCGTTCAGTTTCGGGGAGTCCGTTTGCAGAGGGATGTTTTTAGTTGACAGCCAAACCTCCTGCCCAGGCTGATAAGCTGGGGCCGGGGCTCGTCGGCGGTCTGCGTGGTCCTTTGCCCGCGTCCGGGACTTTAGGAGAGCAGAGCGGGCTTTCTTCCACACCCGATGGCATCTCCTGAGGTGGGCCTGGACCGAGGGCACCTCGACCTCTCCCTCGACAGCCGGAAACAACGGGGGTTGGTACCCCAAACAGACCTCGAACGGGGAGAGGCTGGTAGATGACGAGACTTGGCTGTTGTGAGCATACTTGATCCAGGCCAGATGTTGACTCCAGGCCGTCGGGTGCGAGGAGGTGACACACCTTAATGCTTGCTCCAGGTCCTGGTTAGCCTGCTCTGCTTGACCGTTAGTTTGAGGGTGATACCCGGACGACAGGCTAACCATGGCCCCCAGCTCCCTACAGAAACTCCTCCAGACCTGCAAGGAGAACTGAGGACCATGGTCAGATACATAGAAAATAATTTTTCTGTAATTATTGTATGGCTTTTGCCTTACAATATAAAGCGCCTTGGGGTGACTTTTTGTTGTGATTTGGCGCTATATAAATAAAATTGATTTGATTTGATTTATGTCCGTCGGGATACCATGCAGACGCACGATGTGGTAGACCAGGAGGTCTGCAGTCTCCTGGGCTGTCAGGAGCTTCAGGAGGGCCATGAAATGGGCCGCCTTGGAGAACTGGTCCACTATCGTCATGATGACCTGCACTCTGGGTCACACGCATGGTCCCTGGACAAAGTGCAGAAGTCCCAGAGAACAAAGAGACCAGATAGACAGGAGACGGAGACAAGAAGAAGCAGGATAAACTACAGAGGATCTTCAGACAGCACAAAATCCCAGTTTACTTTAAACTGGTTAACACCTTGAGACAGAAATTAGTTCACCCTAAGGACAGGATCCCTAGTTACAAACAGAGCAATGTAGTGTATTCTATCAGATGTCAGGAAAACTGTAACGAACACTACATAGGTGAGACTAAGCAACCTTTACACAAAAGGCTATACCAGCACCGCAGAGAGGGCGCTAGTGGACCTCAGTCTGCAGTTCATCTCCACCTTAAAGACACTAACCACACGTTTGAGGACAAGGAAGTTAAAATATTAGCCAGAGAGAAGAGATGGTTTGAGAGAGGGGTCAAGGAGGCATTCTTTGTGAAATGTTTGAAACCCAGCCTTAACCGGGGAGGGGGTCTGAGACACGCTTTATCCCCTGTTTACAATGGGGTACTCATGTCAAAGCAGTTTCAGTCTTTTGTTCATGGTAATGAGTCATTCACATCATCAGCAGAGTCGTCAAGGGAGCCATTAGGAGAGGGTCCGTCCCATCATTAGGAGGGACAGCTGCCCTGTCATTAGGAGGGTACTAACTAGAGCACAATAGGTGCTAATTAGAGCTATTGTTTAGTCACTAGCCTATAGCAGTCTGCCTCTCGGTAGAAGGGGTCTGTTTAGGTTTAAAACTCCAGCTTGTGTGACTTCTTGATTATTCTTCTCTACAAGAGTCAAGACAGAAGTCAGACCACCAGAGCAAGAATTTTAGCTGAGGAAGCTTCTGCGATTTGAAGCAAAACATCCTCGCGTCAAGCAACCCAGTCCAGTCGAAGATTCAAGCTTCTCTACTATGGAAACCACCTGGACAACTGAGAGCCTACACAGAAACCTAGGAACTGTTGCAGCTTCCTACGATTTACCGGTCGGGGCCAATCTCTCACCGCAGCTACCTTAGCCAGATCAGGTGCGACGGAGTTGGAGATGATAATAAACCCCAGGAAGGACAAAGAAGTGCGATGGAACTCACACTTCTCGGCCTTCACAAACAGCCGGTTCTCCAATAACCGCTGAAGGACCTGACGGACATGCTTAACAGGAGTCTCAGAATCCTGGGAGAAAATGAGGATATCGTCTAGATATACGAAGATGAATCAGTGCAGGAAATCCCGCAAAATGTTGTTAACCAAGGCATGAAACGTAGCGGGGGCGTTGGTGAGGCCGAACGGCATGACCAGGTACTCAAAGTGCCCTAAGGGGGTGTTAAATGCCGTCTTCCATTCATCTCCCTTCCGTATCCAAACCAGATGGTAAGCATTCCTAAGATCCAGTTTTGTGAAAATTTTGGCTCCATGCAGGGGCGTGAATACTGAATCTAATAGAGGTAACGGGTATCGGTTGCGAACCGTGATCTCGTTTAGCCCTCTATAATCAATGCATGGACGGAGACCACCGTCCTTCTTGCCCACAAAAAAGAAACCTGCCCCTAACGGGGATGAAGAATTTTGGATTAGCCCGGCAGCTAAAGAGTCCCGGATGTAGGTCTCCATCGATTCGCGTTCAGGACGTGAGAGGTTGTACAGTCTGCTGGACAGATACTCAGCGCCTGGAACCAAATCAATGGCACAATCATACGGTCGATGCGGGGTCAGGGTGAGTGCCAGATCCTTGCTGAAGACGTCAGCAAGGTAATGATACACAGCCGGCACCTCTGTGAGATTGGGGGGGACTCTGACCTCCTCTTTAACTTCATCATCAGGTGGCACCCAGGATCTTAAACACTCCCGGTGGCAGGTTTCGCTCCATTGAGCCACAACCCCAGACAGCCAATCAATCCGGGGATTGTGCTTTACCATCCGTGGAAAGCCCAAAATTATCCTGGAGGTAGAAGGTGTTACAAAGAACACAATCTCCTCCCTGTGATTTCCAGAGACAACCAAGGTTAAAGGCTGTGTCTGGTGTGTAATTTCTGGTAGAAGGGTGCCATCTAGTGCCCGCACCTTTAATGGTGAAGGAACGGCTACCAGAGGGAGCCCTACAGCCTTAGTCCACCTACTATCTAGTAGGTTCCCTTCCGATCCTGTGTCAATCAGTGCTGGAGCGGTAAGGGTTAAATCCCCACAAAGGATTGTGACTGGTAGTCCTGCGCATTTGCGTGGGACACCCCTGTGGTTTGTATGGCTCACTCTTAGCCCAGTCTCTAAGGTTGAGCTTTGGTGTTTAACCGTCTGGGGCCCCTTATTCTGCGCATGCTTATTCAAGCCGCAGTAAACACACTCTCCACGTGCCAGCCTCCTTTGTTTTACTTTCATTTTCGCCCTGCTTGTGTCCATAGCTTCGTCAGCAGGGGGAGCTGGTGCTACGCGGAAAGCGTAGCACCAGCTACGCTTTCCAGGTTTTCCAGCTACCAGGAGCGGGGAGAGGATGGCACTGCTTCAGACCTGGAAGGGAGAGGGACGGTGCGCACCCGGCCATGCCCTTCGTCTCGCTCCCGCTTGTATTCCTCTAACCAATTGTCAAGACGAATAACTAGATCGATAAGCCCATCCAAATCTTGCGGCTGATACTTAGCCACCAAATGCTCCTTTAGGGCCGGAGACAGCCCGTTTACAAAGGTGGCGCGGAGTGAGACTGAATTCCAACCGGACCTCGCTGCTGCGATGCGGAAGTCGATTGCGTAATCAGCTGCACTCCGCCGTCCCTGTCTCATTGACAGCAGCATATTAGAAGTGGCCTCGCCTCTATTGGGATGATCGAACACCAGTCGAAACTCCCTTATAAACTTAGTATAAGTAGAGAGGACCCTGGTCCCCCAGGTGGCCACCGCTCGAGGCTGTCAGACCGGTACTGCTGGCAGGAGCAAAAACAGATTAGGTGGGTGTGTGTGCACCCAGCAAACAGTCAGCAAATCACAGAAATCCTCCTGAAGGAATAAATCCAGACACTCCCAGAGTGCAGAGGAAAACTGGAGAACGTGCAGTGTCAATGGTTATACTCAGTAAGTCAGAAGTGAGGAGTGGAGACGCCAACTCCTCCAACTTTCACAAACCCGGCTACAAGCTGCAAGTATAAGTCACAACTGCAAAGACGTCAGTACAATGAATGTGCGTACGGCACAAAACGGCTGAGTAGGTTTACCTGTGTGGTAAGCTGATAACTCAGCAGAGTTATGGTGTCCTTCCCAGGCTTTTATGGATGGTGGTGATGAATGATGACAATCAGCTGACAGCCAACGAGCACACCTGATGACGTCAGAGAGGCCAACCGGCCCGTGCGCCTTCTAAGGGCCAGAAAGTGCCAGTGTGGCAGGGCGCCATCTGGTGGTGGGCCAGCAGTACCTCCTCTTCAGCGGCCCACATAACAGAAATGCCGTTTAAATCAAAATACACTTCCTTCCAAACGTTGTAATACAAATACTGCAATCAATCAAAACATTTTTTTTTTCCTCCCAAAATGAGATGTCCTGCGCTGACGTGCAGCAGCCAGCTGAGCTTAGTTCAGAGGTATGGAGAGACATTCATGCAAAAATGATTAACAAGATTTTATTTATTTTTATTTATGTCCAGAGATCAAGGATCCATTGACCAATTAAAAATGTTGGTGACATAGAAAACCTCTAAAGCCTACTTTTAGTACACAGAAAATTCACAAGAGGTATCGATAAAGGAATCGATAAAGAATCGGATCGATAAGCGGAAATGATAATGGCATCGATAGATAAAATCTTATCAATACCCACCCCTCGTCATCTTTTTTGTCATCTTTAAAATGAATCCAGAAAATGCCAGTGTCACTTAAACTGGCTCATTTTCTTTCTTTAAAGAAGCAGCTATCAGTTAGGTTATGCCACCAAAGTCTGCCAATAAAAAATGTTTATTTTAAGAGGAGTTGAATTGGTTGTTCATTAAACTGACATTATTTTCTCTGTCAGGTATAACTGTTAAATTAAGCTTAAGTAAATTAATGAAATTAAATAATTTTTTTCATTCGAATACTCAATTAAATGCCAGATCCGGCGTAAAATGTGCACCAAACTCGAATGCGTACTGGGCTGTATCCATTGTGGCGACCCCAAACACAACAGGAGCAGCCGAATGGACAACAACAACTCAATTAATTGCCAGAATAATCAATAAAATACTCAATTATTAAAATAACTGATAGCTGCAGCCCTAAATTTAATATTGAAAACCCCATTTGGTGTACATTTTGCATTATATCTCAATCAAAAGTGCCTCAATCACTCTCATTTTTGCCTCCCCCAACAAAGTTGGAGGAGGTTATGCTTTTGCCCCTGTCCAATTTGTCTGTTTGTTGTTGAACAGCCTGGAGTCCACATTTTTTCATATATTGTTAAGAATTTCTTTTACTGAAGATTCATATCCTGATAGGCAAGAACTGATTCAATTTTCAAGGTCATAGGTTAAAGATCAAAGCCAGGAAAAATCCCTATCTTTAACACTGAATGAATATTAAAAATTCATAATAACTGTCAAAAAAAGATGCATTTTCTTTCATACTTGAGAGCATTGTGTAGGATGTTGTCCTTTTTCGACTGACTGTTCGATCCGGATCTGATCCAGTTTACAGATTTTGTGGCATTTAAATTTAACATTGAATACCCCATTTAATGTACAGTATTTGACATTATATCTTATCGTTATCTTATCTATCGTAATTGAAAGTGAGGTGCAGACTGACACACACTATCCCCTAACAAAGTTTGATCCAGATTGTGGATTTTGTGGACATTTGAATTTAATATTGAAAAGCCCATTTGGTGTACATTTTTCTTTATATCTCAATAAAAAGTGCCTCAATCACTTTCATTTTTCTGTTATAGATTTAGCTACATCACCAAAATTGAATGCAGGTCCAATTTTATGCCTGTATGTCTATTTCCCAGTTATCAGTTGGAAACCAAGTGCCAAAAAACAATGACAAATTGTACATAGCAAAGATAACAATGTTCTTTGAAAATTATCTGAAAAAGAATTCAGAAACTGAAAACGTTGAGAAAAAAAAAACTTGACAACACCACAAAAAAAACCAACAACTTTGATTTAAGAGCATGAACTAAATACATACTCATGACATTTGATCACATCTAATTTATCTTATGGAAAGCCACATCTAACATGACTTTGTCCTTGAAACTTTTTTCCAAGGTCAAATTTTGTGGAATTGGAAACTAGTGCTGGCAGAATGAGTGTGGTGCTCTAGTTCTGTTTTGTTTTGCTTGGGTATTTAATGAGTGCTTTCAGGATCAGATATGCATTATGTACAGTGCAAAAAAAATGACCCTATCTGCTCCATTATTATTATTAAAAAACTGATTACAATTTTTAACTCCCAAACACCATTTGTGGAGGGTGGAATTCAAATGTATTATTAATATTTCACAAGAAAGGGAAGCATTAGTCACAGATTACTTAATTCAAATTAAAGTGTTTTGTGTTTGGCAATATTTGTACGAGAAAACAAGGGACATGGAAAAGGTCTACATCAGCACTTTGCTAATTCTTGTTCTTTTGGCTGCTCCTGTTAGGGGTCACCACAGCAGGTTACCGGTTTCCATCTCATCCTGTCATCTACATCTTCCTCTGTCACATCAACCACCTGTATGTCCTCTGTTAGCACATCCACAAACCTTGTCTTTGGCCTCCCTTTTCTCCTCCTGCACCGTGGCTCCATCCTCAGCATCCAGTACATTCTGGTTCCCTACTCCACACATGTCCAAACAATCCTCGATACAGAACCATCCTACCTGTGCTGTCCCTCTGATATGTTCATTTGTAATCCTGTCCATCCTCATCACTCTCAAAGAAAACCGTTTCATCTTCAGCACTGCAACCTCGAGCTCTGCCTCTTGTCTTTTTGTTCATGCCACCATGTCTCAGCCATACAACTTTGTTGGTCTCACTACACTCTTATAAACTTTCCATTTCAGATATCTTCCATCACAAATCACTCCTGCCACCTTTCTCCACCCACTCCACCCTGCATGCACTCTGCCCTTTACCTCTCTACCACATTCCCCATTACTTTGGATAGTTGACCCCAGGTATTTAAGCTCATCTACCTTAAGCACCTCTACTCCTTTTAACAGCTGTATTCCACTGGGCTCCCTCCTAGTCACATACATGTACTCAGTCTTCCTACTGACTTTCGTTTTCCTTCTCTCCAGAGCATATTTCCACCAAGTTTCAACCTGCTCTCTACTCTCACTACAGAACACGATGTCATCTGCAAACATCATAGTCCATGGAGACTCCTGTCTGATGTCATCTGTCAACCTGTCCATCACCATTGCAAACAAGTAGGGCTGAGAGCTGATCCTTAATGTACTAATCCAACTTCTACTTTGAATGCATCTGTCATTCCTACTGCACATGTCACCGATGTCACACTTGTACACATCCTGCACCATCTGGACATACTTCTCTCCCGCTTCAGATTCTCCCATACAAAACCATAACTCTTCTCTTTGAACCTAGTCATAACCTTTCTCTAAATCCAACAACAGACGATGTAACTCCTTCTGGCCTTGTCTATACTTCGCCATCAACACCTTCTGAACAAAATTTCCATCTGTAGTGCTCTTTCTTGGCATGAAACCATATTGCTGCTTGCATATCTTTACCTCTTTTTGAAGCCTAGTTTCCACTACTTTGCCCCATAATGTCATGCTATGGCTGGTCAACTTTATGCCTCTGTAGTTATTGCAGCTCTGCATATTACCCTTATTCTTAAAAACTGGAACTAGTACACATCTTCTCCACTCTCACTGCAAAATTGTTATTAGACAATCTGATTAAAAACACAACTGCAATCTCTCCTAAAAATTCCCAAGCCTCCACTGGAATGTCAAATGGACCAACTGCCTTTCCACTTCTCAACCTATTCGTAGCTGTCCTTACTTTAACATCATTAATCCCTTGCAATTAGTGATTTACTACTTCCACATTACCCAGCCTTCTCTCTCCCAGTGCCTTCATTCATCAGCCCCTCAAATACTCCCTCCACCTTTTCAACAACCTTCTTGCTTGTCGGCACATTAACTTCTGCATCCTTTATCACTCTAACCTGCTGTACATCCTTTCCAGCTCGGTCCCTGTCTGGCTGATTGGTTACAGACCTTTCCTCTTTCTTCGGTGTTCAACTTCATATACTGCTCACTATATGCCCTTTCCTTTGCCTTTGCCTCTTATGTTTTCACCTTACACCCCATCTTGTGCTCCTGTCTACTTTCATCATCTTTCTGACTGTCCCACTTCCTTTTCACCAACCTCTTTTTCCTTATAATTTCCTGAATATCTTAATTCAACGACGAATCTCTTTGTTTGCTTTCCTTTGTCCAGATTTCACACCCAGGACCTTCCTAGCGGTCACCCTCACAACATCTGCAGTACTCTTCCAGTTGCTCAAAACTGCTTCACCTCCATCCAGTGTCTGCCTCACTTGCTCCTTGAATTTCACATGACAGTTTTCCCCCTTCACCTTCCACCATCTGAGCCTAGATTCAGCATTCACACTCTTCCTCTTCTTCACCTCCAGAGTCATTCTACAAACCACCAAATGATGCTGCCTAGCTGTGCTCTCTCCTGGCACCACCCCTACATGCTTGGATTTGTTTTAGGTTCCATCTCCTACATAGAATGTTGTCCACCTGTGTGCACCTTTCTCTACTTCTCTATTGCACAAAGACACAGGTACATCAGCCTATCACTCAGAAATAGAGGGTTTCATTCAGTGGTGTGACACCAACCATCTAATTTTAAATGTCTCGAAGACTAAGGAGATGGTCTTGGACCCTAGGTCTGTAGGGGACCACAGTCCGGTGGTCATACACAACACACATATAAGCCAGGTTTGCGCTTACTGCAGTCTTTGTATGACAAGGCTGTTCTCAGGCACGCTCAGAGGATATTGACTGACTCCTCACATATCGTCTATAAAGAATACAAACTCTTGCCTTCAGGTTGGTGGTATAGAGTTCCGAAATTTAAGATGAACTGTTTTAAAAAGTAATTTGTCCCAATGTCTATCAGACTTCTGAATAAGATTGTGTAAGGCGGCAGAACTGTGTGATGGCTCCATGGTACTTAAGGTTAAGGGAAGTGCGCAATATGGGGGGGGAGAATTGTCTGTTATATTGTTGGTTATTGTGTCATATTTCTATTTCTATTTATGTGGGGTGTTTATATTGGATGGAGGTTTTTATTTTATGGATTTTATTGTTTTTATTGTGCATTGTATGCAGTATACGAGTCCAAGATGAATTTCCTTTTTTGGGATAATAAAGTATATTGTATCGTATCTCTTATACATCACCTTGTGATCCTCCTTCTTCTTAAAATAAGTATTCATACAGCCATTTCCAGCATTTTCCAAGATCGACCACCATCTGCCCTTTCACATTCCTCATCTTGATACCATAACTTCTTCATCACCTTTATTCTCTTCACCAACATGCCTAAAGAAGTTATATCACCGCGCTTTCTTGCGTACACTCTCTAATAACTCATGTAACTCAGTCCATAAATAATCTCTCTTTCAACTCACAATCTACCTTTGGGGCATATGCATTGATGACATTCTTCATCACCCTTCAATTTTCAACTTTACACTCATCACTGTGTCAAATGCTCACTGAACCTCCCACACACACATATAATATACTCTTCCATTTCTTCTTCCTCCATCCACATCGTGATACAACAGTTTGAAGCCACTTCTGTTACTCCTGGCCTGACTTCCATTTCACTTTGTTTTTTGAACCCACAGTATTTCTACCTTTCTCTTCTCCATCATATCAGCTAACTCTCTCCCTTTACCAGTCATACTGCCAACATCCAATGTCCTGACTCTCACTCCCACATTTTTAACATTCTTCCTTTCTGCCTGACACGTCCTCTGCCTCTTCTTTATCCAACAGCAGCCCAATTTCCACTGGCACCCTGTTGGATAACAGTACCAGTGGTAGTCATTGTTAACCCGGGCCTCGACTGGTCCGATATAGAAATTCGGCATGTGACCTGCATGTCATATGTTGCAACATTTACACTGGATGCTCTTCCTGATGCAACCCTACTTATTTAGCTGAGCTTAGGACTGCCACTCAGAACTGTACTGGCAGTACACTCCATGTGGCTAAGCTATATCAGCATTTTACTAATACTGAAGAAAAAAAAACTTAATTTGGCAAAAATAAATGTCACAACACTTACAATAAGTCTCATATATAGTGGACATGAACAAAGTGTTTTGTTTTTTAGCTGTCTATCACATCATGCTAGGGCTGAAAGCAAATAATTACCATCAAGTCATAATGGAGGTTGTTATTTTGCAGGTAATTCCATAAAAAATTGGGTGCATGGTATTAGAATTACAGCATTTTATGTGTGTGGTCCCCAATATTTAAGGGAACAGCCACAAAAGGAATTTCTCCTTTTGTGCAAGTTTATATCCAAAGGTGTGTTTGTGAATCATTGTTTCTTTAACAAGTCAGCGGACAAATGGATCAGAGTTTAATTTAAGTGTTATTTTGTCCCTTATTTTGGTTATCAATAGCATGTAGTGTAGTGCAAGTACATTTGGGACATGTCCAGCTTCACTTTGCTATTTACGTACATGGTGAGTACAAAGTAAGATACAGGGCACAAAGGGCCTATATTGAGTCCAGCCTCCAACCACTTTAAAGACATGCTGGTTAGGTGAATTGGTAACGTTAAATTGACTGTAGGTATGAGTGAAGGTATGAATGTGTTGTCGATATGTGGCCCTGCGATAGATTGGTGTCCTGTCCAGGGTGTACACCTGTTGCCCTGTGATTGCTAGGGTAGGCTCCAGTTCCCTGACTCTTAACTGGAATAGCCAGGTATAGAAAATGAATGAATGAATGGATTTTTAAAATCGCAATACTTAAGAGGATATGTTTTTCCAAGTCAAATCTGGGGGCATGCACAGGTGTCTCCTTTTACCACACTGACAGTATCACAGAACCCATGCAAACAACCGCTTCATCCCCACATGGCCACACAAATTAGACATCTATCTGCTGCAGCCAGGTGAAGTGTGGGCATTCCCCTGGTCTAATATAGCCATTGGGATCCTCAAAACTGAGGTCCCTGTGTGCTGGGTCATGCAGAGGGAAATGTGCCACATGGCAAAAATGTCAAAGCTCATGCTCCCTCACAATGCAAGTGATACTCCTCACCTTTGTCTCCCCAAGTAACCCCTTGTTTGACACAAAGTCACTCCAGCAGTACTGAAAGATCTTCTGAAGAGACCTAACGCCATAAACATCTAACTGTCACTACAGACCACTGGTTAGTGTCCAAGTCTCACAACTATACAGTAACAAAGGAAGCAGAAGGGGCATAATGACATGGACCTTCATTCTCCAGCAAAGCTGCTGACCTGTTTTAAGCAACCTTATGACTTCATGAGCTTCTCCCGTGCAATCTCAAAGGACCAAGTCCCAGATACCTGAATGTCAATGACAAGAAATATCTACACAAGTTCAACACTTTCACCACAAACAGATACAGCTGTGATGGCCAAGTTTAGGAAGTCATTAAAACACTGGATCATAGTCTAGTTAATTTTGCTGTCCATACCTAATCAATTTAATTAATTTTATTTGTATAGCACCATATCACAACAATGCTGCCTCACAGTGCTTCACATGAGTAAAGGGTGAAGAATGGTTCCACAGAATGCTTCCAAAAAGAAAAATCATTTAGTGAGCTGTCAGTCTCTGGGCAAAAATGCCTTGATCATCAGAAAAAAGAACCAGAAGGCGAGATTGGTTTGAGCTTATAGAAAATTAACAGTCACTGATTAATCACTCATTACAACCAAGTTTTGAAGACAATCATCTCTGTACAAACAACATGTAGAACCCTAAAGCAGCTGGGCTATAGCAGGAGAAAACCACACTGGATGTCACTTCTGGCATTCCTGTCTGCTGCGTCACACAGATGATCAGCTGAGAATTTGGCATAAATAACATAAAAAATACATATATCAACCATTTTGGGTGACAAATATGGTGTAAATGTGTGGAAAATGCAGTTAAGGTGATTCTAAAGGCAATAGGGGGACCAACCCAGTACCTGAAAGGTATACCTGATGAAGTGGCTGCTGAGTTTCTGAAAGTGTTTTACTGTGTTGAAAAGAATATGTCATGTATGGTCCAGTGACCACAAGGAGGAGAAAGGGAAAAAAAAAAACAGGTTTGCACTTCCCCTTACATTGATTTGTAATTAAGACCCAATGTCCAACACATAAGTCCACATTAGTCAGAGAATGGAAAAAAAAGGTACATGTCCATTAAGGGTTGACTGTAGCCACAACTCCCCCTTCGTGTTGTAACGAGGAGCTTAATAATAAAGTTAGTGGCTGTCATAATGTATCCCCTGCGGATCACAGTTCATTAACGCAGCTGCGGACTTACAAGAGCACAGCGGCCAGGAGGTGGCACAGTATTGATTTCAAATCCACTACAACATATACATATAGAGTCACGTGCATGCTCAGCTACACGCACGTGCTCGAAACACTCCTCACCTGCTCCATGCCAGCCCTGTACATACAGTATATACTGAGGCCAGAGGTGATGACTCAGCAGTTTTACTGCAGTGGATGAGTTGAGCAGAGGGCAGGATGCAATAAGGTGGAGGAGAAGGAAGGTGGTGGCACCCAGCCAAGCCAAGAGAGGCCAGAGTGTGAATGAAAAGGGAAGGGTAGCATGGCATTGTGGTGATGATGCTATCTGATAGTTAATTTCATGTGTAGGTTAAACCACAGAATGTGTATTTTTTCATCTTCTGGAAAAGACATGTTGAAATAATATGTGAAATACTGAAAACTGGTTAATAATATTTATGGGCAGCTGGTCACAAGAGGGTACTCGGGTGCCACCCCGTCAAAAGAGTGAGAAAGGAAAATTTGCTACAACATAATTAATAAATGAGAAAGAAGTATGATTTGCTCAAAGTCACAGTATGCAAGTGCCTGTCAGTGTCAGTTTGCATTTAAGTACGTATGTTCCAACACTTCATTTCAGTTTTTTTCCAATTCATTTCAACTTTTCACAGTCATGTGACCTCAGACTAAGTTTTAGGCCATGTACACACGTTGTCGGGTATTTGTAAAACCGAATATCTTACCCTTTCCGTTTGGGGAAAAAACTTCATCCACACTACGTCGTTTTAAAAAAAAATCCATCCACATCGAACCGTATAAATGTGTTGTAATTAGTCTGCTAAACCTTTGGGTGGCGGTACTGATTAAAATTCTATCCAATCAGGAGCCTCAATCTCTTGTCGTCACTTCCGCAAAAACTAAAAACATGGCGCCAACCTTGTTCTTGTATAGGAGTCAGAATTACTTCTAAGTGTAGTTTTAGAATACTATATATATATATATATATATATATATATATATATATATATATATATATATATATATCATACAATATATACAATACAGCCATGTTTCTGAATGTAAACACGGGTGTAAACACGGGTCGCCCATTTGACATGTTTGGGTCGCATGGCGGTGACGTTTGGGAGTGTAAATCTCTGGAATTCACTTCCACTCACAAACGCATAACCGGAGTTTTCCCAAATCTTCACTTTGGTCGGAGTTTTTATAAATAATCGTTTTTACGGTCCTACATCTGTGTTTACGTGTGGATGATAGGGCAAATTGTACAAAAATAACTTCGTTTTGTGAGATACCCTGCTACGTGTGGACAAGGCTTTAATTTAAAAGTCTCAAACTTTCTCTGAGATCTCTCACTTTTTTTTTTTTTTTTACAATCGACATATCACGCAAGCTCAGCACAGGAATTTCACTCACCTGCTGTCACTCTTGATGGAAAAAAGTATTGTTACGCCAACGACCCCCATGGCATTTGTTGGTCCAAGTCCTGTTTACAGCTACATTTGTCTTATTTTGTCTGTGTTCTTTTGCAGTCATCATACAACAAAATTCAAACTCTTTGTTTGGAATCTAATGCCTAGTCTACACTGGCAAACTTGAAACATTTGTTTGCCTTGACCAAACTTTTGTTTGCAAAGATTACCAAACACCGCGTTTGCTTATGTTTGGCTTGGGCGTCCATACTATGAAACAGTATCAAACATTACCAAATGTTTAGTAATGTTTTCCAATGTTTTGTACTTTCCCTCTAAACATTTTTCAGAAACAATGGCAAAATTCAAGAGAGAAGTCATCAGTGCGTCTGCAGCAGTAATATGTGTAATTGCTGTGGAACGTCGCCGCCGCCGCCATAAACAACACAAGCCTCGCTTGTGGTGCAGATCCTGGATTAAGAAAAGACACAAGTATGTGGCCTACAATTGCCTTCTTAAAGAAATACAGTCCTCAGACACACCAAGTTATAAGAACTTTCTGAGGATGGATGAGGCAGCTTTCGAGGAACTCCTTCAGAAGGTGGAGCCACTGATACAAAAGCAAGACACACACTTGATTATGCTGTTGTATAGGCATGGACGTTTCTCATATTCCTCAATTAAATTTTGTATCTCTTCAAATCCCCACACTCTTTCCTTCTTGGAGGCTGCCATTTTGTCCAACTAGTAATTCACATGATCACCAGCTCTTCTCTGATTGGCTGTTTGTTGGCAAACTTCAGCAAACATGTTTTCAAGAATGAACATGTCCAAACTTTTGCAAACTAGTTTGGTGGTGTTTGGCAATACGTCCACACTACCAAACTCGGGCAAACTTTTCATGGCAAACATTTATTTGCAAACACCACCAAACTTCATGTTTGGTGGTGTTTGCAAACAAATGTTTGCTAGTGTAGACTAGGCTTAAAAACTCAACGTGAAGCTTTGACTTCTTTGGCTGAATTCAAAACAAGAAACCAACTGTGGACTAATTAAGTTATGAGACCGAGTTATTGATTTGTAATGTCACATATCAAAGTGGGATATCACAAGTTTGTAGATGAAGTACTCTGAAGTATTTGAAGCTTTGAATCCAAGCTAGTCTTGCAGGTTGAATCCAAAACAGGAAGCTTGTGGTCAGTAGCATGCAGGTGAACTTCATCAAATGTCAACACCTTCATCAAAGGGTGTTTTTAAAGCATTTCAGTGCTTCAGTTACATTAGACATGTTCCTACATAGACTAATAAAGTATAATAAGACAGCTTAAAGTGGCTCCATGCCATAATCATTAAACATTCATTATTGTCATGTATTAGCCAAGCAGTTAAGTGTGCTTGATTTCAGTGCGGAAGGTTCACGGTGCAAAACCCACCCCTGCCCTTTCTCTGTATAGTATGGAGATATGTCAGGAAGGGCATCTGGTGTAAAACTTGACAAATCAACATGTAGATCTGCTGTGGCGACCCTGAATGAAAACAAGTGAGCAGTCGAAGGGACTTACTATTGTCATGTATTAGTCTGTGTGTTTGTAAGAGAATGAGATGTTTGACGGATAAGCTAACATTATGAGGAATAATGTTGGAAAACATATCTAGCTGCAGTTAGGGTAAACAATGTGCCAAGTGTAGTCTCGCTTGCTAACTGTGGCATGAAGGTCATCATGTTGCCTGCTTCAACAGACAGTTTAATATCTTCCAAAAAGATAGACATTATGTCACACATCCTTAAGGCTCATTGAGGGTACCGTGTTGCCAACCAAATGGTCCTCCCCTGAAAATCGGTCTGCTATGCCTTCACTGAGCCTTTACTGCGCATGCATCATTTCGAAGCATCAGCAGCAATTCACCGATTATCTCCTTGTTTCTGCTTAAAACTGCACTCCAGTCATCATCTGTCTCAGTGACAGATATCTGAAGCTTTTGTACAACAATTGTTTCTCCTTAAATTCAGCATTATTTCATAATAAAATATGGGGGAGTGATCAGAGTGCCACAGCAGCACATCTGAGACTGACTGAATCTGACTCTACACCCAAAGCAATCAAAAGGTGATTATTAACCATCAGATGACAAAGTAAAGCCTCTTAAATCATTCTAAAGTCAGTTTTTAACAGAAACAAGGCCATTTTAAGTGGAAACAAGGCGATAATCAGTGAAATCCAAAATGACGTAGGCGCAGCAGCACATCAGACTCAGGCGTGCTGTTGTGGTGCTCTGATCACTTCCCCTGTCTTTTATTATGAAATATGTTGGTGTTGCCGTAGACAGGAAGTGCGAGGCTATGTGTCCCCACCTGTGCCTGTATGGTTAGAGCGGGTACATGCAATAAAGCAACCACCTCTTTTGCTGCACTCAAAGGTCTTCGATTGTTTCGTGTTTTAATGCCCAACATGGCTTCAACAAACCTTCATTGGCTTGGTTACATTGGTGGCAGCGATGGGATTACTCAAGCAGGTTGTCACACGATGCGTACCAAGCTGTTATTTTGCTGTATTACCATGCTAGCTTAGCTGCTAACTCGCTACCGAGCACGGTTCTTCAAAGGCTGTTGCGGCAGAGTTGCAGACGTGGTGTAGAGACGAAGACCCGCTGAAGTCTTACACGGCGTGGACCGCCAAGTACTCGCTTAGCGGAGAGATTAGGGTCGACCTGCCCACTACTTTTGCCGGTGTGCATCACTCATTCATATAAATGTTTAGCCTTTCATATAAATGAAAAAAGCCCCCCTTTTCTGGCTGAGGGTCTAAGAGATTTATGTCTCCATAAACATTCAAATCAAACATGTAATTTACTCACCTCACAGCAAACTGCGCCGTGTGGTGTATTACAACTAAATCTAGTTATCTAAAGAATTGGAAGACAATACCATATTCATATTCTGATTAACTGAAATTACAAATAAAAAACTGCATTCATATTACTCAATGATGCAGTACACAAATTACAAGTATTTCCTCTTTTTTCATGGTTTATTGGCTATACATTATGTTGAGCTGTAAAAAGTGTTCTACAGTTGTCTTCCTTGTTGCCAGTGTCCTGATGTGCTTTCTCCAGCATCCTTCTTAACACCACATGAGCAACATACTGTGTAGTCATTTATTTTATTCAAGGCTCCAGAATATAAAGGGATATTGTTCAGTATGGTAGTGTTATTAAGGGCTTGTGTGTTTATATGTACTTCAATGGGGGCAGTTGACACAGCATCTGTACGTGGATTGTAGTGGTGGGCCAGTCTGGACCAAAACGTCCAGGGCCAAATTTTGTCCCAGTCCTGTATATACACACACACACACACACACACACACACACTATATATATATATATATATATATATATATATATATATATATATATATATATATAAAAGGATTAAATAACGACAAGCCATGCATTATACGGTTTGAATGCACGATGCGGAGTCTGAAACACCACGCTTATACCACGGTCCCACACAGTGAGCTAACACACAGTTAACACCATTCGGAAGATTCCAACAGTTGGAAACCATTCGGAAGATTCAGACAGCTTTCTGTGGCTTTTCAGTCGAGTGAGTATCCGAGAAATTGTGTAAGAGCTGGACATGTCACAACTTATCCTGTGAGACTTCCAACACGGAGGTGCTTTTTATTCTGCGCCATTAGCGGCTCCGTCCCGACGCGCGAATTCCTCCGCACGTCTTTCATTACAAAATCTCCTGTAACAGTGGAATGTGCCAAAAAAGTGCTGATGTCCACCTCTTCTGCAATTTCTCTGGTAGTCAGACGATGTACCGGATCAACACAGTGTTCACTTTGGAAATGATCTGGTCATTTCAGCCTGTTGATGGCCGCTCGGAGCGTGGCGCGCCCTCCGCCATTGTGCGCCATCTTTAAACCGGTTGTAACACTCCTTAATCTGTGTGATGCCCAGAGGATCGTCACCGAAAGCCATCTGAATCTTCCGAATGGTTTCCACCTGGCTGTCTCTCACAGTTTCTGGAAAAATTTGATTCAGCGCTGCTCCAATTGTTCAGATATTTTCCTCGCAATGAAACTCCGACGAGGGGGGAGGACCAGTGCTCACACAAAGCCTGCTCACAGGTGAATGAAAAATCACGCATGCGCACGAAGGTTCAAGGTTGGTTCATGCAAGCACACGTGATTCAAATCCATCAGGTTTTTGAAAAAAATAGAAAGGTCCGATACTTTTCTAACAGACCTCGTCGTCACGTCCCTGGTGATGCGAAGCAAGGCAGGGGGGGTGTTGCTCTTCTTTATAAATCTAGGTTTAGCTTATTAGCTTTTGGGGGTTACAAATATAACTCGTTTGAGCATCTGATTCTCCGCTCTGCTCAGGATATTACACATTGCCACGGTCAGAAGAATAAAAATCAGTCGTATTATTTTGTCACTGTATATAGGCCTCCTGGCCCATACGAGGGCTGTCCATAAAGTATAGGTCCTTTTTATTTTTTTCAAAAACTATATGGATTTCATTCATATGTTTTTACGTCAGACATGCTTGAACCCTCGTGTGCATGCATGAGTTTTTCCACGCCTGTCGGTGACGTCATTCGCCTGTGAGCACTCCTTGTGGGAGGAGTCGTCCAGCCCCTCGTCGGAATTCCTTTGTCTGAGGTGCGGACGGATTGCAGCGTCGGCTCGCAGCCGCCGCGATGCTCCGCCACAGGAAAAACACCTCTGTTGGAAGCCTTAAGGACAAGTTGGAACATGTCCAGCTGTTAAACAATTTCTCATATACTCACTCCACTGAAAGCCATCAAAAGCTGCCTGGATTTTACAAATGGTTATCAACACGGTGGTGTTTTTCCTGTGCCGCCGCACCGCGCCGGCTGCGACCCGTCCGCACGTCTTTCATTAAAAAAATCTCCTTTAACAGTGGAATATCCAGATAAAATGCTGAAACCAACTTCTTCTGAAACTTCTCTGTTCTCTCACAACGTCCTGGATCAATAGAGCCTGAAATGTGGAGGTTTTCAACTTGAAACAGGCTGACGACGGCGCCTGGGAGTGCTGCACGACGTCTCGCACCGTGGGAAGTCCTTAAAGCGACAGTATCACCTCAAAATCTCTCACCAGCCGTTAAAATTTTCACCGAAAACCAGCCTAATTTTTCAAACCGTGTCCACTTCGATGTGTCTCACAGGTTTAGAAAAAATTTTGATCAAACAAAGCGCCAGTCTCTCAGCAACTTCTCAGACAAAGGAATTCCGACGAGGGGCTGGACGACTCCTCCCACAAGGAGTGCTCACAGGCGAATGACATCACCGACAGGTGTGGAAAAACTCACGCATGCGCACGAGGGTTCAAGCATGTCTGACGTAAAAACATATGAATGAAATCCATATAGTTTTTGAAAAAAATAAAAAGGACCTATACTTTATGGACAGCCCTCGTATTCTGAATTCTTAGATGAATTTGGTGCGTTCATCTCTAACTTGTCAACTAGTGTAGATAACATTCTGATCATTGGTGACTTTAACATTCATATAAATAAGCCTTCTGATCCCCTCTGCAAATCATTTATGGAAACTGTGGATGCATTAGGATTTCGGCAGTGCATTTGGGTTTTGACACACATTAGTGGAAATACCCTGGATCTGGTTCTCGCATGTGGTCTTGCTGTCACGAATATTGACATCATGCCTCTTACATCAGTTGTGTCTGATCACTCACTTATTAAGTTTACAGTTTCGCTGTCGTGTTTTGTGGAACATCAACCTTATATATCATTACGGTGATGCATCAACTCCTCAACTAAGACTGAACTCGAAACTAGACTGCCTGATGTCTTAGCTTCACATTTTTTCACAAATACCCAGTCAGTAGACAGACTTGTGGATAGTTTAAACTCAGTGCTCAAAACTACACTCGACATGATTGCACCACCTGTGTTAAAATTGCGCCCCCCAAATCACAGTCACCTTGGTTCAATGATTTATCTGCATGACCTCAAGCATAAAGCAAGAGGTCTAGAACAGAAATGGTGTCATTCAAAATTAGAAGTATTTCACCTTGCGTGGCGTGATGCTATCTTAGGCTGTAAGCATGCATTATTGGCAACAAAGCAGACCTACTTCTCTGATTTGATCAACAAAAACAAGCATAACTCAAAGTTCTTGTTTGACACGGTGGCAACACTTATGCATGGACAACCACCTGTATAGTTTCTCCTTTTACAGCACAAGATTTCATGGATTACTTTGGGAAGAAAATAGAAGACATCAGGTTAAACATATCCCGGGATGCCTTAACCCAGCCACTACACCCTGCTATTGAGGTGCTCTCACTAAAGTGGTGAACGATCTTCTGCTTACAATGGATTCGGACACCACAACGGTTCTGATGCTGTTAGATCTCAGTGCTGCATTTGATACAGTGGATCATCATATTCTACTTGATAGGCTGGAAAATCATTTTGGGATTACTGGGAGTGCCCTTGCATGGCTGACGTCATACTTGACCAGTCATTCTCACTGTGTTTTGTACAGTAACACTACCTCTAACCTTAGTGACATGAAATATGGGGTTCCACAGGGGTCTGTCTTAGGCCCCCTGCTTTTCTCCCTTTATATAGCACCCCTTGGGCACATAATGTGGCATTTTGGGATTACCTTTCACTGCTATGCAGATGATACTCAGTTATACATGCCAATAACTGCTGGTAATCTCGTTCACATAAAATCCTTAGAAGATTGCCTTGCAGCAGTGAGAAGTTGGATGTCTAGAAATTTCCTATTTTTAAACTCTGATAAGACTGAAATGATGGCGATCACCTTAGTATTTCTCTGTTTTTCTTGTTGTTTAATGCTGGCAAATTATACAGTATTTTTTGTCTTTCTAATGCCTGATTCTGTTTTTTCTCTGTTTAAGTTGCAGCTCCATCCAAAGATGGGAGTTGTATTCATGTTGGCGATCCTCCTTTCCTGTGCCCCAATAGCATTTCTTGTATATTCATCCGTGAATTGTTCGGTGAATTGTTCTGTAATTTATGTTTGTAGCATGGCCCGAGCAGAGGGTCACCCCTTTGAGTCTGGTCTGCTTGAGGGTTCTTCCTCAGAGGGAGTTTTTCCTTACCACTCTTGCTGTGGGGGTTGGTAAGGTTAGACCTTACCTGTGTGAAGCACTTTGAGGCAACTCTGTTGTGATTTGGCACTATATAAATGAAAATAAATTGAAATTGAATTGAAATTGAATTGACCCGCTTGGGTATAAGATCAAAAATACCCCTCAAAGGGAGAGCCCTCCATGGAGATGATTGAAAGCCCAAAGCCGGAAAGGCAACAAGGATGTTAGCCTACTAACAGAGGTACAGAAGGGCATCATGAGAGACAGGTCATGGATGGATAAGACGTACAACAAGATGTCCATACCTGAGGTCATGGAAACTGCCAAACAAAAGCTCACAGCTCTGACTACTTGGCTAAAGAGATACACCAGAGTAGCAGAGACCAAGAAAACAAATGGCCTGTTCTCCAATGAGCCATCCAGGGTGTACACCCAGCTGAAAGGGGAAAACAGTAACACAAGAACAGACCTGCCCAGAACTGAGACTGAGCAATACTGGAAGAACATATGGGAGAAAGAGGCATGACACAACACCAATGCCAAGCAGCTGGTGGCCCTAAGAGCACACCACGGCCACCTCCCAGAACAAGAACCAGTCAACATTTAGAAGGCAGACATTCAACAAGTCTCGGGGATGAAGAGCTGGACAACACCAGGGCTTGATATGATCCACACCTACTGGTCGAATTAGTTAACAGTGCATCAGGCAGTGAAAATAGGAGGTACTCAACCAGACTGGCTAGCACAGGGTAGAACAGTTCCGATCATGAAGGACCCCCACAAGGGTACAACACCCTCAAACTACCGGCCAGTTACCTGCCTCGCCACAACATGGGACCTCCTGTCAGGGATCATAGCAACCAACTTGAGTAGGCACATGGGTTAACACATGAGCACAGCTTAGAAGGGCATTGGAAACAATACAGAGGATCAAAGCACCAGCTACTAGTTGACCAAGCAGTACAGCAGGACTCGAAGACCAGGTAAAGCAACTTGAGCACAGCCTGGATTGAATACAGGAAGTCTTATGACTCAATGCCTCACACATGGATACTGGAGTGCTAGGCACTATACAAGGCTAACAGTGCACTGATAAACTTCATCAGGAACTCAGTGGGACTGTGGAAGTCGTCACTGGAGGCCAACTCCAAGGCAATTGCATGTCACCATCAAGTGTGGAATATGATGCCCTGGTGATGCACTGTACCCACTGTTCTGCATAGGCGTCAACCCCGTCAGCCAAGTCATCACAAAGAGTGGCTACGGATATTGATTCAGGAATGAGAAACCATCAGCCACTTCATGTACATGGATGACATCAAGCTGTATGTCAAGAGTGAGCGAGACACTGACTCACTGATCCACCTCACCGGGATCTACAGTGAGGATATCAGAATGTCATTCGGATTCGATAAGTATATCCAAATGGTGACAAAGAGAGGGAAGGTGATCTGGACTGAAGGGATGAAATTGCCAGAAAGAAGGATAGTGGATATACGAGGTCTATTACAAAAGAAACCGACCAAAATTTTTTCAGAAACTGTAAGGCACATCCAAGTGGACACCATTCGAGAAATTCAGACGGTTTTCTTTGAAAATTTTAACAGCTGATGAGAGATTAAGGAGTGTTACTATCGCTTTAAGGACGGCCCACGGCGCCGGACGAGCCGCCGTTGTCAGCCTGTTTCGAGCTGAAAACTTCCAAATTTAAGCCTCTGTTGACCCAGGACGTCGTGAGAGAACAGAGACGTTTCAGAAGAGGTCGGGATCAGCAGTTTATCTGTACATTCCACTGTTAAAGGAGATTTTGTAATGAAAGACGTGCAGACAGATTCGCGCGTCGGCACCCAGCCGCTCATCGCGCGGCCCCACAGCAAAACACCTCCATTGGAAGCATTACAGGACAAGTTTGAACATGCCCAGCTGTTAAACAATTTCTCGGATACTCACTCGACTGAAAGCCATCGAAAACCGCCTGAATCTTACGAATGGTTATCAACACGGAGGTGTTTTGCTGTGGTGCCGTGGGGTGGCGCGTGCTGTGGGGACGACAGCAGCTCGGGGCGCGGCGCACCGTCTGGCGCCGTGGGCTGTCCTTAAAGCCATAGTAACACTCCTTAATCTCTAATCAGCCGTTAAAATTTTCACAGAAAACTGTCTGAATTTCTCGAATGGTGTCCACTTGGATCTATTGAGCTGAGTATTCCATTAACTTTAACTAGTAATGACTTCATGACTTTCTTTGCTAACAAAATTTTGACTATTAGAGAAAAAATTACTCATAACCATCCCAAAGATGTATCGTTATCTTTGGCTGCTTTCAGTGATGCCGGTATTTGGTTAGACTCTTTCTCTCCGATTGTTCTGTCTGAGTTATTTTCATTAGTTACTTCATCCAAACCATCAACATGCTTATTAGACCCCATTCCTGCCAGGCTGCTCAAGGAAGCTCTACCATTATTTAATGCTTCAATCTTAAATATGATCAATCTATCTTTGTTAGTTGGTTATGTACCACAGGCCTTTAAGGTGGCAGTAATTAAACCATTACTTAAAAAGCCATCACTTGACCCAGCTATCTTAGCTAATTATAGGCCAATCTCCAACCTTCCTTTTCTCTCAAAGATTCTTGAGAGGGTAGTTGTAAAACAGCTAACTGATCACCTGCAGAGGAATGGTCTATTTGAAGAGTTTCAGTCAGGTTTTAGAATTCATCATAGTACAGAAACAGCATTAGTGAAGGTTACAAATGATCTTCTTATGGCTTCGGACAGTGGACTATCTCTGTGCTTGTTCTGTTGGACCTCAGTGCTGCTTTTGATACTGTTGACCATAAAATTTTATTACAGAGATTAGAGCATGTCATAGGTATTAAAGGCATTGCGCTGCGGTGGTTTGAATCATATTTGTCTAATAGATTACAGTTTGTTCATGTAAATGGGGAATCTTCTTCACAGACTAAAGTTAATTATGGAGTTCCACAAGGTTCTGTGCTAGGACCAATTTTATTCACTTTATACATGCTTCCCTTGGGCAGTATTATTAGACGGTATTGCTTAAATTTTCATTGTTACGCAGATGATACCCAGCTTTATCTATCCATGAAGCCAGAGGATACGCACCAATTAGCTAAACTGCAGGATTGTCTTACAGACATAAAGACATGGATGACCTCTAATTTCCTGCTTTTAAACTCAGATAAAACTGAAGTTATTGTACTTGGCCCCACAAATCTTAGAAGCATGGTGTCTAACCAGATCGTTACTCTGGATGGCATTTCCCTGATCTCTAGTAATACTGTGAGAAATCTTGGAGTTATTTTTGATCAGGATATGTCATTCAAAGCGCATATTAAACAAATATGTAGGACTGCCTTTTTGCATTTACGCAATATCTCTAAAATCAGAAAGGTCTTGTCTCAGAGTGATGCTGAAAAACTAATTCATGCATTTATTTCCTCTAGGCTGGACTATTGTAATTCATTATTATCAGGTTGTCCTAAAAGTTCCCTAAAAAGCCTTCAGTTGGTTCAGAATGCTGCAGCTAGAGTACTGACGGGGACTAGCAGGAGAGAGCATATCTCACCCGTGTTGGCCTCCCTTCATTGGCTTCCTGTTAATGCTAGAATAGAATTTAAAATTCTTCTTCTTACTTATAAGGTTTTGAATAATCAGGTCCCATCTTATCTTAGGGACCTCGTAGTACCATATTACCCCATTAGAGCGCTTCGCTCTCAGACTGCGGGCTTACTTGTAGTTCCTAGGGTTTGTAAGAGTAGAATGGGAGGCAGAGCCTTCAGCTTTCAGGCTCCTCTCCTGTGGAACCAGCTCCCAATTCAGATCAGGGAGACAGATACCCTCTCTACTTTTAAGATTAGGCTTAAAACTTTCCTTTTCGCTAAGGCTTATAGTTAGGGCTGGATCGGGTGACCCTGGACCATCCCTTGGTTATGTTGCTTTAGACGTAGACTGTGTTTCATAATTATTGTATGGCCTTGCCTTGCAATGTGGAGCGCCTTGGGGCAACTGTTTGTTGTGATTTGGCGCTATACAAGAAAAAAATTGATTGATTGATTGGATGTGCCTTTCAGTTCCTGAAAAAATTTTGATCAAGCAAAGCGCCAGTCTCTCAGGAAGAAGTCAGACAAAGGAATTCCGACGAGGGGGTGGACCAGTGCTCACTCAAAGCCTGCCCACAGGCGAATGACGCAACCGACAGGCGTGAAAAAACTCACGCATGCGCACGAGGGTGCAAGCTTGTCTTGACGCAATCACACGTGATTCAAATCCATATAGTTTTTGAAAAAATAAAAAGGTCGGTTTCTTTTCTAATAGACCTCATATAATAAAAAAAATCGGGTCCTATACCAGTGGCCTGGATGTTTCTGGGTTCTGCACTGTATTTTAGCTGTTCCTAGGACTGTACTTTTCTTGATAGCGACCTGATGTTGTGCCAGGACGTAACTCTCTGACCTTTTTGGTAAAGCAGAGGACACTCTGAGTGGGTGAATTGAAGCAATTCAGAGTCAACCATCCATCCATCCACATCAAAGTCAAAGTGAACCAAAAAAAAAAGTGTGCTTTCATACTTCATGGATGACAAAGTATCCTTAGCAGCTAACTACATGCCAGACACAAAGTTTGAGGCTCTTATGGAATCACAGGTAAGAACACTGTGAGAAAGGAATTCTGTGTGTGAGGCTAGTAGTGTGTGTGTGTGTGTGTGGGGGGGGAACATATTACACAGAAGGGACAATTTATATATTTTTGCAGAAACAGCTGACAGCTGCAGGCTAAAATTGAATCAATATGAAACAAAGGAAAGCAAACATCATTATTCTGCTTACATTTAAAAATACAAGTAAATTAGCCATTACCCTCTAAAACACAAAAGTGGGGGTGAAGATATCCTCTGAAATATAAAAAAGGCAAAGATACGCTCTATATTAAAGAAATAGAACACTAATAACCTTGTAGTGAAGTATGTAATGGCCCCTCAGACCTCCTCCATCTACACCTCTGTCTCGAATTTTGTCTCACAGTTTTATGACCTATTCCAGTGTTGCCATGGTTGATGTTGTCTGAAAGTTTGAGGGTCCACAGCGCCCTTGAATCGATATTTTGCTGACGAGACATGCCATCGTAAAGGACGTACAGAAGGTGTGGGCAGTGATGGCGACACTGTTTGAAACACACGGATAGATTTATGTTCATAAGCGGTGCATAAATGCTTACATGGGAAGTTAATAGCCAGTATTTCAGTTGGCACAAAACGGTTCAGGGACAATAATTTTAAGGCGGGACCCAAAATGTGAAAATGTTAAAGTACAGATTGTGATCTGAATGAACCAATTAAAATATTCCGCTTTGAAGCTTTGCTTAGTATGCATATTGCACACAGAGATCGACGAATAGGTGTATGCAGAATATTTAACACAGCGACTCAAACCTCCCGTATGCTCACACACTTATTCCACGTTGCAGGAGTTATTATGAGCACACAAAAACATGCAGATGGAGGCATCCACCCACACATGTGCGCAGCTTTTTCTCAGGCATTAAAGCATTTTCCTGGCTCTGATGTCTTGTCACTTATCTTAAGCACTGGGAAGATGTGCACTGCCGGGGGAGGGTTGAGAGAGAGAGAGAGAGAGAGAGATGACACACAAGCCAGCTCCGTTCTGCTGACTGCTCAACTTTAAGCGTTGGCGAGTACAGATTAACAATGACAGAATGTACTAACATATATTCAGAGTAAAGCATTATTCATTTTCATTTTTTCGTCATCCAAATTCAAAGTCATCTGAGATTAAGTGTCATCTGGCAAAGAGCTGTCTGGTCTTTGATCTTGATGTATGTGAATAATCAGATTCTGCATCTGCTTTCACCATACACATTATCTTTCACCACATTGAAATCATCTTAAGGTTTCAATAAGGATCACAACTGTCATGATCTGGCCCTTTTAGGGCCATCTGTCATTAGTATGGATCTGTATCCACATTTGTATTTTGTGCCTTCTGTGTTTTATCCATGTCTTGTCATGTTCATGTTATCATTAGTTTTGTTTCTGTTATCCTTGTATTTCTTCACTTTTGGTCACTTAGTCACTCCAGTCTTATGGGCCTTTCACACTGCATACTTCAGGCCAATCCGTCAAGATGCGTTTTTAATGCATCCGACACGGCAAGGGGGAGGAGATTGCCACGTCACACTCTGGCTGTTTCCACAACCTGAAAAAAGTTCAGCGATCGCCATCTTGAATTTGTGTCGCCTGAACCACAAAAAAGCTTTAAAAAACAGCAGTAGAGCGATTCTTCCATCACCCTGCTGGGAGAAGCTTTTATTCAGCTACTTTTCAGAGTGACGACGACTGAGGGAGGACTTGGTGGGATATCGATCGAACTGCGACGGCGGGCCAACCTGCATGGAGAAGCCGGCCTTCAGGCATCATTCCTGGGCAGACCGAGGCAGGCAGCCGGGGTGATGGAGCAAACCCACTCAGTCCGAAATATCCCACTTTTTGATATATGCGAAGTCCCAGTTTGCCCATCGGAGTTTAGTTCTGCAGCTTTATCAAGCTTTATTCCCATTCAGGAACATTTGTTGTGCAGACAACCAAACTTCCATTGATGTGCTGATCACCACGAAGTCCAGTCGAAAGAAAACATATCTGCTCTTCAAAATAGGACAAAAGTGTCTTCAGCAACACCACCAGAGTTCAAAGCTGCAGAAGAGACCTTCATCTGGTCCCGAGAATCCAGCAGAACATCACCTGCTTCTAAATAAAAGGCTCTTTCAACAGCAACTATTTTATTATTTTTTAAAAAGCTGTTTCATTTTATATTTTAACAATAAATGAACGGATCATTAAAAATGTCCACGAAATCAAAGTCAAAAGATATTTGCACAAGTAGAAGCTCTCCACTTATTGTGCTCAAATTCATATTTTAGAAATGACTCTGTCCTGATATCAACATTAAAGGCAATTACATATTTTGGCAAAATTACAAGTTGGAATGACGATATAAAAAAAAATCATTATGAGGTTTATGTCACAGAAATCCTACTTTACAATCACACTGCGTCATTGTTAAATTATTTCCTGTTGCATTTATAATAAACATTTGTATTTATTTACAGTGTCTTTCTGGTTGAAATGAGATATAAATCTTATATTCTTAGCTTAGTTCTGTTTATCACTTTTTGTGTTATGCTTTAGTCACAGGTATTGGTTATTATTTATCTTCAAGTGTTTCTTCTGATTATGTTCTGTTTAGCATTTGTTGCTCATCAGTTAGTTATTTTTATTTATTGCACTATTCTGTAGTCACCAGTTTTGTTTATTTGCTGTTCTCATTTCTGTTGCTTTCTCTTGTACTTTTATTTTGGGTCGTTGCTTTCTGTTAATTAGTCAGTTCCTGTTTAGTTTTGCTTCAGTATTGACTTTCTGATCAGTTCTCATAGTTTTTTCTTTTGTACTTATTATATCTTGGTTTGCTTTTAGTTCCCATGATTCTTCCTCTGTCCTGGTCCCCTAGTATCATATGCTGTTTTTGCTCTGTTCTCACGTCATCCTCATTTGTTTGTGTTCACTCCACTTCCCGCACCTGCCTCATGTCTTTGTCTCCCACACTTTGAGTCTGTCTGTTTTGCATTTTCATTCACTCCCGCTCTTGCACCTGCTCACGCATCTTTGTATCTGACATCACTCCACTTTGTGCACTCCCTTCCCCATTATCTTGTCCATGCTTAATCTTTGTTCACTAGCAACGCCCCCTTCCAGAACTTTCACTGACACTTGCATCTTGTTCCACTAATTACACCACCAGTTATTTAAGTCCTCACAGTCTCACAGCTCACTGCCTGATTGTTGAATGTTATTCACTTTCCAGCCGCTCCTTGTGTTGTTTTGCCTGCCAGTGTTTGACCTTGTTTTGCCCTTGACCTTGAACTTGTCTTTGCCTCTGAACACCTCCATGCCGTGCTTTTTGACCTCAGCCTGTTTTTTTTTTTTTTTATTGGTCCAAGCCTCAGCCTCACGTCTGTCTGTACCTTTGCTTCGCTGCTGGACCTCCCGTGTACCGAATCCCTCCTTGTTTAATTAAACCTTTTTCTTACACCAGTCTGCCTGTGAAAGTTTTGCATTTGTGTCCTGCTCTGTTTGTGCCATGCCTGACAACAACGACAAAATTTGCATCTGCGGCTTTGTGACACATCTGCTTCAAGATGGAGTTGCCAGGAAGTGCCTGACAAACATGTCCTAATGGAGGAACAGCAGTAGCCAGTAAACCAGTAGCGGGAAGTATTTCTGGTATTTATGTTTGTATTTACATTTTGCAAACTGTTTTTTTATTTTTAGTTTTGATACTCTGTGTGCTTCTTACCCTTTGTGCCCTTTGTGCTGCTATACAATACTGCTGGAACTTCAGTTTCCCTGAGGGAGTCTTCCCAAGGGATTATTAAAGTTCTATTTAATCTAATCTAATATAATCTAATCTAACGTTTTTCTAGTGAATGCAGTGGTGAGCACAGTTCCACAAACTACCAAATGGTTAAACTAACATTTTTGTTTGTGAATTAATGTTTCAGATAACTTTGAAATCCGTAAGCGGACCAACTAGCTTCAGCTTGATTTCATTTCTCTAACTTTGAGATACATACACTTACATGCACTTTTTGTTTTAATAAAGTTTAACAGTCAAAATGTTTGTAAATCATCCATGTTTGCTCTTGTTGGATCTTAATGTTGATCACTATTGTTTACATTTGTGCAGTTATTTATTTATTTTTTCTAATGCTGAGTTCAAAACACTCAGAAGCTCAAAATTCCGACCTCTAGTTTGGAAAAAAATGACTTGAACGCTCAGCTGGGCTGGAATATTCACTCAGAAACTTGTCAGGAAATGGAGCAACCCGAGATATCCAAGTTGTCATCACAGACATGGCAACTGTGCTTGCCACTAGCGAGACAACAATGCTGATAATGTATCTTTAAAATAAATTTTTAATAAGGCAACACTGCTTTATGTAACATTCATGTTTTATGTACAATTACTTAAGTTACCAGCACAACACATCAGCAAAAATGTCTTTGACAATTTCATTTAGCCCAAAAGATAACATTAGCCTAGCTCTTCTGTGATAGGCTAAATAGTTCATCTATATTTGTGTCAGAGGTAATTTCATGAACACACTTTTCCCAGAAGTAGGGATTTTTATGTTGGGTCTTTCCGAGGGTTCTGAATGCATCGTTTAGTCATTACCCGGTCTTACTGCTGGCCTTTCCTAATGTAGTGGTTAGCAGTAGCTAGCCTGTTAGTCAATCCCTGCACTGTTAGTTTTGAACCATTTTTAATAATTCTTAATGGTTGGGTTCCCTCCAGGTGCTCCGGCTTCCTCCCACATCCAAAGAAATACAGGTTAGATAAATTGGAAACTCTAAATTCTCCATAGGTGTACACACAGGTGTGAATGTGCTTGTTTGTCAATATGTGGCCCTGCAACAGACTGGCGTCCTGCCGAAAGTGTACCCCGCTTCATAACCTATGACTGCTGTGATAGACTCCAGCCCTCCTTGACCTGATCTTGGATAAGTGTTTGAAGAACTGTGTGTACGAGGTCTGTGATAAAAAAAAGCGGTCCTTTTTATTTTTTTCAAAAAATAAATGGATTTGATTCATATGTTTTTACGTCAGACATTCCACTGTTAAAGGAGATTTTGTAATGAAAGAACGTGCGGACGAATTTGCCAAGTCGGATCCGTGACGACGTGGCAAATCCGTCTGCGCCGCGACATGAAAAACCATTTGTAAAATTCAGGCGGCTTTTGATGGCTTTCAACAAGTGAGTATCTGAGAAATTGTTTAACAGCTTGGGCATGTTCCAACTTGTCCGTTAAGGATTCCAACGGAGGTGTTTTTCCTGTGGCGACCCCCTGTGGTCGGGTCCGGCCCGACATGCGAATCTGCCTGCACATTCTTTCATTACAAAATCTCCTTTAACAGTGGAATGTCTGGATAAACTCCTGATCCCGAATTCTTCTGAAAGTTCTCTGTTATCTCACGATGTCTTGGGTCCACAGAGCCTGAAATTAGGAAGTTTTCAGCTTGAAACAGCGAGACGACGCGGCCTCGGAGTGCAGATCGCCGTCAGGCGCCGTGGGCCGTCCTTACAGCGACAGTAAAACTCCAAAATCTCTCATCAGCCGTTAAAATTTTCACCGAAAACCAGCTGAATTTATCGAATGGTGTCCACTCAGTTGTGCCTTACAGGTTTTGAAAAAAAATTTTATCAAACAAAGCAGCAGTCTCTGAGCCATTCCTAAACAATGAAAAAATCGACGAGAGGGTGGGCCACTCCTCACTCAAAGACTGCCCACAGGTGAATGACGTAACCGACAGGCGTGAAAAAACTCTTGCATACCCACGAGGGTTCAAGCATGTCTGATGTAATCACGTGTGATTCAAATCCATATAGTTTTTGAAAAAAATAATAAGGTCCGTTACTTTTCTCACAGACCTTGTGTGTCTGTTTGTGGAGTGAGCCTCAAGCAGCTGCAACATTCAACACTTCCAAGTTGGCTTCATTTTCTGACGTATGAGGTTGCTGCACGGTTATAACACATTACATTCTTTATTATTATTTAAAGAGTTGGTCTCTGCATCACAAAGGAAACCCCTAACAATTAAACATTTCCATGTCTGTGCTTGTATCCGTGTTTTAAAATGCAGAAATATTCAATAAACACCTTGTAGTACGTACATGGACATGAGCATGCGTTTCCATTCAGTGTGTTTGAGTTGTGCCAGTCATGTCTACACGACGTGTGGGGGTGGCTGGTGCATGGCACATCTCTTAAAATAGACATTCGCTCTCTTTGCAAGATGAGGTTGACAAAGGAGTGAGAGGGAATGAAAGCACACAAGGGAGCGAGAGAGTGTGACAGAGAAAGACAAAGGCGACGAAAGAAAAGCAGAGATGAAGACCAAAAATCTACTGCTGTGCCAAACTAATGCTCAAAGGAAACAAACATGCATCTGTGAGAGTCTGAAATGGAGTCGCAGGAGGAAATGATTATTTCAGGCAAAAGGAAAGCGGCACTTTTCCAGGACAGTAAATGGGGACAGCTGCCAGCAGAAGATATTTAACGCACATGACAAGTTGCAAAGCTTGTACTGTGTTGGACATAAAAAGTATCCAAGTCTGTATATGATCTGAAGATTGAAGTAAAATGTTCCATTAGCTCAGTTGTGGACACAGTTAATTGGTAATCCATTTACCGAAAAGTTAACTGTGATAACAATAAACCGATAAATAAAATTTAGCTGACGCTAATGTTAATCACTAACATTTATTATATGAACTTAGTTGTGTAGAGTAGAACTGAAAGCAAATACATTTAGATATGATATATCTAAATCATGATGATGCAGGAATGCGCACAGCAGGGGGGAGAGAGGAGGTGAGAAGACAGTCTGGCTGCAGGTCCTCTGCACAGAAATCTGATCTAGTTCGCGGGCGCTCAAACGAACGGTCCATGTGTAAATGTGGAGATGTCTGGAGTTATGCTTAATATGGACATGTCCTGTCTCTGGCAATCAGTCTGTGAGCAGGACCTATATGGACTTTATTTAAACACAGTTGTGAGAGAATTTAAGAGTGAGGAGCTGCAGCAGCAGTCAGGCTGCAATTTGCATTTTTTTTTCTGTGCTCTTTTTGAGCATGTAGTTTTACTGCATCGTGTACACGGTATAAAAATAATTCTATGTGATTTATACTTCGGGAACAATGGAACACAGCAGCAATCATAAATTGGCGTCGGGTAATGTTGTATTGTGAGGGTGTGTCTTCCAGTCATATTGAGTACTGTTGCGTTGGCCTGACTTGCGCTGAAACCACTTAATTTCTGCGTAGAGCACAGGACGCAGAAAAAACTAAACATGTTTAATTTTTGGCGTCTGATTCGCTTTGTCCTTTGCTTCCCTCGTGCTGTTGTGGCTTTGAGCTGCATCGTCTCGGCACTGGGTTGCTTCCACATGGCGTCGTCATGACACAACTCGAAGTGGGCCCGGTGTGAAAGAGGCTTTAGCACGGTGGTCCCCTAGGGGAGGTATGACGGGGGTGACAAGGTAAAGGAATGAATGTTGCTGCCTGATTTTTATGCATGCTTTGGTTCCATTGTTTTTTCCATCTAACGTGGTAGCAAATTGAGGGACCTCTGGTCACAAGCCTGCCTCTCAAACCTCTCGACGTATCCCCTGCAGTTGGTCTCACCTGTGTTTAGGGAATTACAAATATAAATGGCATACTGAAAATTATGTGCACCATCAGGTTTATGGCTTATTCTGTTTTGTAGTAATTGTGCTGAATCCAAATTATTTGTGAAATTACTCTTAATTGTTGATTATAGCTTTGGCAAGAACAAAAATAATACAAAAACATACACACATACAAAAAAAAAATAGAATTAATAACAAATTGCAGAATGAAAACAGGTTTGCCAAAACTTTAAATATTATTATACATGAGTGTCCATTATGACAGCAATGTTGAATAAAAAATATTCATTCATTCATCTTATCCAGGTCTGGGTCATGGTGGCAGTAGAACAAGCAGCTCAAAATCAAAATCAAATCAATTTTATTTATATAGCGCCAAATCACAACAAACAGTTGCCCCAAGGCGCTTTATATTGTAAGGCAAAGCCATACAGTAATTACGGAAAAACCTCAACGGTAAAAACGACCCCCTGTGAGCAAGCACTTAGCGACAGTGGGAAGGAAAAACTCCCTTTTAACAGGAAGAAACCTCCAGCAGAACCAGGCTCAGGGAGGGGCAGTCTTCTGCTGGGACTGGTTGGGGCTGAGGGGAGAGAATCAGGAAAAAGACATGCTGTGGAAGAGAGCAGAGATCAATCACTAATGATTAAATGCAGAGTGGTGCATACAGAGCAAAAAGAGAAAGAAACACTCAGTGTATCATGGGAACCCCCCAGCAGTCTAAGTCTATAGCAACATAACTAAGGGATGGTTCAGGGTCACCTGATCCAGCCCTAACTATAAGCTTTAGCAAAAAGGAAAGTTTTAAGCCTAATCTTAAAAGTAGAGAGGGTGTCTGTCTCCCTGATCCGAATTGGGAGCTGGTTCCAGAGGAGAGGAGCCTGAAAGCTGAAGGCTCTGCCTCCCATTCTACTCTTACAAACCCTAGGAACTACAAGTAAGCCTGCAGTCTGAGAGCGAAGCGCTCTATTGGGGTGATATGGTACTATGAGGTCCCTAAGATAAGATGGGACCTGATTATTTAAAACCTTATAAGTAAGAAGAAGAATTTTAAATTCTATTCTAGAATTAACAGGAAGCCAATGAAGAGAGGCCAATATGGGTGAAATATGCTCTCTCCTTCTAGTCCCTGTCAGTACTCTAGCTGCAGCATTTTGAATTAACTGAAGGCTTTTCAGAGAACTTTTAGGACAACCTGATAATAATGAATTACAATAGTCCAGCCTAGAGGAAATAAATGCATGAATTAGTTTTCAGCATCACTCTGAGACAAGACCTTTACATGAACAAATTGTAATCTATTAGATAAATATGATTCAAACCACCGCAGCGCAGTGCCTTTAATACCTATGGCATGCTCTAATCTCTGTAATAAAATTTTATGGTCAACAGTATCAAAAGCAGCACTGAGGTCTAACAGAACAAGTACAGAGATGAGTCCACTGTCTGAGGCCATAAGAAGATCATTTGTAACCTTCACTAATGCTGTTTCTGTACTATGATGAATTCTGAAACCTGACTGAAACTCTTCAAATAGATCATTCCTCTGCAGATGATCAGTTAGCTGTTTTACAACTACCCTTTGAAGAATTTTTGAGAGAAAAGGAAGGTTGGAGATTGGCCTATAATTAGCTAAGATAGCTGGGTCAAGTGATGGCTTTTAAAGTAATGGTTTAATTACTGCCATCTTAAAAGCCTGTGGTACATAGCCAACTAATAAAGATAGATTGATCATATTTAAGATCGAAGCATTAATTAATGGTAGAGCTTCCTTGAGCAGCCTGGTAGGAATGGGGTCGAATAGACATGTTGATGGTTTGGAGGAAGTAACTAATGAAAATAACTCAGACAGAACAATCGGAGAGAAAGAGTCTAACCAAATACCGGCATCACTGAAAGCAGCCAAAGACAACGATATGTCTTTGGGATGGTTATGAGTAATTTTTTCTCTAATAGTTAAAATTTTATTAGCAAAGAAAGTCATGAAGTCATTACTAGTTAAAGGAATACTCGGCTCAATAGAGCTCTGACTCTTTGTCAGCCTGGCTACAGTGCTGAAAAGAAACCTGGGGTTGTTCTTATTTTCTTCAATTAGTGATGAGTAGTAAGATGTCCTAGCTTTACGGAAGGCTTTTTTATAGAGCAACAGACTCTTTTTCCAGGCTAAGTGAAGATCTTCTAAATTAGTGAGACGCCATTTCCTCTCCAACTTACGGGTTATCTGCTTTAAGCTGCGAGTTTGTGAGTTATACCACTGAGTCAGGCACTTCTGATTTAAGGCTCTCTTTTTCAGAGGAGCTACAGCATCCAAAGTTGTCCTCAATGAGGATATAAAACTATTGACGAGATAATCTATCTCACTCACAGAGTTTAGGTAGCTACTCTGCCCTGTGTTGGTATATGGCATTGGAGAACATAAAGAAGGAATCATATCCTTAAACCTAGTTACAGCGCTTTCTGAAAGACTTCTACTGTAATGAAACTTATTCCCCACTGCTGGGTAGTCCATCAGAGTAAATGTAAATGTTATTAAGAAATGATCAGACAGAAGGGGGTTTTCAAGGAATACTGTTAAGTCTTCAATTTCCATACCATAAGTCAGAACAAGATCTAAGGTATGATTAAAGTGGTGGGTGGACTCATTTACATTTTGAGCAAAGCCAATCGAGTCTAACAATAGATTAAATGCAGTGTTGAGGCTGTCATTCTCAGCATCTGTGTGGATGTTAAAATCGCCCACTATAATTATCTTATCTGAGCAAAGCACTAAGTCAGACAAAAGGTCCGAAAATTCACAGAGAAACTCACAGTAACGACCAGGTGGACGATAGATAACAGCAAATAAAACTGGTTTTTGGGACTTCCAATTTGGATGGACAAGACTAAGAGTCAAGCTTTCAAATGAATTAAAGCTCTGTCTGGGTTTTTGATTAATTAATAAGCTGGAGTGGAAGATTGCTGCTAATCCTCCGCCTCGGCCCGTGCTACGAGCGTTCTGGCAGTTAGTGTGGCTCGGGGGTGTTGACTCATTTAAACTAACATATTCATCCTGCTGTAACCAGGTTTCTGTAAGGCAGAATAAATCAATATGTTGATCAATTATTATATCATTTACTAACAGGGACTTAGAAGGGAGAGACCTAATGTTTAATAGACCACATTTAACTGTTTTAGTCCGTGGTGCAGTTGAAGGTGCTATATTATTTTTTCTTTTTGAATTTTTATGCTTAAATAGATTTTTGCTGGTTATTGGTGTTCTGGGAGCAGGCACCGTCCCTTATGGGGATGGCGTAATGAGGGGATGGCAGGGAGAGAGAAGCTGCAGAGAGGTGTGTAAGACTACAACTCTGCTTCCTGGTCCCAACCCTGGATAGTCACGGTTTGGAGGATTTAAGAAAATTGGCAAGATTTCTAGAAATGAGAGCTGCTCTATCCAAAGTGGGATGGATGCCGTCTCTCCAAACAAGACCAGGTTTTCCCCAGAAGCTTTGCCAATTATCTATGAAGCCCACCTCATTTTTTTTTTTGGACACCACTCAGACAGCCAGCAATTCAAGGAGAACATGCGGCTAAACATGTCACTCCCGGTCCGATTGGGGAGGGGCCCAGAGAAAACTACAGATGTTTATCGGAGGGGCCGCGGGTACCAATATCTGGTAGACTGGGAGGGGTATGGCCCAGAAGAGCGCTCCTGGGTGAAGAGGAGCTTCATTTTGGATCCTGCCCTCCTGGCGGATTTCTACAGAGAACACCCCGACAAGCCGGGTTGGGTGCCAGGAGGTGCCCGTTTGGGGGGGGGGGGGGGTCCTGTTATGTGGGCCGCTGAAGAGGAGGTACTGTTGGCCCACCACCATATGGCGCCCTGCCACACTGGCACTTTTTGGCCCTTAGAGGGCGCACGGGCCGGTTGGCCTCTCTGACGTCACCAGGTGCGCTCGTTGGCTGTCAGCTGATTGTCATCATTCATCACCACCATCCATAAAAGCCTGGGAAGGACACCATAACTCTGCCGAGTTATCAGCTTACCACACAGGTAAACCTACTCAGCCATTTTGTGCCGTATGCACATTCATTGTACTGAAGTCTTTGCAGTTGTGACTTATACTTGCAGCTTGTAGCTGGGTTTGTGAAAGTTGGAGGAGTTAGCGTCTCCACTCCTCACTTCTGACTTACTGAGTATAACCATTGACACTGCACGTTCTCCAGTTTCCCAGTTTGCACTCTGGGAGTATCTGGATTTATTCCTTCAGGAGGATTTCTGTGATTTGCTGACTGTTTGCTGGGTGTACACACACCCACCTAATCTGTTTTTGCTCCTGCCAGCAGTACCGGTCTGACAGCCTCGAGCGGTGGCCACCTGGGGGACCAGGACTTGGCGGCTCTGGTGTATTGCAGGCCTCTGGCTGGTGGTGGGACTTCGTGGGTTCCGGCTTTTCTCTGGCTAGGCGTCTCCTACCCTCGGTCCTGCCCACGTGTCACAAGTTTGTTATTAATTGGACTCAGCATATTCATAATCTGTTTGCACTTTTGCATAATAAATTGTTATTTATTGGAATTCCTATTGACCGCTCATTTACGCCCCCTAACGTGGGTCCGTGCATTCACTTTCCCAGCAGTTTCGCTTTGAAGTTATTAATTCCGACTGGACTCTATCGTTCTAACTTGACTTGGCAGAGAGCCGCGCAGCGTTTGGAGCTGTGTGAACAGAAGAGAGGACAATTCTCCTTTCTTTCTGCTCTTACTAGGATGCAGAAGTTTTCTAGCTTGGCAGATAGTTCTGGAGGAAATCACTGAAGAAATTAACACACTGAAAATATGGTTTGACCGAAACAAATTGTCATTTAACTTAAATAAAACAGGGATGAAGTGGAGGTGTAAGAGTCTAGGTGTTCACAGAAAACACTTATTTATTTCTATATTTATTTATTTATTCATGTTCATTGTTAGTTGGTTTTATCTTTTCTGTTGTGTTGTGTTTTGTTTTATCAGGTTCTTTTTATCTCTTTCTCTAAAACTGTATCGTAGCATTATTAGTTATTATTACTGTTATTGTTGTTGCTGCTATTATTATTATCATCAATATATAAATAAAAATAGATTAAAAAATATTACAATTTGTAATACATTTGACTCCTTTACAACAACAAACACTGAGCCATTAATTATTACACAGAAAACAAATGCACACAAATGTGCTGAGATGCGAACAGCTTAATGCTAACTTTAACACTGAAAATGCCATAGACATGCTAACGCGTTAGCATCGGTCCTGTTTTAAAGTTATAAAATACATCTATCAACTGTTTGAGAAGATCATAACAGGTTGGTTTAACATAAAAAGGTAAATATTACCTTTTTCTTTACCTTTGCTCTTTCTGGTTTTATCGGGGAAAAATTAAGATAAAGCAAATTAAACAAAGAACCAATGAAGCAGCAGATCGAAGCCCTGCTTCATCAAGGTTCAAAGCAAAGCCGCGCTGCAGAAACAGTTGATTACAGACCCTGCAGCGGGTCTGTAATCAATGTAGAGAAATGATCATTTTCCTGACAAACACCCCCCAAAAGAACACCACTCTGAAGGACCATTAACGGAATCGTTAAGCAAAAAGGCTATTGATGTCAGTGGATTGAATCATTTCTTAACGATACTCGAAAAGAACCGGTTCCCGATACCCAACCCTAAAGATGACCAAAAAACTTAAAACATATTGCCAGATTAGGCCTGAAAGAAGTTTCTGTTGGAAGTATTTGAGACACAGGATGAGCAGGTTAGGTGAATTGAAAACTTTATCACTGTCCAGGTCTCCCTTGTAAAAGATTCCTTAATTTCAATGGGACTAATCTGGTTAAATAAAAATAAAGATTAAATTAAAGTGCGAGGGGGAAGTGTTAGCTTTTTAAATACTTAAAAGACGCTGGACTTGAGAGGATTTAGTACTGCTATAATGGACTGACGCAGAAGGTGGCAGCAATGCAACAATAAGGATGCTGTCTGCCATTAAATGCCACAGAATCAGAGAGGGTACATTTGGTTTATGTCACAGAAGCGCGTTTTGACGTCGGAGCACATTTCTGCATTCACAAAATGCCTTAAGAAACCATAAAAAAATGCATAAAGTACTTACTTTACACATATTTGTTGTTAGTCTGGTTAAATCGTCAGACTCTGACCCACTGATTGGGCAGCTAATCTCGTTTCCTCAGCAGAGGAACATCACTGGAGCACTTTTAGTGCACATTTCTGCATTCACAAAATGCCTCAAAAACCACAAAAGTGCATAAAAGTACTTACTTTACTAATTTGTTGTCAGTCTGGGCAAATCGTCGGAGTAATCTCATTTCCTCAGTGGAGCGTTCTTGAGACAAAAACAAACATGTTTTCATCATGGCAAGTGGTCAGAGCTATCTCCGACCACCAGCATCGTGGACAGTGTCCTGGAGCGATGCTGGTGGTCGGAGATACAGATACAAATAGATTCTTAACGATGCCCATTCCACTTGCAATCACTGATCTAAATTATATACTTTGGGGAATGTAACTTTAACATTACCTGTTGGGTCCGCTTGGGCTCGATGCAAACAGTGGATATTTGTAGCTCAGATGCTGTAGCATGGAAGAAGTGCTGTTATGAAAAGCTAATTCTGTGTTGCAGTACACGCATTGCACTATGTTTTGCTTTCAGTTTGATAATGGTCCCACACTTTCGACAGTTTCTGACGTTTTCTCTGTGGATTATTTTGTGCTCCCTGCTGCTCACCATTTTTGTCTACATCCGTCTCCATTTTGCATTCTGCATTTCGCATACACTTTACGGCACACTGTGCATGTATCGCACAGATAGTAGCGAATTAAATGAAGAATCGAGGCAGAGAATTTTGCCTTGAAGCATTTTAGTAATCGAATTACTCGAATTATTACAGGAATCGTTTCAGCCCTAGTTAAATTCAAATAGCCACAAAATCCATAATCCAGATCAGATCTGGATCAAACTTTGGCAGGCAATAATGAGTGCCAGTCTGCACCTCACTTTCAAATATGAGAGTAATTGGGGCAGGTTTGATTAAGATATAATGTAAAATATACATTAAATGGGGTTTTCAATTGGACTAACCCTGAGTGAAAGACAAGGAAGCAGCCAAAGGGACTTCCTATAATGTAATCAGGTGGAAAACGTTTTGGTCATTTAATGGTCATAGAAAAGTTATTTTTTGGTTGTGAGAAGGTTGCGTAACCGTCACAATACAATGCACTTGAGGACGTAGCTAAAACCTAGCTGAGAGTCTACACAATGACGTTAAGACCAACTTCACCATAAAACGCCATGTTAACCAAGAAGTGACATCACCACAACATCACAGTAACATAGAAATGTTTGTTGGGTATAAAGGTTATTTCTGATTGTGAAAAGGTTGTGTAATGGTCACAATACATTGTCACTTGCTAATGTAGCTAAAACATAGCTAGGAGTCTACACAATGACGTTATAACAACATCACCATAAAACGTCATGTTAACCAAAAAGTGACATCACCACAACGTTGCAGCAACACAGAAATGTTTGCTGGGATGTTCAATAATCAATCTTGCAATGTTAACAAGATGTCTGCTGGATATCATTTTATGGATGTCACAGGATGATCCATACAATGCATCCAGATGACATCACATGACAACTGATTACAGATGTCATTAAATAACATCAATTGTTGACGTTAAGGTGATGTCATGATGATGTCATGTTTTGACTTTGCTGTATCTTTACCAAAACCTGACATCACCAATACATCATGTGTTTGCTGGGATTGGCCTTCCAAAGAGGCCTTCATTATATTTACTAAATGTCCACATGTGTTCCTATGTGTGTTCCTATTTCATCCAAGTCAACATTTTTTCTGAAACTGATTGGAGTCTTTTGGCTGTTAATGAAATGCCCTCCTACTGTAGAGTTTCATGAAAAGATATTTAATCTCCTCAAGATTATATCAACACACAGTGGTATTGTTTTTGGCCCTGTGTCCATCGGGAGTTTCATCTAGACTGTTACAAGCTGGTAGCCACGGTGATACTGTTATAATTATGTTGATGTTATGGTCATGATGATTTTTACTGCTGATTACTATATTCATGGACAAAACTAGACCAATATAAGGAAGTGCTACCACCTGGAGAAATACATTTCTACAATGTCTGTGAACAAACTACATCAATGTGTTGACCTAATTTGGACCAAACTTTATGGAATGATTGAGAGTCCGCCAAGGTGAAAAAGGCTTTGGCTGAGAGAAAAATATCAATTAAAAGTTACACTCACAGGCCAAGATCCAATTCTTTGTCCAATTTAGTCTCACTATTCCAAACAATTGCTTGATGATACACCTACGCACGGAAACTACTATACATGAATATGAAGTCATACAAACAAACCCTTCTTGTCAAATGATCTTTGGCCTTGGATGACTTTGAAAGGTCAAACTCATTTAGAATGCTACTTCAAGCATTCTTTGACAATACACCAATCTGTTATGACTACATGCTACCGTTTGGTTGATCACATGACCTTTTCCTCTGGGTGACATTGACAAAGGGTCAAACCCAAGGTTTCAAATGTTTAACTCAAACAGCTGACAAACAGTATGGCCTAAACATGGTGGAATGGCTGTGTGCTATGCACGGACAAATCTTTTCTATTTCATTTTGTGTTCAGTTTAGTTAAATAAAATATCAAAAACATTCAAGAAGAATGAAAGAAATCAGGAGGAAGATGAATTGAAGTATAGCGTATAGTGCATAGAAAAAATATTGCCTTGTGTTTTTAATATTATTGACAATTGACCATGTAGTGGTAGGCAGCGATACAACGTAATGGCACAACATAACAATTAATTATTCATGCAGAATGACTAAACTTTTCTGTAGGCACAAAGTTAAATTTCCCACATCCTGTATGATGGACTAAGAAAGATTTTTCTTCAAACTCATTTGGCATGCAGCACCATTGTACATGTTGCTCAGGTTCAAATTTTTAATTTGATGCGTGGTGACAAGGTGCTAACACTTCACTGAAAAGGTCTGTCCAAACAAGATTTAAAATATCAACCAGCATACATGATTGCTTACTGAATCTCATGCCTCCCCCCCCCCACCCCCCCACCCCGTCACAATAAGGTGGTGGCATTTCATATTAAGTTTATAATTACAACTGTCATGGCACATTAACTTAGTCACTGTTGATGAAATTAATATCAGCAAATGACTATGGCTGTTTTAAAAATGGAATGTACGGTTGGTTGTCCTGGGTACTGGTGAGGCATGAGGACTCCAGGGTATTTTATGGGTTAAAGGTTTACAAATTTGTTGTTCATATCTGTCTGCCAAATTTATTTTTTTTTGGTAAATGCAACTGTTGAACCACATGATACAGTGCACTATAGCTGCCTTCAGGGGTGCAGAAAAGTGGAGAATAAGGAGAAGAGTTCTAAGGAGAAGAGTTCTAGGGGCCCATGATTGACAGGGGCCCAGAGAGGCCCCTAATACAATTATAATACTGCCAAAATAATTTGGGGGTGGCCCAGAAAGATTTCTTTTCATGGGGCCCAAAATCCCTGGCGGCACCCCTGGCTGCCTTACTGAACTTACCTTACTTACCGAACACTACAACAACCAGCACTGGGTTGGAAGTTGACTTGTTGATGGAGGTGTTTGTCTTTCCAGCCCATTACAGAAGAACCTGTTTGGAGCAATCTACTAGAAGCAAAACAATTTGTAAAAGACCTCATTTCATAACTTAATGGTCCATATCATTACATTGATTCTTGATTTGCTCACACACTGAACTGTTCCGTCATGGTTCAGTTGACATGACTGCACACAACAAAGAGAAAACTGTGGAATGAGTAAATGGTTTGCATGTAGTTTTATATTCTCCTCACTATTTGTCCTGTTGTGAATATGCTTTATGTGTCTGACCAGTTATACTTTGGTTGATTAATAAGAAATCTACTAGAAGCATGTGTATGATGTACATTTTGTGGATTTATCCTGTGCATTCATGCTTACAGTGCAGAGATGCATACGCATGTGCATGGATGTGCAAGATGACCTTAGTTTTGTCCAGCTGCTACTGCTTTACACTGCATGCTGTTTGCAGACGGTCTGGTCAGACGAGGAGCAGCTGTTTAACAGTCTGGCCTGTTTCTTCTGAGGAATGCAATGTGAGTCCGACTGGCCAAGCTGTTCAGAGGTCACATCACAATGAACCCCAAGTAAGGACTACACACAGTGTACCTGGAAAAAAATCTGTTGGATTTACATGATTTTAATGTACGTCGGGTGCTTGCAAACAATTTTATTATGTAACTACACTCAACAAAAATATAAACGCAACACTTTTGGTTTTGCTCCCATTTCGTATGAGATGAACTCAAAGATCTAAAACTTTTTCCACATACACAATATCACCATTTCCCTCAAATATTGTTCACAAACCAGTCCAAATCTGTGATAGTGAGCTCTTCTCCTTTGCTGAGATAATCCATCCCACCTCACAGATGTGCCATATCAAGATGCTGATTAGACACCATGATTAGTGCACAGGTGTGCCTTAGACTGCCCACAATAAAAGGCCACTCTGAAAGGTGCAGTTTTATCACACAGCACAATGCCACAGATGTCGCAAGATTTGAGGGAGCGTGCAATTGGCATGTTGACAGCAGGAATGTCAACCAGAGCTGTTGCTCGTGTATTGAATGTTCATTTCTCTACCATAAGCCGTCTCCAAAGGCGTTTCAGAGAATTTGGCAGTACATCCAACCAGCCTCACAACCGCAGCCCACGTGTAACCACACCAGCCCAGGACCTCCACATCCAGCATGTTCACCTCCAAGATCGTCTGAGACCAGCCACTCGGACAGCTGCTGAAACATTCGATTTGCATAACCAAAGAATTTCTGCACAAACTGTCAGAAACCGTCTCAGGGAAGCTCATCGTCCTCATCGGGGTCTCGACCTGACTCCAGTTCGTCGTCGTAACCGACTTGAGTGGGCAAATGCTCACATTCGCTGGCGTTTGGCATGTTGGAGAGGTGTTCTCTTCACGGATGAATCCCGGTTCACACTGTCCAAGGCAGATGGCAGACAGCGTGTGTGGTGTCGTGTGGGTGAGCGGTTTTCTGATGTCAATGTTGTGGATCGAGTGGCCCATGGTGGCGGTGGGGTTATGGTATGGGCAGGCGTCTGTTATGGATGAAGAACACAGGTGCATTTTATTGATGGCATTTTGAATGCACAGAGATACCGTGACAAGATCCTGAGGCCCATTGTTGTGCCATACATCCAAGAACATCACCTCATGTTGCAGCAGGATAATGCACGGCCCCATGTTGCAAGGATCTGTACACAATTCTTGGAAGCTGAAAATGTCCCAGTTCTTGCATGGCCGGCATACTCACCGGACATGTCACCCATTGAGCATGTTTGGGATGGTCTGGACCGGCGTACACGACAGCATGTACCAGTTCCTGCCAATATCCAGCAACTTTGCACAGCCATTGAAGAGGAGTGGACCAACATTCCACAGGCCACAATTGACAACCTGATCAACTCTATGCGAAGGAGATGTGTTGCACTGCATGAGGCAAATGGTGGTCACACCAGATACTGACTGGTATCCCCCCCCAATGAAACAAAACTGCACCTTTCAGAGTGGCCTTTTATTGTGGGCAGTCTAAGGCACACCTGTGCACTAATCATGGTGTCTAATCAGCATCTTGATATGGCACATCTGTGAGGTGGGATGGATTATCTCAGCAAAGGAGAAGAGCTCACTATCACAGATTTGGACTGGTTTGTGAACAATATTTGAGGGAAATGGTGATATTGTGTATGTGGAAAAAGTTTTAGATCTTTGAGTTCATCTCATACGAAATGGGAGCAAAACCAAAAGTGTTGCGTTTATATTTTTGTTGAGTGTAATTGAGATATATAAGAAAGTTATGTTATTTGGACATGTTCTGATTATGTGTAACCAATGTACATATATGTTTCCTTTTTTTCAGTGTATTCTCAGAATCAGAATTGGGATACTTTATTAATTCCAGGGGAGAAATTGCATTTTGTTCTGTGTGCTCTGTGCAAATATCAAGTAAGGCAGAAGAGACTAATTTAAATACAACTGTTTGATTAATCAACAAAAATACACAACAGTAAAATTAGTCCACTCTGTGCACTCAGAGTGTCTGACATTCAGATGGAGGAGTTTTATGTTGGGCAGCATGGTGGCTTAGTGGTTACCACTGTTGTCTCACAGCAAGAAGGTCATGGGACTGATTCCCACCTGTGGCCTTTCTGTGTGGAGATGCATGTTCTTGCTGTGTTTGTGTGGGTTCCCTCCGGGTGCCCCGGCTTTCTCCCATATCCAAAGACATGCAGGTTCGGTAAATTAGAAGCATTAAATTGTCCATAGGTGTGTGAGTGTGAATGTGTTTGTCTGTCTATACAGTTGTATGTAAAAATCTGGGCACCCCTTATGATTTCCATGATTTTCCTTTATAAATCATTGGTTGTTTGGATCAGCCATTTCAGTTAAATATATCATATAGCAGACAAACACAGTGATATTTAAGATGTGAAATGACATTTATAGGATTTACAGAAAGTGTGCAATGATTCTTTAAACAAAATTTAGCAGGTGCATAAATTTTGGCACCCAACAGAAAAAAATACATAAATATTTAGTAGATCCTCCTTTTGCAGAAATAACAGCTTCTAAACGCTTCCTATACCTTCCATTGAGAATCTGGATTCTGGTTGAAGGTATTTTGGACCATTCTTCTTTACAAAACATCTCCAGTTCAGTCAGGTTTGTTGGTTTCTGAGCATGGACAGCCCGCTTAAAATCACACCACAGATTTTCATTAATATTCAGGTCTGGGGACTGAAAAGCCATTCCAGAACGTTGTACTTGTTCCTCTGCATGAATGCCTTAGTAGATTTTGAGCAGTGTTTAGGGTCGTTGTCTTGTTGAAAGATCCAGCCTCGGCGCAACTTCAACTTTGTCACTGATTCTTGAACATTGTTCTCAAAAATCTGCTGATATTGACTGGAATCCATGTGACCCTCAACTTTAACAAGATTCCCAGTACCTGCACTGGCCACACAGCCACACAGCATGATGGAACCACCTCTAAATTTTACTGTAGGTAGAAAGTGTTTTTTTTTTTTTTTTGGAATGCTGTGTTCTTTTTCTGCCAAGCATGTCTCCACTGTTATGTCTAAATAACTCAATTTTAGTTTCATCAGTCCACAGCACCTTATTCCAAAATGAAGCTGGCTTGTCCAAATGTGCTTTAGCATACCTCAAGCAACTGTTGGTGGTGTGTATGCAGAAAAGGCTTCCTCTGCATTACAGCATCATACAGCATCTCTTTGTGCAAAGTGCGCTGTATAGTTGAATGATGCACAGAGACACTATATGCAGCAAAATCATGTTGTAGGTTTTTGGAGCAGGTCTGTGGGATGACTATGACTGTTCTCACTATCCTTCGCTTCGCCTCATCTGAGATTTTTCTTGGCCTGCCATTTTGGGCCTTAACTAGCACTGTGCCTGTGGTATTCCATTTCCTCACTATGGTCCTCACAGTGGAAACTGACAGCTGAAATCTCTGAGATTAGTGCCAAAATGGCCAATGTGGGGAGTCCGCCTAAATGTTACTCAACACATACCTCTCCAGAGTTTTGTGTGGGCCGCTGAAGAGGAGGTACTGCTGGCCCACCACCACCAGAGGACACCCTGCCTGGAGTGCGGGCTCCAGGCACAAGAGGGTGCTGCCGCCTCACAGGAGCAGCCGGGGTGACAGCTGTCACTTATCACCTACGACAGCTGTCACCAATCATCTGATCTTCAGTAGTATATCAGCAAGACGACATCTCCACCTCGTTGCCGAGATATCGCTCTACCTAGGAGGTAAAGTGCTCAGCCGATTGTGTTGTCTTCCCGACAATAATACTTTGTTGCTTTGTGTGTTTAATAGCAGACAGTGAGTATTTACAGCTGGAGACTGTGTTGGACTTTTTCCCTACCTCTTTGATAAGTACTCACACTCCTGCACTTACCAGTTTCTGATGAGAGGTGGAGGTGGTTTTCCCACCATACGTGTTGCTGGGTGCAAACGCATCCACATCTAACTGTTTTTTGTTCCTCGCCAGCAGTACCAGATCCGACAAGCGGAGGCAGTGGCCAGCTGGGAGTTCGGGACTTGGCGGCTCCAGTATTCCCGGGGTTCGGTGGCGGAGGAAATCGTGTGGTTCCGGTTCTGCTTTGGACGGACGTCTCTTATCTTCGAGCCTGCCCACGTGACACATTTTTGTGAATTGACTTCATTGCTTACTATTGTGATCTGCCGTGTTTGTTGTGCTTATTCACAACAGTAAAGCGTTGTTATTTGACTTCCTCCATTGTCCGTTCATTTGCGCCCCCTGTTGTGGGTCCGTGTTCCTACACTTTCACAACAGGATATCTCGGCCAACGTCATGGACCCTGAGGGGCGTCAACCGGTTGTTGAACGGCCAATGGAAGAGCAGGGCGCACAGGCGTCTGCAGGAGGAATGATCGGTGAGTTGCAGCAAATCCTCACCGCTTTTACGGCTCGGTTGGATCTAATGACCGAGCAGAACGTCCTCCTTAACCACAGGGTGGAGGCTCTCGCCGCGCAGGTGGAAGCGCGCCCTCAGGGCGCTGCTGTGGCTCCCCCTCCTGTTGATCCTGTGCGCAACAGTGACGTTCCACAGGTCATTCAACGACCCCTCCCACCTTCCCCTGAAGCATACATAAGCCCTCCAGAGCCGTACGGGGGTTGTGTGGAGACGTGCGCGGACTTCCTTATGCAGTGTTCGCTCGTCTTCGCACAACGTCCCGTCATGTACACGACTGATGCTAGTAAGGTAGCTTATGTGATTAATCTGCTTCGCGGTGAGGCACGCGCTTGGGCTACAGCGCTCTGGGAGCAAAATTCGCGGCTCCTTCTGACATATGATGGGTTTGTGAGGGAGTTCAGAACAGTGTTCGATCACCCAAATAGAGGAGAGACCGCTTCAGCCGTGCTGCTGTCAATGAGACAGGGGCGCCGGAGCGCAGCTGCTTATGCAGTCGACTTCCGCATCGCGGCTGCGAGGTCCGGCTGGAATAGCACTGCCCTCTGTGCCGCCTTCGTAAACGGACTGTCGTTGGTTCTGAAGGAGCACCTGGTGGCTAAGGACAAACCGCGGGATTTAGACGGGCTTATTGATCTCGTTATACGATTAGACAATCGGTTAGAAGAACGCCGTCGGGAACGAGACGAAGGGCGTGGCCGGGCACGCGCCGTCCCTCTCCCTTCCGGTTCCGACCGAGTTCCGCCCTCCCCACGCTCCACGGCCTCTACGCTCCGTATGGTTACAGCTCCCCCTGCTGATGAAGCTATGGACACGAGCAGGACCACATTTAGGCCACCAGATAGACCGAGGAGGCTGGTCCGCGGAGCGTGCTTTGTTTGTGGCTCGATAGAGCACCAATTGAGAGACTGCCCCGAGCGGTTAAACACCAATGCCCGCCCCTAGAAACTGGGCTAGGGGTGGGCCAAGACATTCACGTGGGACATACCCATATTGCCACACGACTCCCAGTTACAATCCTTTACGAGGATTTAACCCTTCAGGCCCCAGCACTGGTGGACACGGGCTCTGAAGGGAATCTGCTAGACAGCAGATGGGCCAGGGAGGCAGGGCTCCCTCTGGTGGCGCTTACTTCACCAGTGCAGGTGCGGGCACTAGATGGCTCCCTACTCCCTCTAATCACACATAAGACACCACCAGTAACTCTGGTGGTGTCAGGGAACCACAGGGAGGAGATCGAGTTTTTCGTGACTCCTGCCACCTCCCGTGTGATTCTCGGGTTCCCCTGGATGTTAAAACACAATCCCCGGATCGATTGGCCGTCCGGGGTAGTGGTTCAGTGGAGCGAGACCTGCCATCGGGTATGTTTAGGTTCCTCGGTTCATCCCGGTTCCCAGGCTAGGGAGGAGATCAGAGTCCCGCCCAATCTTGGGACGGTGCCGGTGGAGTACCATGACCTTGTGGATGTGTTCAGTAAGGATCTGGCGCTCACCCTTCCCCCGCACCGTCCGTACGATTGTGCCATTGATTTGGTTCCGGGCGTTGAGTTCCCGTCCAGCAGGCTGTACAACCTCTCACGACCTGAGCGCGAATCAATGGAGACCTACATCCGGGACTCTTTAGCTGCCGGGTTGATCCGGAATTCCACCTCCCCGATGGGTGCAGGTTTCTTTTTTGTGGGAAAAAAAGATGGCGGACTTCGTCCATGCATTGATTATAGGGGGCTGAACGAAATCACGGTTCGTAACCGATACCCGTTGCCCTTGTTGGATTCAGTGTTCACGCCCCTGCATGGAGCCCAAATTTTCACTAAGCTGGATCTTAGAAATGCGTATCACCTGGTTCGGATCCAGAAGGGAGACGAGTGGAAGACGGCATTTAACACCCCATTAGGTCACTTTGAGTACCTGGTCATGCCGTTCGGCCTTACAAACGCCCCCGCGACATTCCAAGCATTGGTTAATGATGTCTTGCAGGATTTTCTGCACCGATTCGTCTTCGTATATCTGGACGATATACTCATGTTTTCTCCGGATCCTGAGACCCATGTCCAGCATGTACGTCAGGTCCTGCAGCGGTTGTTGGAGAACCGGCTGTTTGTGAAGGGCGAGAAGTGTGAATTTCACCGCACTTCTTTGTCCTTCCTGGGGTTTATCATCTCCCCCAACTCCGTCGCTCCTGATCCGGCCAAGGTTGCGGCGGTGAGAGACTGGCCCCAACCTACCAGCCGTAGGAAGCTGCAACAGTTCCTCGGCTTTGCAAATTTCTACAGGAGGTTCATTAAGGGCTACAGTCAGGTAGTTAGCCCCCTGACAGCCCTGACCTCTCCAAAAGTCCCCTTCACCTGGTCGGATCGGTGTGATGCCGCGTTCAAGGAGTTGAAACGGCACTTCTCGTCTGCACCCGTTCTGGTGCAGCCCGATCCTAGTCGCCAGTTTGTGGTTGAAGTGGACGCCTCGGACTCAGGGATAGGAGCTGTGCTTTCCCAGAGCGGAGAGACCGATAAGGTCCTTCACCCGTGTGCCTATTTTTCCCGCAGGTTGACCCCGGCCGAACGGAACTATGACGTCGGCAATCGAGAACTCCTTGCGGTGAAAGAGGCTCTTGAAGAGTGGAGACATCTGTTGGAGGGAACGTCCGTGCCATTCACGGTTTTCACTGACCACCGGAACCTGGAGTATATCAGGACCGCCAAGCAGCTGAACCCCAGGCAAGCCTGCTGGTCACTGTTCTTCGGCCGTTTTGACTTCCGGATCACCTACCGCCCCGGGACCAAAAACCAGAGATCGGATGCCTTGTCCCGGGTGCATGAAGACGAAGTCAAAACGGAGTTGTCGGATCCACCGGAACCCATCATCCCGGAGTCCGCTATCGTGGCCACTCTCACCTGGGACGTAGAGAAAACCGTCTGGGAGGCCCTGGCACGGAGCCCGGACCCCGGAACTGGGCCGAAGAACAAACTTTACGTCCCACCAGAGGCCAGGGCTGCAGTCCTGGACTTCTGTCACGACTCCAAGTTCTCCTGTCATCCAGGGGTGCGAAGAACCGTGGCAGTTGTCCGGCAGCGCTTCTGGTGGGCGTCCCTGGAGGCCGAAGTCCGGGATTATATCCAGTCCTGCACCACCTGCGCCAGGGGCAAGGCTGACCACCGCAGGGCATCGGGACTGCTCCAGCCGCTGCCTGTGCCTCATCGCCCCTGGTCCCACATTGGCCTGGACTTTGTCACGGGCCTCCCGCCGTCCCAGGGCAACACCACCATCCTCACGATAGTGGACCGATTCTCCAAGGCGGCCCACTTTGTGGCCCTCCCGAAGCTCCCGACTGCCCAGGAGACAGCAGACCTCTTGGTCCACCACGTCGTCCGGCTGCATGGGATCCCAACAGACATCGTCTCCGATCGCGGTCCCCAGTTCTCCTCGCAAGTCTGGAGGAGCTTCTGCCGGGAACTGGGGGCCACGGTGAGTCTCTCGTCCGGGTATCATCCTCAGACCAACAGGCAAGCAGAACGGGCCAATCAGGAGGTGGAACAGGCCCTGCGCTGCGTGACGGCCGCGCACCTGGCAGCCTGGAGTACCCATTTGGCCTGGATTGAGTATGCCCATAACAGCCAGGTGTCTTCTGCCACCGGCCTCTCCCCTTTTGAGGTGAGTCTGGGGTACCAGCCCCCGTTGTTTCCGATGGTTGAGGGAGAGGTCGGTGTGCCCTCGGTCCAGGCCCACCTGTGGAAGTGCCGTCGGGTGTGGCGCGCCGCCCGTTCTGCTTTGCTAAAGGCCCGGACGAGGGCAAAAGCCCATGCAGACCGTCGGCGGACCCCGGCCCCTGCGTATCGGCCAGGGCAGGAGGTGTGGTTGTCGACAAAGGACATACCCCTCAAAGTGGACTCCCCTAAACTGCAGGATCGTTACATCGGACCCTTCAAGATCCTCAAGGTCATCAGTCCAGCTGCAGTGAGGCTTCAGCTTCCGGCCTCACTGCGGATCCATCCTGTGTTCCATGTGTCCCGGATAAAGCCGCATCACACCTCACCCCTCTGTGCTCCGGGTCCGGCACCACCTCCTGCCCGGATCATCGATGGCGAGCAGGCTTGGACTGTGCGCCGGCTCTTGGATGTCCGTAGGATGGGCCGGGGCTTCCAGTATTTGGTGGACTGGGAGGGGTACGGACCCGAAGAACGCTCCTGGGTGAAGAAGAGCTTCATCCTGGACCCGGCCCTCCTGGCCGACTTCTACCGCCGCCACCCGGACAAGCCTGGTCGGGCGCCACGATGCGCCCGTTGAGGGGGGGGGTCCTGTTGTGTGGGCCGCTGAAGAGGAGGTACTGCTGGCCCACCACCACCAGAGGACACCCTGCCTGGAGTGCGGGCTCCAGGCACAAGAGGGTGCTGCCGCCTCACAGGAGCAGCCGGGGAGACAGCTGTCACTTATCACCTATGACAGCTGTCACCAATCATCTGATCTTCAGTAGTATATCAGCAAGACGACATCTCCACCTCGTTGCCGAGATATCGCTCTACCTAGGAGGTAAAGTGCTCAGCCGATTGTGTTGTCTTCCCGACAATAATACTTTGTTGCTTTGTGTGTTTAATAGCAGACAGTGAGTATTTACAGCTGGAGACTGTGTTGGACTTTTTCCCTACCTCTTTGATAAGTACTCACACTCCTGCACTTACCAGTTTCTGATGAGAGGTGGAGGTGGTTTTCCCACCATACGTGTTGCTGGGTGCAAACGCATCCACATCTAACTGTTTTTTGTTCCTCGCCAGCAGCACCAGATCCGACAAGCGGAGGCAGTGGCCACCTGGGAGTTCGGGACTTGGCGGCTCCAGTATTCCCGGGGTTCGGTGGCGGAGGAAATCGTGTGGTTCCGGTTCTGCTTTGGACGGACGTCTCTTATCTTCAAGCCTGCCCATGTGACACATTTTTGTGAATTGACTTCATTGCTTACTATTGTGATCTGCCGTGTTTGTTGTGCTTATTCACAACAGTAAAGCGTTGTTATTTGACTTCCTCCATTGTCCGTTCATTTGCGCCCCCTGTTGTGGGTCCGTGTTCCTACACTTTCACAACACAGAGCTTCGCTGCTTGTTTTTGGCATCGGCTTTGGTGTGCAGGTAGTGGTAGGAAGTTGTAATATGAGGGTTTGTAATATCTAGAGGTTTTGGGTTGCAGCTGCATCATTCCAAAGGACAGTTCACTCTAAAAGTGTCCTTTTTTAGGCACAAATGAAATGTTCATGTTTTGTTTTGTGTGTGTGTGTGTGCTATCTTCCTTTACTCTGACCCAGAAACATATATACTGATTCATACACCTCTGCACTACTCTCACTGGTGTTACCTTTATTATGACACCAAGTGTATCCTTGTAGTTTCTGAGATATGCTCAATTTATTTTGGACATGTTATTTTCAAGCAGGAGTCTGGAAACAGGCATAGGGTACAAGAGGTTAATTGGAGTAAGCGGGTATAGAAAATGAATCGATGGATGGAGTTGTACAGTTTGATGGTCACAGGCAGGATTGATTTCCTGTGGCACTCAGTGATGCATTTAGGTGGAATGAGTCTGTCGCTGGAGGTACTCCTGCATTCCACCAGGACGTCATGTAAGGGGTGGGAGCTATTGTCTAATGTTGCACGTAACGTGGACAGCATCCTCTTATCCGACACAGTTGACAAAGTGTCCAGCTCCACCCAAAAAATGTCACTGGCCTTCCCGATCAGTTTATTGAGTCTGTTGGTGTCCACTACTCTCAGTCTGCTGCCCCAACACACAACAGCAGACATGATACCACTAGCCACCACAGGCGTGTAAAACATCTTCAGAATGGTCCAGCAGATGTTAAAGGATTGACGCCTCCTCTGTAAGTAGAGGTGGCTCTGGCTCTTCTTGTGCAGGGCTTTAGTGTTTTTTAGCCCAGTCCAACTTATTGCCAATGTGCACCCCCAGATATTTGTAATGCTCAACCATATCCACACTATGACCCTGCATATGTTTCTCAAGCAGCATGTACTTTCTCTGACATATACATACATTCATAGGTCAAATTACATGGGGTATTGGGGGATCTGACTCTACTCATTGAGGCCTGGGTTTCCCAAAAGAGGTAAAAACAACCAAAAAAAGCAGCTACATCTTACCAGTAAATGTACTATTTCCCAAATTAATGCCTGGAATAAATATGAATTCAGACACCCCAAAGTGCATAGTGTGTACTGTAGTACAGGTTTATATAGTGAAGTGGCAAAGACTTCCAACTGCAACCACCTGGAAGGTTATCCACTCCTTTTCTAACAGCTTCTCACTTTGACTAATAATTCTTTAAAGTGTAACTGGAGTCCAGCAAAGTCATGCAAAAAAGGTTTATTGTGTCA